>NW_028258301.1:3931200-4233600 GCF_053883595.1 Heterocephalus glaber
ATGGGGGTGAGGTACAAAAATTCAGGGTGACAAAGGGGCAATGTGTTATAACAATAAATCCTGAGGTACGTGAGCACCTGGGGCTCTACACTGTCTCTATTGGCTGCTACCTGAGTAGTTTCATGTCAGTGCTTTCTTCTCCCCTCTGGGCCTCACCTTTCTTATCTGTAAAATTAGGAAGTTGGGCTACATCACCTATAAGAATTCTTCATCTTACAGCTATGAAGCTGAAGCAGTCTGAAGACTTCACAATTTTACTTGACAATGCTCATAACTCGCTATAGTAAGTCTTCAAGTAGAGAACAAGTGAATTCATGAGAAGAGGGAAACAGGGAAAGGAAAGGTAAGAGAAGGGAAGGGAAACTTCTACTCAGTCTTCAGGCTCTTAGCTCAAGCATCACTTTCTCTGTGAAGACTTCCGTGGCCCTACTCTGGCTCATGGGAACACTTAGCTACCTCTCTCCCTTCTGGTTCCAGCTGGCCACTCCATCTCCATGCTGAGCTACCCTCCATTCTGGTGTTCATCATTCTGTTACCTTAACAACTTCCACGAGCTATACTGTGAATTCACGGAGACAAGCCAGTGTCCTTTCTATCTTTACACCCTCAGGGACTGTCACAGGGCCTGGCCTATGAGATTGTACAGTCAGGAGATGTTGAATGTTGCTGCAGTTTGGGGGAGGAGACTAGGTCCAATGCCATCTAATTCTTATGTCCCTGGAATGCTGCTGTTCTGTTGATCTGTGCCTCTGAATAGCTCTCTAAAAAGCCTTATTTGACCTTCAGCCCACTTTTCTACCTCAGGCACAGTTACCACCAGCACTAACAATCCAGGCAACTATAGATGCTTGTGTTCCCTCGACTCTAGCTGTAATCACATGATGCTGCCTGTATGTTTTCAGCTCTGTCTCCCTGACTGGACTATGAGCTGCAGAAACAATGTCATATTAGGGCAAGAACTATGTCCTATTCAGCTTAGCTTTGATTCATGGCACAATCACTGGAACATAGAATGTGCTGAGTACATGTTACTAAGTATGTTACTTGTTTAACTATAAGCCCTAATCTTTTTCTCTCTGCTCTTCTACTGTCTATCTGCCCATTAAACTTTTATTTATTTTGTGTGTATAGTGGTACCTTGGTTCACACATGCTTTTGTTTTGCAAACAGTTTGTTCCACAATCAAAAGCGTTTGGCAAAATTTGGTTCTTTGCAAGATCTGCATTGAGTGAAAAACACACCTATGGCCATCTTTCCCACACTAACAACAAACATGGCTGTCTTTTCCAAAATCATAGAACAAATTAAGTTCATGAACTACTGTACTCTATCTTGGGCTTTGTTCCAAATTCTGGGAAATACAACATTGAATCGGGACACAACTTCTATTGTAATAGGAAGACTTAGGAACGTGAGTGTAGAGCTGATATTTTTGACCATCTACTTATCTGTCAGGTTCTTTCCCCAAAACATCTCCTTTAATAATCACAACAGCCCTTTTATAGTTTCAATTTTATCCCATTTAGAAGAGGATAAACCTGAAGATTTGAGAAAGTAAGTCAGGTCCTCAGGGCCACTAATTTAGGGAGCTATGAACTCAGAACCCAAATCCAGGCCAATCTGGCTCTATAACTATGTTCTTCTATTTCCCCCACTGTACTAATATTTAACTTCTGCTTCATTGAAGGGTGGAGGAGTAGGGATACTTCTGTAGTGAATCCTTCAATAGGCCTACATTGTCTTTTGCTCAAGAACCTCCTTAATATCTTTTCCTGATATAAAGACCTGATTTTCTTTTGGACAAAATATAGTACAGGGAATATGTCACCCTTATATGTTAAAATATCAATTGTCAGACTTCCCTATGTAAAAATGTCTATGATTTCTAAGTTTGGAAGCATGCTTTGTCAGCTTTACAGAATGATCCCCACTAAGGAGAAAGAATGATCTATTTATCTCTAGAGGTCTCAATGGTTTGCAGAGCCAAGGTGAAAATCCACTGAAGAGTGAGTTGAAGACAGACCAAAAAACTTGGGCCCTTCTGGCTGCCTTTACTTCCCTTCTTGACATTGTAGGATACATACAACTAGCTATTTAGAATTAGACAGAATCACTTCAAATTTCAACTCTTTCACTTCCTAAGTACATGATTTTACATAAGCGACTAACCTCTTTAAGTTATATTTTGAAAATGGACAAAATAAAACAACCTTGCATATTGTCATAAGAATGAGATAATATGAATGACAAATACAATGGCATGAGTTTTACCATCTTGTTAATATAACTGAGGTCACACAAAAGTTATTAACTGCTTCCTGTATCTCTGTATCCCTACCTGTCCCAGCAGGAAATCCAGCCTGTTACAATTTTTTTCACTCTCATTTATTTCCAATCTTCTGAAGAAGTCATGCAAGTATTTGTACACTGCTCTACGTTATCCAACCATACAAGCTCAGCTGGGACTTCATAATCTTAGTCCTCAATCTCTCTAGGAACTGCTTCTAGGCTGGGACTTTATTCCTTTTAATATTTTTCATTGTTAACATTATCTTCAGAGCTATAAACCTGTGACTTATGGAAAGGAAAGTGAAACACCAATCCTGTGTCCCAATGCCAGAAATTCACTTACCAACAGAACGATGTTCCCATGAAGTACCCTCTTTTGTTATACCCACTTCAAGAGTATTCTATAGAAAATACCTTGGGCTTCAAAGGGCTATAAAACTTAGTGATCTATCTCTTTTGATTCACATATACAGAGAAGAGATATTAATCTGGATCCTATACCCAGGCTGCCAGAGTATCTAATATTGTTTGTATTAGAAGCCACCAGTGCCCTCTGATGTTTAGAGTCCACGGGTGCTTCATTCTGTTGCAGTCTTCTTTCCATTTGAACAAGCTCTCTCTGAAGCTTCTATTGATCCTCTACAATAAATGCCATCAGCCTTCCTTCCTCCTTCTCCTTTTTCTGTCTACCCCCTTTTCCAAAATTATCAAATATATCTATGCATTTGTCAAAACTCCTGGGGAAAAAAATCAAATTTTATGTTTTGGTTTTGATTTCTACCCACCACAAAACTTCTGTGTAGCTTTGACTTAATCTTTTCTTGCTTCCTAAGATAAAAAAGACAATTGAGTCTCAGAGTTGGAATAACCAATGATTAAGAGCCGGGTGATCTTTTCAGTGGCTGACTTCAATGCAAAATTATGTAGCTCACATGAAGCCACTGAGTGTAACTATTGGAGGTGGGGTAAAGGGAAGTTTCCCAGATTCACTCATAACAAACCCTTTGTTCCAAGTCACCAAACTTAGATACTTTATCACATGAGTTAAGTACCCTTACCAGTGCCTATCTTCTATGATGTAGAGGATAGTCACATACCTACAAACCATTTTCCTTCCCCAGGAGCTACTTGGAACCTCCAAAAGATGCTTTCTATTCTTTTAATTCAGCTAGAGTTGGTGAAAGGATCTTGTTCTTATCTCATCACTATCACTAACTGTGATGTTTTATCATATCACTTGAACCTTGGTTGTCAGTTTCTTCAACCCTTAAATAAGGATCGGCCATCTCCATCCTGCTTACCTCACAAGGACATTGTAATTGGAAAGGCGCTTAGAAAATTGTGCAGGGCCTGAAACTGAGTTTTGTACCCTCAGCAGCACTGACATTTTGGGCCTAATAATTCTTTGGTGATGTGGACTATCTTGTGCATTATAGGATGTTTAGCAGCATCTGGATCATAGCTTCTCAATAGATGGAAGTAATTTTTCTCATAGAGGTGACAACAAAAATATCTTCAGATAGTGTCAGCTGTCCTTTAAAGGTTAAAATGATCCCTGGTTGAAAACGACTGGATTAGGTGGTTGTTTATTAGTGTTGTTTGTTGTCGTTCTTAAATTTAAATCTAAACCAAAACAACTCTTGACAAATGAGAGCCAATTTGAAAGGCAGAATGGCCCCTACTTGCCTACATAAAAAGAGGCAAGACAAACCTAGAAGATTCATACATTGATTTGCCAGATCTTGGATGTATCACTGAGGTCAAGGATAGGAAGATAGTTGAAGGGCAGACAATGCCCAGCTTCCTGTAAACTCCACAGAGCTGATCAACACCCAGCCTAATCTGTGCAAAGCCCCTGCCTTTCCTACACCCACCCCTGGAAGCCCTGTTCTTGAGCTTTTAATTTATTTTCACAGTAGTTTGAATGAATTGAATTTGTTAATTAAAGTGTTAAAATGAAATGCTGAGCATTATTGACTAGATGCTAATGCCATTAACCGAACTGAAGGCGAGGGACCCAGGCTGTCAGTCTTTGCACAAATCAGATCAGCAGAGGCCACAGTACAGGCTGTGCCTGAAGGCTGAGAGGACAGACTTGTTTACCTGTTATGTGATTTTGTTATCAGCCAGGATCTGTAATTGCCAAGGCATTCCTTTTGCAAATAGTTAACTTTTTTTGTTTTGGTACCAGGGATCGAACTTGGGACCTTGCGCTTGCGAGGCAGGCGGCGGAACCACTGAGCTAAATCCCCGGCCCAATAGTTAACTATTTTGTGCCAGGACTTGTTCTGTGTACTGAAGATATACTGATGAATCGCCTTTTCTTTAAAATGGGATGATGGTTATATTAACTATTTCACAGGGCTTAGAGTGAGGAGTAAATACAATAATTCAGGCAAAATATTTAACACAGTTCATGGCACAATGTAATGTGCAGTGACAGCCATTATGTACTTACTAACACACACTATTATAAAGTTCAACACAAATATTTGAGGGAACATTGGAAAAAAGGGACTAAATCTCTAAGAAGTTTAAGCGGTCTTTAAAATATGACATTTGTGTTTAGTGTTCTAGATAGTGAAGTGGTTTAGAGACAAAGAAGAGAGAACATGCAGAGTAATATATATCTCCAATTTAATTTGGGACGTCTCTGGGAATACCCAGAGGGCTTTGTTTGAAAGACACCCTAATCTCATTTTCACCTCAGGTCTTCACAGATTTTTGGATTCTCTATTTAGAAAAGTCTCATCTCTTCTCCTTTCTGACTCCTTGTTAATCTTAGATTAAATGTCATCTCCTCAGAGGAGCCATTCCCAACTACCTATTTAAAAATGGGTCAATTGTTTTCTATAGAATCCTGTTTTGCCCCTTTATAGCATTTATTACAATTTATTTTTATATTTTTCTGCATTTATTTATTGAGTTTTTGCCTTCCTCACAAGGTTATAACTCCATAGGGATAGAGGCCACCTTTATTTTTGCACCACCGGATAACCAATACCTAGCTGTATTAGTCACTTTCCCATCACTGGAAGAGATACCTGATATCTACAATCTAAGGATGAAAGGTTTATTTTGTCTCCCAGTTTCAAAGGGTCCAGTCCATTGTTGGCTGGCTTCAAGGCAGCGACTACATCAGGGAAGAACAAAGGAAAACTTCGTCTCATGGAATCCAGGAAGCAGAAAGAGAAAGGAGTCTGAGTGAAAGATATAACCTCCCAGGGCAGGCTCACAGTGGCCCACTTCCTCAAATTTGGACCCATCTCTGAAAAACACTTTCAGCTAGGAACTCATCAATGGATTAATCCACTGATGAGTTCAGTTCTCTCATGATCTAGTCATCTTCCAAAAGCCCTACCTCTGAACACATGAGATCTAAACAATAATCTAGCATAGCATAGCATAGCATAACACCTGTCACATAGTAGACATTAATACTTGTTGAATGGATTACTGAGTGGTGAGCCAAAGTAAGGGCATGAGACATAAGTGCTTCAGTTTGCCTAAGGGCTGTTTTGGTTGATAGCATATACATATTGATGAATTGTTTAGAAATACAAAAGTGAACTATGATTAGCCATATACTTTAAGTGCTTTATTTCTAATCTTTCCAATAACTTTAGGTGGTAGGGTAGGTCCTGTTTTAAGCATGAATAAATTGGGATTCAAAGAAGTTAGGTTGCTTACTCAAAAACAAGTTCTACCAATAAGTGGGAGAACTGCAATTCAAATCCTGGTATGTCTGGCTCTCACACCAGTGCTCTGCTAAGTCTAAGGGCTTGGACATATCCAAAGAGACTAGATATTTACATCCAAAGTAAATGCTCACCAAAAGGTGGCCTCAGCAGAAGAAGACTAATAATCAAGTTGGAAAGATAAACCATTCTATGGATAGCAGTCAACCTTTTTCTATAGCCATCACTGTCATGGCCAATGGGTTCATGAACAAAGTGGCCATGGTGGCAAGGAATCTGTACGTGTGCATGGACTCAGCAATATGGACTTCCACTCACCAGTGCTGACCTGGCTACAGCCACTACTGAATACCCAAATAACAGCAGCAGAGACCAAAACTAAATCCTAGATATGGCACCACTCCCTGGGGCAATCAGCCTGTGACCTAGTGCAGGTTGATTAAAGGAAGTACTTTATTCTCACTGTAATATACACTTACTTCAGATAAGGATTTGCTTTCCTTGCACATAATGCTTCTGCCAAAACTACCATCAATGAACTTTGAGAATGCTGCATCTACCACATGGTGTTCCACACAGCATTGCTTCTGACCGAGCAACATATATCACAGCCAAGGAAGTGAGGCAACTGGCTCATGGAACATCATTTATGATGTTCCTCATCATCAGAAGCAGCAGGATTGATAGAAAGTATAATTGCCTATTAAACATGCAGTTGTAGTGCCAACTAGGTGGCAATACCTTGCAGGACTGGGGCAAAGTCCTCCAGAAGGCTGTATATCAGCCTTTGAATCAATATCCACTGTATGGTATTGTTTCTCCCATAGCCACTATTCATGGGTCCAGGAATCAAGGACTGGAAATGGGAATGGTACCACTCACCATTACTCCTAGTGACCTACTAGCAAAGTTTTTGCTTCCTGTTCCCAAGACCTTATGCTATGCTGTCCTAGAAGTCTTAGTTCCAGAGTGGGAATGCCAGGGATTTAGCTAAGTGGCACCATGCCTGCCTCACAAGTGCAAGGTCCTAAGTTCGATCCCCAGTACCACAAAATAAACAAATAAACAAACAAACATTCACCAGAGTGGGAAAGGCTTGCACCAGGAAACACAATGATGCCTGCATTGAACTTGAAGCTAAGGCTTCCAACTCATGACTTCCTTATGCCTCAGTGTAAACAAGCTAAAGAAGAAGCTATAGAGTTAGCAGGAGTGATTAATCCACACCATCAAGGGAAAATTGGACTGTTACTCCCCAGTGGAGGAAGGGAAGAATATATTTGAAGTGAAGATCTCTTAGGGCACTTCCAAATATTACCATGCTCTGTTATGAAATTCGGTGGAAAATTACAACACTCAATCCAGGGAGAGTGACAGATGGCCCAGAACCTTCAGAACTGAAGGAATGAAGGTTCTTTACCCTGACAAGTAAAGAACCATGACATGCTGAGGTGCTTGTTAAAGGTAAGGGAATATAGAATGTGCAGTAGGAGAATGAAGTTATAAATAAGCTCATGACCAGTTACAGAAACAAGGATTGTAATTGTTATTTCACTTTCTTATTTTGCTGATATGCTTGTGCATATATACATATATATTTAAGCAAATATCTTTATTTCTTTTCTCTGTAACATAATGTTGTTAAACTTAACGTTAGTTCTTAAGTACTGTTAAATCTGTATTATAATGCTTAAGTTATGAAATAGTAGGATAAGTGCAAGAATCACCGAAAGAAAAACTTTGCCTTTTATTCTGGAAGGGAAATTATTATGTTTTCATTTGTACACTTGACGGTTTTACCATGTTAGGTGTAATTATGAATTTTCTATTGTACCAAAAGACTAAGTAAGGTTTAAGGAAATGTATCTGATTGTCAAGTTGCCTAGAGTGGATTTTGTTAATTAATTGTGTTGTCAATTTGAATGGATTGATAAATGTCTATTGGATTAGTGGATCATAGTTCTGGGTATATCTGTGGATGATTGACATGCAGGCCACAAATGAAGAAGAAAGACTCACCCTGGATGTGGGTGGCACCAGCCAGTAGGGTTGTAGCCTGGATGGAACGAAAAGGGAAAGAAAGAAGTCTTCCCTTTTGTTTCTTTGGAGGGCTTCAAATTTTTGCCATCATGTTTAGAAATTTCTGTCTCAGGCTTTCAGTGCATATTCTTCAGCCTTCCAGTGTAATCCTTTCGGCTTTCTGACATGGACTTGTACCAGACTCTTCAGTGAGGTTCAGGCCTCCCACTTTCAACAAGATCCTCTGACTCTTTAGTGTGCAGATGGCCATTTTGCATTCTTCCACTCCTGCTTTCTCAGGTGACCATTGTAAGCCTACTTAGTAAATATTTTATGTATCATACATATGCATATATGTTGTATTAAATCTATTCTCTAACAAACCCTAATTGATACATTTGCTGAGTAAACCTGAAACCAAGTTTCCTTATCTACGAAAAGGGATAATGTGCACTTAGCATGGCTTTCTGAAAATAAATAATGCAGAAAAGAAGCAGCTTTTTGCAAACAAACTGTAAAACTTCCTTTCACTATTATTTTCAAATAAGACTGGGATGATTCATTTTCACCTGTGTAGCGAAGAAAATGGCATAACCAGATTGGGGGTGGCTACTTCAATACCAGCAAATATTGGTATGCATTAGAATCAAACATTGGTATGCAGCTCTCCTGAGCAGTGCGGAGCTGAGGGGACTGTAAGGGCCCATTGAGCCTGTCATTCAGACAGCACTTCTAAAACAAACCTACTTCTAGTTGGCTTTTCACGTCTTTTAGGCTTAGGTAGGATCTCAGTGAAGCTTAGCCTGGTCTGTGGATTTTTGTCATAGAAGGTGACTTCCCACAAGAGCATATTAAGGAGAGGAAAGATACTGAGCAGCTGCAGAAAAGCAAATGCTCTCACATTACAAAACAGAGGAGATGATTTCTTCTACTTTTCTACAAGAGCAGAGAACTTGATCTTTGTCCTGGATGTTGGGGTTTAAGGAACTCAATAAATAAAACTTCTGCCAACTATCCAAGATCCAACCAGACTGAGAGATAGAATCAGGTAAATTACTACTTAGAAAAGCTGGATTGGAGAACAAGTGGTTGGCAACAAATGCTGAACCCTGAAACCTACGCCTCTCCCCAGTTGCAGCAGTGGGACAGAGCAGAGGGCAGAACTAAGCATATGCTTTCTATAGGCATAAGCTGAGCAGAAGATTGCTCAATTTTCCCACGGTCTTTACTGGATATGTTATTCCCACTCCCTAAGGAGATCTAGTAATGGAAGGGATGAGGTGGGAGGAAATCCAGGATATTACTTCAGTGTGATTTTCTCCATATTGAAATGTACCCATAGCCAATGGAAAGACATTTGAGTGTTTTAAACAGTAAAATTTATAATTTGGAAACAACATTCTAGAGTGTAAGTGGAAGATGGATTTAAATCCAGACAACAATGTGTATTTGTAGAAATACATAGTTTTGGCCGGGCATGGTGGTGCATGCCTATAGTCCCAGAAGGCTGAGGGAGGAGGACTGTTATGAGTTTAAGGTCAGCCTGAATTACATAACGAGACCCTGTCTCAAAAAAGAAAAGAAATACATGATTTTGTAACTGCTCAGCAGGCTATAACTAAAACTGATTGATTGATTGATTCAATAGCATTGACCCATTAGAACTCTCAGAATTTAGTATATTCAAAATTTTTGTTGAATGAACAATGGAAAATATGAAGTATACAAAGTAGTAACTTGGTTTCTAGAGGCAAGACGCAGGGCTAGGTGATTTAGATAAGCATACTACAAGAATGATCTTAAAGGGGAACTTGGAGAGACAGCTAGTATTAAGTCACTTGCCGGTCACTGGGACAAAATACCTGGGACCTGCATTTTAAAGGAGAGATGCAGTCCATGGTCTGCTGGTTCCAAGGCAAAAACAGCATGGTGGAAGAGAAGCTGCTGACTCCTTGGCAGCCAGGAAGCAGAGATAAAAGGGAGGAGCCAGGGAAGGAGAAATACTCCAAAGGCACACTCCCAGTGACACATCACTTCCAACCAGGCCCCACCTCATCTGTCATATTTAGTTATTAACTCATGGTTGAATCAATCTACTGATGAGTATGACCCAATCACCTGCCAAAACCTCACCTCTGAATACATCAGACTTTGAGGGAATGTTTAGATCTAAACCATAACAGATAGCATAGCAGGAGATAGAGTTTGGATCTTAAACTTGGAGCTAGGGACTAAATACAAAAAAATGAAATTAAAGTTTTAGGCCATCTGAAGAAAGAAGCCCCAAGACAAGAACTAGGGAATGGACAGAAAAGGACTGATTAAAAGGACTCTTTGGAGACTAGTGGCAGGGATAAAGGTGATTAAAGAGTCTCAGATTAAAGTGACTCCTAGGTTTCTAGCCTAAGGAACCAGGTAGGTGGTGATGACCCTTTTTTGAACAGGAAATGGAGTAAGATCATGTTGTGGGAAGATGGCAGTATATCACTGAAAGATATTTTGAGGTGTCTGTGAGATATCTGGGCAATGATGTCTAGTATGTAGTTGTATATTCAAGTCTTAATCTCAAAAAAAAAGGGTCTAGATTCCCACTAAATATTCCTCCTGTGTCTAAGGTGAACATATGGATAATTCATCACCCAGATTTCACTTTTCAGAGTGAAATTTGTAATAATTTCATTAAGACAACAGATACATGTTCTGAGATGGGTCTGCATCTTATTTTGCTGCCCTGATTTCCATGTGCTCCGGTTCATTATGCTGTACTTTGCTAAGCTCCTGGGTTGCCCCCTGATGGGTGACACCCCACCTGGCATGATGGCTGGGTATTTTCAACCCACTCTCTCTTCTCTAGAAACCTATGTCTCCCAGCCAACTCCTAGACACATACATTATTGAATCATTCAGGCTAGGGCCTCCAGGGATATCAAACCTATTCTCAATCCTTTACCATTAGATAAACATTAGGGAAAAGAAGTGGAATTAAGCCTTTTTGCAGCTCCCTAGGGGAACATACGAAGATAGGCTACCTCCTCAAAATTACATTAACTAAATGGGTGAGCAACACGAATGAGAGAACCCAGGGAGACCAGCAAAGGCTCCTGCTGAGAAAGCAGCCAGGGGAACCAAGAAGATGCAAGTCAGTTTTCAGGCCTTCGGACTATAGAGCTTAACAAGGAAAGACCCCTTTCCTCCCACTCCGTCAATCAGAGCCAACTGCTCCATTCCTGAGGCCAGGGTACATGGGAAAAATGGCAATGATAGTTAACATATGTGGTATTTTACACTGTCCAAAACAGTTTCGTAATTGGGATTTTGTTTCTATCTTTATCAAGAAGCCTAGCAAAGAAACAAGAAAAGAGTCACTAACCCCATTTAGTGGTACTGAAAACTGAAGGTCAGAAATGTAAAATAACCTGTCTGTGATCAAACAGTGCTGCCTCTTATTAACACATAGAGCGAGATGTAGAAATAGAATGCCTTGGACTCAAAAGCACTTAGGTGCTGCTTCAGGGTGAAGGAAGTAGACTTGCTTTGTATATTCCAACAAGGCATCAGGTCTGATGAGTAACAGCTTAAATGGAGGAGATTATGATTTAACAAAAGGAAGACATTAGTCGTATATTAATAATATGGGCAGACCTGTAAGGTAGTGAGCTCTCTGTCCCTGAACAAGTTAAAAGAAAATTTGGATTGTAGTTATATTTTAGAAGAAATTTTCTACATTAAATAAGAGATTGAATTAAATTATCTCTTTAAGATTTTCTAAGTGTTTTTTGAGCATCTACCAAGTACTAAATGGCACACAGATGTGTCTGTATAAACAAACATATACATATATATGGACTCTCATATATATGTTATAAATATGCATATAAACTTATTTATAAAATAACTATGAAGGGAGAGATTGTAATTAACTATTTTATAGAAGAGAGAAGTCTCAATGATGGTAGTACGTTTGAAATAATTTGATGCTAATTCAGGTCTTTAAAGTAAACTACATATACACTGTGTGAAAGAATTATGAGGAGAAAATATAAGCCTTTCTTCTGAAATCTAAGATTATGAAATACTGCAGTCCAAAGTTGTATGTATGTGTGTATCTATGTGGTTCTGTAGACAACAATCAAACATTGTTTTGATTTGTTGGTGTAGTGTTTTTTTCCTTTTTCATTTATTTTTTTTCCATTAAGTTTGTTGGTACATTTTAGGTATACAATACAGTTACATTCAGCATTGGGATTTCATTCTTTGGGTTCTTATTTTTTCCCCATTCTCCTCCCCCCCTTCATCCCCTCCACCCTTTGTTTTTTTTTAATTATTTGAATACTTTCACTCTTAGAAAACACTCATGATAAATGTTAACAACAGAAAGATAACTTCTGTCATTCCCTCCATAGCTAAGATATCCTCCAAGTTCTGTGAGGATCACTCTGTGGTACGATTTGCCCGTAATTTATGAAATAACCTTATACCCGTTTATAAAATGCTTCAATTTTTAATGTGAGCTTAGGCTAACTTCTGTACATAGTTTCTCTGGCAACCATGTAATTACAGGAAGCAATGCCTTTCTCCTGAGTCTCATTTGTGGCAAGTATGGAAACAGAAAAACTATGTCTTAATAATCCTAAAAGATCATCTATGATCTTTTTATTCCAGAAGAAACATGGAGCAATATCATCCCTATAGTTAAAATTCAACATATAGAGCACCTTTCCTTTTCTGGACATTTTCTTTTCATTAATTGCATGACTCTTTAACAGAGGGAAAAAAATTTAGTGGTAGAAACACACCTTTTAAAGGGTAAGAAAAGTTCTAAGAACCTAGTTTTTTTTTTCTTCAACCCTGTGGTCTGTGAAATTGCCATGATGCAATTGAACTTGCAAAGCCTCTCTTTGCAGGAAAATGTATTGAACTGTTTTGTGCAGACATCTCTCATCCGAGTCTCAGGGTGACCAAGAATAATCAGGCAGGTAGGAGGCAGGCAGCCTGGTCAGGCACTGGTAGGAGTCCTGCTGAAGGTGCTTGAGTGGAAGGAGGAAAGCTTTGAGTGGATTTATCTTTCCTAGGAGAGAGGAGCTGATTTTTATATGCAGGAAGAAAAGCACCAGAATTGGAATCAGAGGAGAAGGCATGCACAGTCACTCGTTCAGTCAGACTATCAGCTAATGAACAAATAAACATAATTTATAATGTGATGTCAGCAAATGTGCAGGAGAAAGGGAACCCTTCTA
Organism: Heterocephalus glaber; assembly: GCF_053883595.1. NCBI lineage: Eukaryota > Metazoa > Chordata > Mammalia > Rodentia > Bathyergidae > Heterocephalus > Heterocephalus glaber. The sequence continues at coordinate 3,944,444 of NW_028258301.1, forward strand.
CATTGCTGGTAGGAACATAAATTAGTACAACCACTATAGAAATAGTATGAGCATTCCTATAAAAAGTAAAACTAGAAATTCCATTTGGCCCAGCTATTCCCCTTCTAGGTTTCTTCCCCCAAAAGTTAAAGACATATTACAGTGATACACTATGTTTATAGTAGCACAGCTCATAATAGCTAAATCTTGAAAGAGGGCTATATGTCCATTGACAGATGAATGGATAAAGAAAATGTATTTATATGTAATGGAGTACTACTCTGCCACAAACAAGAATCATTTGTAGGAAAATGAATGCACCTTGACACCATAATGTTAAGTGAAATACATCAGACACACAAGCTTAAATATCCCATGGTTTCTCTTATATGAAAAACCCAAAATATAAACAAAGAGCAAACTAAAAGATAAATAATAAGAAAGAGGGAGATAGATCTTTCTCAAATGGCAAAAGAACCAAAAGATTGAGGGAGGGAAAAGGGAGAGGAGGGGAAGGGGATGAAAAGAAATTGAGATGTGTTATGTACATTCACCAACTCCCCATAAGGAATGTCATCATTATATATTGCAAGCTCTACTAATACAATTTTTAAAACAGAAAATCTGAAGGAAAGTGCCATACAATAAGGCGGGGGCTATTTCAGGTTCAGTAAACATAACAGTTTCTCTAAGTAGATGACATTTGAACAGAGACTTGATGAAGTGAGAGAGTGTTACATGAAGGAAGATTGTTTTTGTGTATTTAGTGTCTGTTTTATCTGCGAGAAGTCTTGCAAAGGAGAAACAATTATTCCAATTTTTATGGGTGAGAAAATATGTCTGGCTCCCAAACTTGCCTTGTTGCTGTTTACTGTCTTTGAAAATCTTTAATCATAGATAAATCTTTAATGCTTTTGTGTTGGAGTTTTTGCTTAACTATGGAAAACTGATATCCAAGATCATTTTTAGCTTATCATCCATTGGTTTCTGTATCTCAATCCATCTTCTATTTCCCCATGCAACCATTTAGAAAAATATTTGGGTAGCAAACATTCAGATGATATTTAAATTTCTTGAATCTCAATTTCTTCATCATAAAAAATATGGTTAATGGGCACTGGGCTGTTTCCATAAAATAATTTAAGGAAAAAAATATGACTAATAGTATCTACCTCATATGGTCATTCTGAAGATTAGACTGTAATAAAATACTTAGCAAGTGCTAGCTTTGTGGGGAATCCTCAACCCTAAATATACTATAAAATTTCTGTGCAACTTTGGGTAAGTCACTTATCCCTGACTCAATGCCTGGTTTATAACAGACATTTAATAAATGATTATAGGGTAAATACTTCAATTAGTGAATAAATGTCTTAACATTTGTGGCCTTCTATTTTCACTATGTAGAGAGAAGGAGTTAGATTCAAAAAATGATAATGACAGAACATTTACAATATGTGACATGTAAACTTTTCCCATGTGTGGTCCATGTTAGTCAGTGCAAGTATCATGTGGGTTTTACCCATCTAGTTCCTTATCTTTCCAATGAGGAATTTGAGGCTCAGATGGAAGAGGACCTGCCAAAGATTATAGAGCAAGTCCCAGTGCCATTATTCTTCATCTTAATTATGAGCAAGAATTATTACCTCTTATTAGGATTTAATTTGAGCAATAGTGTTGACTATCTAGGTTGCTATTATGCAGCTCTGTTGTGGCAAATCATATTGTGAATTAAAAAAATTAAAGATGAGGACTTTGGTGGCTTAATGGCAAAAGATCTGGCATCCAAAAAGGGGAAAAAAATCTATGCCCATACAGGAGAGGGAGAAGAGAGAGGAAGATTGGAATGCACTGGGGAAGAAACAAAACCTTTCTCCAGATAGCAGAGTATGCCAAGCAGAAGCCTGGTTTGTAAATTGAAAGGCATCCTGAACTAAGCCTTAACCACTTACATATGTCTAGTCTTTCAGTTTTACACAGCTCCTTCCTCTGTGTGACCATATTTGGACCCAAGTGCAGTAAGTTTTAGAGGCAGGCTAATGAGTTTGATCTGACTGAAGAGGGCCTCAAAAGCAACCAGGTAAGCATACAGGTCTAGCATCATGGAAGCTTGGTGATTCCAGACCTCTACTTATAGCTCAATATATTTAAGTTGGACAGAACACAAGCCCTGCCTGGTAAGCTTGCTACATGGCTAGTAGCACTTACCAAGAGGCCTATGCTTAGGTCCAAAGGACCAAGGCCACACTTTCCTGGTTTTCTTGAGGTGATAATAAAGGTAGAATAAGAAATGGTGCCGATTATTAAGTCAAGTCTAGCTGATGGAGAGAGGAGAAGTAAATCATGAGGTTTGAAATGAATCATGAGATTAGAAGCCTGGAGGATCTCTAAAAAATTAAGATTTAGAAGTGGGTCAAGGAAAGTGGTTCCAGGACAACTCATAAAGAAAAGAAATGACAGTGTCGGAGTGCCACTTTTCAACACTGACAAATGTAGTAACTTATCAAATATTGATAATAAAGCTATGAAGCAAAATATATCTTTTCCTTCACGGAGTTTGTAGTTAAGACAAACATAAACATTAAGACAAACAACAACGGGTTGCCACATCAATTTTTGTTAAAAGGACCATCATGTTGCACATATAATGCCCACATTATTTATTAGAAATGTTTCTATTGATCAATTACTAATTTTAATTTTGAGTTTTATTATATTAAACAATGTGTACTTAACAAAAGATCAATAAAGTTGAGTGTTTAATTCTTGAGTGTTTATAGTAAGCATTAAAATTTTCAATATCAAATGTTTTGTTTAAATTATCACACCTAAGGCAGTTTCACACATGAAAACAGCATATTCCATACACATGTATCACTTACACTGATAGCACGTGTGCTTTGCTTTCCTATCTTTTTTGGTAGGACATGCATGTTATACTTTTTTATGAATTTATTCTGGAACTCAGCCACCAGGTCCTTATTCATGCAGTAATAAATTCAATAATGTTGTAAACAGACTTTCTCCTATCTCCCAAAATAATTGGAATGTGACATTTGACAATTGGTTTACCAGTTACCAAATGATATTACATTTGCTAATGGAGCACAACTTGACCAGCATAGGAAATATTCATAAGAACAAAGCAGAAATGCCCAATGAAATGTCACAAGTTCAAAATAGAGAATTGTATAGTACAATCTTTGCATTTCAGACACATATAACATTGGCCTCATATATGGCAAAGAAAGCAAAGTGGTACTGCTGATGTCAACATTGCATCACAATGGCAGGATTGACAGAAAATTTTGTCAAGACAAAATTGAAGCCTGAGATGGTAACTTTTTCCAACAAAACTGAAGGCAGAATAAATGCTGATGAATTATGCAGCAACTACGATGTCACTTGAAACACAAAGCATTGGCCAATGGTCATCTTTTACTCTATCCTAAACATGTGTGGCATGAATAATTTCATAGTTTACAAAGAAAGCAACAAGTCCAAAATTTCACAAGAGATTTTTTTTGACTGGACTTATACAAGATAAATTACAATAGAGAAAGAACAAAATATTTCTGCCCAAGGAACTGTGCAAAAACGTTCTGCAGCACACTGGTGATCTGACAGGTGAAAAAGCAGGTGCAACATCACAAAGACCTACTACAACAATAGGAAAACCAAAAAGATGTCAACTGTGCCCTACAAAAAAGGGCAGGAAACAAGATCTACATGCTATCAGTGTAAGTGATACTTGTGTATGGAACATGCAGTTTTCATGTGTGAAGACTGCCTTGGGTGAGACAATTGAAGCAAAGATTATTTCTGTAGTGGACTTGTGTTTATATTTTCACTGTAGTTCACATAGGAATTTATTTCTTTTTTTTTAAACTTAAATTCTTTTATTGGTACATTGTAGGTATACAACACATTTACATTTCTCATTGGGAACTTGTACCTTTATATGATGCATCTTGGTTCTTATTTTTTTCCCCCTTCCTAGCCCTCCCTTCATCCCCTCCACCCTTCCCTATTTACAAAGACTTTATTTCCATTTCTATCATTTTTCCTTTCCCTTCTTTCCTTTCCCCTGCCCCTCCCACTACCCCTACCCCTTTGGACCTTTTCCTATTTTGCATTATCGATTATTCATCCTACATAGAAATTTATTTCTGATGTTGTCTTTTAGGTTTTTGTAAGCAAGAAGACACCAGATATAAAAAGACTGAGGCATGCCAGTCACAGGCAGAACAGGGATGAAAGCTTGTCTATCCTAAGTGCCATTCCAGGGCTCTTTTCATTCAAACCTTTTGTCTGGCAACTTTGGTCTTCCAGAACCCTGACTAACTTCAAGAGAATAAAACCAGGTTCCTATCTCCAGGTAGCAAAGCAGTTCAGCACCAGATACTGAGGGCTGCCCAATAAAGATTTGAAATCATCCCTGTTCATACAAAGTGTTCACACAACTTATTTCTCAGTCTTGAAGGAATGTTGCTCTTCCTGCTCTTCCTTGCCATATTCTTCTGCATGTATTATTTCAACTTTGAGTAGCATATTTTGACAGGACTAAAACCTCCCTCTTTGAAAATCTACATTTGGGGACGGGTACTGGGGATTGAACTCAGGACCTTGCACTTGTGAGGCAGGAGGCAGCACCGCTGAGCTAAATCCTTGGCCTGAAAAATCTACATTTTGATAGCCTTTTGCTATTTGGTTTCTAAAGGTGCCCAAATTATCTGTCCTCGTTCATTTAACCACAGGAGATCATTATCTAGTGATAAATTCTATTCCATTATCATTATTTTATAATGAGAAAGTCTCCTAGGATGAGAGAAGGGCAGAGATGGCGTTATAATGCATGAGTGGAGGCCTCAAATGCTATAGACCCCAGAAAACAACTCTGCAGTTTCCATAGGTCCCCAGTGGATTATACTTCTTAGTTTATTGATTATTGATCCACTGAATGGAAACTATGTGTGTGTGTCTGTTTGAATTTTAAAATACATTTAATATTTTGTTATTGATGTACAGCATCCATTTCTTCTTCTGGTAGTAGCACCAAGATCTTGCCTAAGGCATCGTTTCACAATGTGTGGTTTGAGAGAGTCATTCACCCTTGGAATCAGGAGTAGAACATATGATTTCCTGATGCATTAGTCCATCAACATATTCTGTCCTCTCAGACTGTAGAATCATTCTGCAGTTGCATATTTATATCAAGTGAAATTTGTTGGATAGCTATTTCTAGCCAAGATGATCCTTTTGTAAACACTATTGGATTTTTGTCTCCTGAATTTATCCTTTTTATTGACCTTATAAAATCTTCAGTCTTAAATTCAAAGCCAAAGGAACAAAAAAAGAAAAGTTCCAAATTACTTTAGTTAAAGCCATTATTCACTGTGTTTTAAGTGCAAAGGCCTGTGATATGCACTAAAACTACAGAAAAGAACAAGACATAGTTTCTTGGGTAAATCTTATGCCCACAAGACCCTAGCAATAAATTAGGAGCTGGGGAAAGTTGTAGTCCCACCTTGAACATTTTCAGGATTCAGGTGAGAGAAGAAATGGCCACAGCACAAGTTTAAATATATGTTATAAACCTAGTTAAGGAACTGTTATAATACAATATACCTACACTCTTACCTTGCTAAATATGCTTAAATATATCATACAATGACAAAATATGAAGATACTTACATAAAGCTATAATTTTCACTTGACTAGAAGTTGGCAAAATATCAAATAGGTTCAAATTTAATTCTTGTCATGCTTGTCTTGATATTTTCTTGGTAGAGAGATGAGCAAAAAAGATTTGTATTAGTCGGTCTTGGGGCCCAGGCCAGGTTCCCTCTCTGGTCAATTATCTAAGAGTAGAATTGAAAGGTTAGATTCATTGGTAACTAAGACTATATAGATCTCTCAAAAAGAAAAAAAAAATCATATTTAAAAAGGAGATTGGGAGATCTCTTGGGAGATTTTTACATATCCACAAATGCATACATATAAATGTGCAATTGCAGAATCATTGGTAAAAGGTTATATGGTCAAATGCAGAATCATTAAATGCCAGATGTAACAGACCATAATGAAGTTAAAAGTAAGCTGGACTTTAAGATGCATATTGAATTGCGGATGCTAAGAACATAATGCAGTGATAATAAAATATTCAAGCATTAAAATCAACTCAGTATTGGGACTGCATGTTCTAAATCTACATGAAAACATTAAATATGTGCCCAGAACTATATCATTCTTCTAATTCAAATACCATTAATGTTGAAGAGTTGAAATGCAAACAGTTAAGGTTACTTTTACAATGCTATTCACTTCCTCCAGATTTGTAGCTAGCCTGGATTCCAGAGACTGTACTGAATCACTCCTAGGTTCTCCTTTTGGCTTCTGACTTATTCTAGAAAGATGTAAATAGTAACTCTTCCAGACCTCTTGAGATTTTCTAGGCAGACCAACCCCCATATTTTAGGCAAGCACTCTGATAGGTCTCTGAAAATCTCAATGGTTTAGCAGAAGAATTCTCAATTTAGAATCAGATGACATGAGTTTGAGAAGTGCTTCAGCTACTTATGGGTTGAAAAGTCTTTAAAAATTTATGAAGCCTGAATTTATTCTTCTGTAAAATGGAAAATTTGAAAATTCACTTTGTTTTGTATCTGGTGTACTCTATAAATATGTCTAATATAATAACTCATTTTATACTGTCTATATAAACTTCTGTTTGATTTCTGTGATATGTGTGGTAGCAAATTTTTTTAAATACAGAAAGATATTATATCAGAAAGAAGTATCTCTCTTAACACCATCCCAAAGGTAACTACTATTGATACGGAAAAGTTTTAGATAATTTAATAGATTGAATATTAAGGTAGTTGCAGAAGCAAAATAAGTAATGTGTTCTTTTAAGATTTGCTTTTCCTGTAACTCCTTGTTTAAGGTGAGGATTATCTAACTCTAACTTCATTAACCTAACAGTTAACATGCCAGGGTGAATTTACAATGTATATGGCCTGTCTTGTGTCTGTGACTTGTAAATAGGAACTGGCATTGCATTTACATATCAAAGACCACTAGGGATGAGATAATGGCTAAAAAGGATATAAAAAGGGAAACGCTGAACAAAGGGGGTGCAGAGATTGACCAGACTGGTTCCTGGCATTCCTGTCCACTCGTGAGAAGAAATTTTATTATCTTATCCAAATTCTGTGTCTCTGTGTATTTCTTTCCGAGATTTCTGCAACACTATTAATATGGTGGACATTTCCCTAATTTCATTTCATATATGTATACATATATAGATATAGTTATGGTTCAGATCTACAACATCCCCCCAAAGTCTCCTGTATTCAGAGGTGGAGTTTTTGAAAGGTAATTAGATTGTGGAATTCCATACTCAGCAATGGATTTATCCATTGATGAATTCATAGCTAAATGTGCTATTAGGAGGTGGGACCTCATTGGAAGATGTGCCTCTCCCTGGGGGCATGCCTTTGGTGAGTATATTTCTCTCCATGGCTCCTCCCTTCTCTCTCAGTTTCCTGTTGCCATGAAGTAAGGATCTTTCTCCTACCATGCCCTTCTACAATGATGTTCCTGCTTTAGAGCCAGCCTACTGTGGACTGAACCCTTTGAGACTGTGAGCAAAAATCAGCCATTTCTTCTTTAAGCAGTGCATGTTGAGTATTTGGTCCCAGTGACAAAAAAGCTGATTAATATAAAAGTTATTGGGATCATTGCTGTGACTATAACTGACTGTGTTGTTTTAGTGGAGGAGTGTGAAAAGGTCTGTACATATGGGCCTTAGAATGCAGTAATAGAACCTGATGGGTAATTCTAGTTAGAACTGAGAAGACCAGAATGGTGATAGAAATGTAGACAGTAAAGTCCAAGCCCAGGAGGTTTCAGATAGACACAAGGACTATATTGGCATTTGGACTAGAAGTCCTGTGTGTTACACTTTGGCAGAAAATGTGTTTACATTTTCTCAAGTCCTGAGATTTTGCAGTAGAGTGAGATAAAGGGTGGTAGACTAATTAACAGAGGAAATTTCAAGACAGCCCAACATTCAGGTTGTGGCATGGGTACTGCTGGCTACTTTTAGCCAGATTTGTAATGAGAATCAGGGCAGATCACAAAGCAGAAATTTTTTTAAAAACATAAATTTTGTCCAAAAGCAACTGCGTGTAAAGGAGAAAAAGTGTACCAGTGTAGTTGTGGAAGAGTTTAGCAACATTAAAAAGAACCCAAGTACTTTGCATCAAGACATTAGGAAAGATACCTTGAGGACATCTGAGGAAATATCCAGAGCTCCACAAACTCAATGGCCACAAGCTCAATGGTGGAAAAGGGTAAACTGCTTTGAAAGGAGAGCCCCAACAGTGTCCTTCTTATTCAGGACTACCTAGAGAAGTGTTTTCCCTGAGTTCAGCTATCCGGACACTCCAAAACCTCTGAAGTCATGGCCCAAGGAGGCCAGGCTACTGTTCAAACTGACAACAAACCTTTGGATCATACACATGATGCTGGTTTTACGGGCCTAAAGAATGTAAGACTTGTGGGGTTATGTAGACTTCCACCCAGATTTCAAAGGAAGGCCTCAAGGTACCCCTGAGAGAGTGAAGCATGAAGCTCCGAAAGTGAAACATAGATTCAGTGAGTGAAGAGCCCAGGAAGTTGGAGGTGTCGAGGACATCAGTTGTCTGCTGAAGAAAGCTATAGGAAAATGAGCAAGATCAGCCCAAGAAAGAGGTCATGTGAGCTACAACCAGCAAGGGGCAAGGTTGCCCAAGCCTTTTTGATTTTCAGCTACCACAACTTGCCCCAGGTGCTGGACATGGAGCTATAGGTTTTTACTATTTGCCCTGCTGATTTTCAGTCTTGCTTTTGTCCAATTCCTTTCTATCTCCCTACTTTTCCCTTCTGGAATAGGAATGTTTACCTCATGCCGTGGTATGTTGTAAGTGCTTATCTCCTTTTTGACTTTTACAGGGGCTTACATACAGCTAAGAGTTTGCCTTGAATCTCAGAGGGAAATTTTGACTTGGACTCTTCAGCACTTTTGAAACTGTTAAGACGTTAGCAACTGTTAGTGATAGACTAAACACATTTTACATAATAAGATGGACATGAGCCTTTTAGGGTGCAGGAGTGAAGTGTTATGGTTTAGATTTAGAATGTCCCTCAAAAGCCTCATGTGTTCAGAGCTGGGTCTTTTCAAAGGTGATTGGGTCATGGGGGTGCTTATTTTGAGTAACAGAACAATGAATGGTCAAATTATTTTGTAAAAGTAGAGATGCTCACTTTTCCTCAGTTGTGAGTAGCCATTGAGTCTTTTTTTTTTTATTCATTAAATTTGTTGGTACACTTTAGGTATACATTATGGTGCAATGAAATCTTATTCAAGTGTCTCAGATCCAGTGCCAAGTACAGTGTTTGTCATAAAATGAGGCCTCTGATATGAATGTTGAATAAATTGGTGGATTAGAAAGTGAATGCCAGTGCATTTCATGTCATTGTACTTTCAAAGAGGAGTGTGGGAAAGGCTGTTCTCCAGTCAGGCCAGACAGAGATGGAATGGTGATAAGACTCCCACCAATTCAACTAGTTAGCATCTTCTTGTCATTTTCACCCCAACTTTTCTGTTAGATGAATTTCTTCTCTGAAATTCAAGGGCCAGTGAGAATTTTTTGAAATGCAGTTACCAAAGCCATTATAGCTTTGGTAACATTTTGCCTTCCGTGGCCTGCCTCACTGTGAGAAAGGTCTTAATAAATAGATTGTTAATGATCTAATTAAAAGAAACATACTGTATTAGGGCACTAGCAATGATAGAGGCCTGAGCTGAAAGCTTAGATTCATCAGAGGACAGTAGCTAATCGCACAGACATTGAAGAAGTCTTCCTTAATTTGGGTGGGCTGTGCCCCTTGAAGAGCTTCTCTGAACATATTAATCTTATAAATAATAACAATAGTCCATATTTTGATTTTTTAGAATGTACTAATTAAATGTTCCACATGTATTATGTTATTAGATGCTAACAACTACCTACAATAAAGAAAGAGAATAATACATTTACTTAATTGGAAAGTAACATTATAATTATTTTAAAAAGAAATTGAGTCTCTGCAAGGTTAAATACAGTTGAGTATAACAATTCAGAGAGTTGAATTCCATCATGTTCAATGGCTGTGTGGGTGTGGGGCTATAGAAATCTGAGTTTGAAGCTTGGTTCTACCACCACATACATACAAATTGTGACTATGGGAAAGTTATTTAACCTCCTGGGGCTCCATCTATGCACCTATAAAATAGAAATAATAATAGAACCTAACTCATAAGGTTATGGTGAGGATTAAAAGGTACATATCACCTAGGCGGTACATGCTACATAGCAAGAGCTCAAACTATTAGTCTCCCCTTGCCCATGATGGGGCAATCAAGACCCCTAGTGGATGCCTGAAGTATCAAATCCTAACAATAGTATGTTCTTTTCTATACGTAATACTTATGATAAAGTTTAATTTGAAAATCAGACACAGTATCATAAAAAGTAACTAATAAATACAACAATTATAACAATATACTGTAATAAAACCAGAAGCATCACTACTCTTATGTTTTAGGGCCATCATTAAGTAAAATATGGAAAAACATAAACACCTGCACTATGATATGGCAACTGTTGATCTGATAACAGAAACAGCAACTAAGTGACTAATGGGTGGGTAATGTATACAGTATGGATACACTGGACAAAGGAATGATTTACATCCTTGGTAAAATGGGACTGATTTAAAACAATAATTTTTTTCAGAAATTTTTCACTTAACACAATTGACCATGAGTAACTGAGACTGCTGAAAGTGAAACTGGATAAGAGGAAGACTACAGTAAATGTTAGTCTCTTGTTACTGCTTTTATTGTTATTATAATTAACTATTAATATTGGTGACTATGATGGTAATGTCAGACTCTAGGCTAGAACAAGGAGCATCCAAAAACTGTCTAAGTCATAGTGCCTGCTCTTCAGGAGCTTCCAGTCTAATTTAGCCTACAATCACACAGCTAGTGAATAATAAAGCTCAGATTTGATCCAGAGTTGTGGAATTTTAAATCACTTTTCTATTACTTACTATATCCCTCCTCTGTAGCATATGCCTGGTGTTATTGTTATTATGTCTGTCTTCACTAAACCGATTCGCTCAAGGTAGAAGGTCTTGCTACTACCCCTTGTGCACCCAGTGTCAACACAGGCCCCGATGCACATTCTAAGTATTTTTTTTTTTTGCTATTTTCAAACAAAAATCCTAAGTTGGGCCATCTAGCTTCCCACTTCCCACACCCCAGTCAGAGCTACTGTTCCAATGTATTTGTCCATTTCTCTGCATTCCACTTCTCCTCCCCCCTTCCCATTACAGTTCTTCAGTGAGTGATTCTCTTTGTCATCTCACTGTAAATTGATGATTCGAGCCTGCTGATGCACTGAGCCACATGGCTAATACATCAGCTAAATGGATGCCGAAAACACCACCTGCTCCTTCAGGCAAATGGCACTGTGGAAAATGGAATGTGTAATCAATAGAATTAAGCCTTAAGCAGGACTCCGTACCCATGGCCCAGCACAGGGCTTTGGCAGGCAAACAGTGGGGAAAAAAATTTTTTTTCTTTTTTTCAACCATTTTGAAAGCACATGGCTTGGCACTTGTTCAGCCAGTTTTGTTGGGACTACCACAGTCAGCATAGTATCCGCAGCAAGCTGTCTATTCCCTCTCTATTCATGTCATTGCCTCTCTATTCTCAAATGACTCTGTCATTTAATCCTTACACCCTGTCTCTAGGAGTCTCGGAAGGATAGCAAAAGCTTCTGGGCACACCCTAAAAAGCACGCATTTGATGGCAGTTAGGTCTGAATTTGACTGTAGACAAGACATTCAACTTTTCTGAACAGTGATTTTTCTCATTCTTGAAGTAGTACCTTACCTTTTTCTAGACTTGAGGCAAAAATTCAAAAATGAAATCCTAGTAGCTAGGAGGGAATTTTTGGATCATTGGTAAAACTGTAGTCCTCACTGGTCTTTTCTTACTGCAGATGAAGGAACCAATGTCTAATATAGAAAGGGATTTTAGCTAATGTAACAGTGAAGAATGGAGGCACGTGGCCTTGTCTTGGTGTAGAAGACTTTCTATGCAGCTTCCAGGCCAGGAGAACTTTAGGATAGGATAAGATAGGAAGACAATACTATTTACACATCAGAGCCAGTCTTCAGCCAAGAGTTGGACCCTGCATCATCACCACTGTGCTCATATCATCACACTGAATAGCTCTTTTCCATACCCATTCTCTCTGTAAGAAGCAAAAGTTTCTCCAGCAACAGGTGTTATATAGATTGAGCACATAGGTACCCTTCTCAGAGTTCTTACAAAATTTGTGTTCACCTCTTATCAAAACTTTAATTTTATACACCCTAGTGTAATCTCTTACATTATACTCTTGTGTTAACTAACTCAGTGGTTCTCCACTGGAGATAATTTTGCCTGCCTGCCTTCCTTTTAGGGGACATGGCAATTTCTGAAGACATTTTGATTACTTGGGATCTATTGGTTAGAGGTCATGCATGATACTGAAGATCCTACAATCCCTAAGAAAGCCTTCCATAATGAAAATTATCTAGTCCAAAATGTCAATATTTCCATTGTTGGGAAACTCTAATACAATTCATTTTAGGGGTATATTTTTCTTTCTTTGTCCTATGCATCAATGGCCTGAGAACTCTGTGTGGACTTCAGTGATATCTTAGCTAATGATCCCTATAGTAACTCAGTATAGTAGAATCTCAGTAAATATTTCTTGAGTGGGGAATAGATTCATGGGTGCATAATTCACATAATGTACAAAGAAGATTGTACATATTGGACTAAGAATCAGAAGAATTTGGTCAAAGTTTCACCACCAACAAGGAAAATGTAAGAGTTGGACTGGATTTGTGCTTTTCAAACTGAACCATGCTTCTTTAAAACATCCCATCCACCAGTGCACCTATTTTATTCTATGGGCTTTGAATGTGTTTTCTTCTGTACAGAGGGTTCTACAGTTAAAAGAATTTGTAAACCTCTGAGATAGTTCAGTCATAAAAATACTTTTAAACCAAATACCCCTGAGGATTTCTCAAAACATGGTATTTTTTAAGTGGGGTCAGCGAATGCCTCTGTGGTTATAGTTTATTTATTCCAGTCTTGGGATAGCAGCCACCTACTGTCTTCCTTCTAATATAAAGACTGCTCAATTCCTTAATCTTCTTGTGCCTGTAAAGCAAGCAGTGGATCTGCCTTTAGGTATCTTGCATATTCAGAGAAGGGCACTAGGAGAGACTCATGGCCCTGTCTCCAACTCCATGCATCTTTCTATGGTCACTGGGGAGAGCAAAGCAAGTGCCAGTAAGAAGTGATCTTTGTCATATTTGAAAGAGACAATATCTATATGCTGGACATAAATTAATACATGAACTACCTGAAACCTTACTCAATGACCACTTCTGAGAGGGACGCCTGCTTCATACTAACATCAGTAGAGCAAGGAAATACAACTGTGGGCACTAAGAAGAGACATGAGTAGAGATATGAAACAAAGAAGGGAAGACTTAGTGAATGTTTGTGATGACTATAAGCCTCTTAGATGGAGACCAGAGGAAAGAAAGTTGCTGGGGAAAACAAAAAATATTTAAACAATCCTTGCCAACAGGAAATGAGTTAAGTCAGGAGGGCACTGGAGAAGGGCCTAGGTTTTCATCCTGGCTCTGCTTGCTAAATGACTTTGGACAACACTTATTCTTTCTAGGTCTTAGTTTCCGAGTCTGTGAAATGAGGTTGAGAACACTTTCTTTACAAGGTTAGGGAAGGATTGTTTGCCCAGTGTTTGTCTCTTAGTAAGTAGATGCTCAATAAACATTTATTATTATTAAACTTGTTGTTATTATAGTTAGCAAGTTGTCTAGTTTTACAGAGGCAGGAAGAGGTCTGAGTCAATAGCTTAATATGATTGTCAGTGTCAGTTGAGCTAATTCTGCTCATGACATGCTGCTTGGCACAGAAATGTCCCTCTCTCCAGTCACTCCCATCACATTGGAAACAGATCCAGAGAGAAGCAGTGTCATGCCCCAAATTCATAATGAGTCACTATGGAATCAGAACTGTATTAGTTCAACTTAATATAAATGTACCATAGGCTGAATGACATATAAACAACATAAATTTATTTCTCACAAATCTAGAGGCTGGATATTAAAGATCATGGTACCAGCGTGATCAGGTTCTGGCAAATGCCCTTTTCCAGCCACAGATGTTTGTTTTCTTATTATATCCTCATATGGCTAGCTAGATCTAGGATCCTATTCATAATGGCACTAATCCTATTCATGAGGGCACTACCCTCATAAACTAATTATCGCCCAGAGGTTTCAGTTCTTAATACCATCACACTGAGGGTTAGGATTTCAACGTATGAATATGGTGGAGGCACAGACATTCAGTCCGTTGCAGCACTGTCTCTTGGGAAGATAGTGCTTCCTTCATCAGTGACACTCTATCCATAGAGCAGCAAAGTCACTGACATCATTTTATCAAATATCAACGCTGTCATGGGAGACTGGGGAAAAAAAATGAATGGGCAACAGAACAAGCCTTTCCTACATTTTATACCAAGGAGCTGGACCTCACTAGGAGGTAAGGAAATGAGCGTCCCCCTCCCACTGCTACAGTAGGCCTGCTTAACTCTAGGTACTGTCAGCATGACCAGCAATCCAATAAGGCAGTGCCTGGCTGCTCCATTAGCTCATTAGGCAGAGGCGAGTGTCTGCATTGATCTGTTTATCTCCCAGGCCTGGCTGCTGGAGAAAAGCCAGCTGTTTCCTGAGAGCCGTCTTTCCCCTTGGCTCATCAGAGAGCATCAGGGGAGTCTGCTCCTTTGTCCCTTTCAATTCCAAGGTCACCAGAGTGCAAAGCAAAAGCTGAGCCATGGTGGTGCCTTCTGAGAGTTTCAGTCACTGCATCTATTTCTCCACTCTTAACTGCTCTGTGGAGGCGACCCCCATGTAAATGAAGAATGTGGTGGGAAGTACTTTGGTTTGGAAATGGATAGTGTCAGTTTGAACTAGGCTTTGCTACTTTTATACTGGCTATATGACCTTGAGAAAGGCATTTCCTGTCTTGGAGCCCCAATATTCTCCTTTGTGAAATAAAGTTGATAGAACCCATATCATAAAATCATTATGAAGATTCATTGTGAGAATAGAGGCAAAACGTCTAGTTTAATTCTGGGCATAGAAGCAGTATTAGCAAGTTTGTGTTGATCTGCCATTTCTGAGATGCACTGTTCTTTTAGGCAAAAGGATTAGAGTATTTGTTAGGATTACATCATGAAATTTTTATGAGATTTATGTGAAAATATCTTGGACAGTATATCTGTTATGTGTTATAGTGTATCTGTTAGTAATGTGTTTGTAGGTGGCTCATTAAGAATGAATATTACCTGGCCGAAGTTTAGCTCAGTGGCACTGCACCTGCCTTGTAAGTGCCAGGTCCTGAGTTCAATTCCTGGTACCACAAAAAAAAAAAGAATGATATTATCAAGAATTTATGCTTTTATACAATGGGCTTAGATAGTTAAGTTTTTTTTAAATAACCTACATATTTATTGCCTCATAGGTGGCTCTTTAGTCTTGGAGAGTAAATTTCCTAAAAAAAATAAAAACTAATTTTACTTGAATGTTTAAAAAATATGTAGTTTATTAGAATAACAAAATTTGTCCTGTTGGTCAGTAATACTGACAAGGATGGAGTTATAGTAGGTAATATTAGCAAAATATACTTTTCTAAAATATAATAACTACATCCTTAATATTTGATTACATGTTCCCAAATCAAATATCCCTAATTTTATCTTTTAACATTTCCTTCTTTTTCTATGAGTGTTGAATTCTTAGTTTAATGTTATGCTTTAAAAATATAAGTATACTGATGATAGAAAATATGTAAAGGTAAAAAATTTAAATTTCTGTTGATTCCATAAGTCAACATATCACCCACTATAGTTTTCAACTTTTATCTTTGTATTTCTGTATATTTTTAAGAAAATGTGTGTAGTACTGTATTCTTCTTTTACCATGGTCATTTCCCCATGTTACCAAATATTCTCTAAAAATATGTTTTAGAGAATCTTATAATATTTTATTATATACAAATAATTTATTTATTCTTTTCTCTTATTCAATATTTAGATAACTTTCTATTTTTTTACTATTACAGTTTAAGGAATACTCTTGTACATATGTTTGCATCTCTATTTCCTTAGAATTACACTCATTCAATCCTTACCAAAGGAATTGATAATTTATTGATCACATTTAAAGAAAAGTAACCCCCTCCTAGGTTTCATGCTACATTGTTAGAGTCTGGGATCCCCCTGGTGGAGGTTATGGTCATGGCCAAAGCCTGTTATATTCACCCTGACATGAGAATTCAAAGATTCCAAGGGCACAACTTTAGAAATGGGCATCTGCCAGGTTTGTTTCTCATCATTCCAGATTTTGCTTCATTTTTGGATGAGAACATCAAATGCAAGAAACGTGTCTGTGTGTCTGTGTGTGAACACAAACAAAACAAAGCTATGAGAAATTCAAATGGAATAACCAAATGAAAAAATCAAGAAAATTAAAGCCTAAAGTTGTTCTCAATTTGAAACCGTAGTCAGAAGTATGAGACCTGAGTCCCTCCATTCTCCCCTGCCCCACGTCCCTGCCATCCCAACTTGGCAGCATAACAATCAGAGTGAATAGAGGATGGTTTCTCTGTGGCTAGATATGTCCTAGACCAGAAGTCTGCCCATTAGGACACTAGATGGAGCCAGATGGGAAAGTTTATGCTCTAACTGCAGTGCAACCATTTTCTCTGCACTTTTCTTCGGGAATGGTTGCATGATATGGCTGATCTCATAGAAAGGCTATTTCTCTGACATTCTTCTTCAATCAAGCTGCCCTCAATCAATCATTCATTAAATATTCACAAGCTCTGGCCTTGGGCCAGACACATAGCTGAATCAAACACAATCCCTGCTGTGGAGGAGCTTATCAGCCAGTAAGAGGGGCTGCTGAATTGACAGATTTTCCTTTACTCTCTCTAGAATCCAGGCAACTGTGCCAACAGCATTGCCTGACCATGCATTATGCAGCATTTTCCTATCTCTTTGCCTTTGTTCTTTCATTTTCCTTTATCAAGAAGGCCTTTCCCTTTTATTTCCTAGTACTTTCCTCTATTAGGCCTAATCCAATCATTTTTCCCCCCGGGAAGCCTTTCCTCATTCTCCCCTCATAGAAGTCCTTTTTAATTCTTTAATCTTATAGTGAGTGCAGAGGTTCTCAAACTATGATATAACTCAGAATTACCTAGAGTGCCGGACTCAATTTCCACTATTTCCAATTCAGTAGATCTAAATAAGGGTTAGAGTCAGGGTTAGAATTTGCATTTCTCATAAGTTCCCAGGTAATGCTGATTCTGATGGCCCAAGGAGCACACTATGCAAACTTGCTTTGTAGTTATGAGCCAGGCATTATGTTATATGTGGGTAATATTACAGTGACCAAGGCAGTTTTTGGACTCAAGGCTAGCACAGGCTGGAGACAGAAGAGAAAAACAAACAGGGCAACATTTTGTTGTACCAGAGGAGTGTGAGGGGTGTTCTACAAATATGCATGTATTACAAATAAGCATGTAACTAACTTACCCTGTAGAGTTGGAAAGACTGAAAACTTTCTATAGACCATGGCATTTGAGCTGGCCTTAAAGAGTGACTAAGACTCCGCCCAGAACAGAAACGGTCGACAACATGTGCCATGCAATAGTAGTATAAAAAGCTATCCTATGTTCAGAGTGTGAAAAAACATTTGTGGGGGCAGGGACATGGGTAGAATGGGCAGTAGTATCAGAAGAAGAAAGTTATAGGAGGTGAATCTGAAGAGGTCAGTCTAAAGGCCATAACTGCCATTCTAAGAAGTTCTATTTTATACTCCAGATAATAAATAAATAAAATAGGATAATAATGTAATACACATTTCCTTAAGGAAGAGTTGGTCTGATTATATTGTGGCTTTTGCACTACCAGTGGGAAGACTGGAAGAGGGAAACCAGTGTGGAGGCTGTTGCAGGTGTCTAGGCAAGACATGAGGAGTGGTGTACTAGAACATCAAGATGGAGAAGACAACATGTTTGGGGGTTTGATGGACTTGGGCTCAGTCCTACCCTTCTTCAGGGGATTGCAAAGGTCTTTAGAAGCATAGCTCAGCTTTCCCATTCCTCCCACTCCTTCTCTGAGTCCTCACTCTTGTCAGGATCCTATAACTGGGTTTGTTTGTGTCTATGGTGGAGCACATACCTCCCAGACTTCTCTGCCTCATACTCCATTCCCTTCAAGTGATCGTGTTCCCACCTATATTCAAAGTCCCATTTCTTGGGTCAGTACTGTATTATGTGACACTAACTTAACTGGCCAATCACTATGTCAGGTTTCTCATCAATTAAGCAGGTAAAATAATGATTCCAGATCAGTCTTTTTCACTGTACTGTTTTAAGGATCAAATACCATAACAAATTGAAAATTTTTTATTCCATTCATTCAACACCATATATGCCAAGAAGATAGATGCATTGCAACAGAGAACCTTAAATTCACTTTGGGAGTAATTTCAATGACTAATAATCCCCATTTTGATAAACTATCTTTTAGTTTGTGTTGAAGTTCTTTTCTTTAATCTAAGGAAATCAAAGTTAGACCCCAGGATGCTTGCAAAAATAAATGAAAAAACATTGTAAAGGCATCACTTAAGGAGTTTAAAAGTTATATCATTCAGTAAAGATTCATTAAGTCCTACTCTGTGCCAGACATTATTATTTACACTAGTGTTATATCACAGAGCAAGAGCATACTCTTTGAAGCTTATATTTTACTAGACAAGACAGAGAATAAACAATATATAATTATACTAAATAGCTTACTTGAAAGTGGTAATTACTATGGAAAAAAGAAAAAGATATAAGGTGGAAACTTTCTCTTTTCCATAGAGTGCCTAGCTTATTGTTGAAATATTATATGCAACTATGATACCCATAATTTCATTTATTAATTCATTTATCAAAGTTTTTATGACATCTTATATGCTTCAGGCTTCATGTGATACATGTAGAACAATAGAAAGATACAGATTGTGGAGTCAGACATAACTAGTTTAGCCACTTGCTCTGCCTTTATTATCTACGTAACCTTAAATAAGATTTTTTTTCAAGACTGCTCCTGGTCCAGAGGAAGGGGCTTCCTGGCCACCATCCCTCCCGCTGCTCACAGCCCAGAGGAAGGGGATTCTGGGCTGCCATCCCACTGCTCCTGGTCCAGAGGAAGGGGCTTGGGGCCACTGTCCATTCTGCCACTCCCGGCCCAGAGGAAGGGGCTTCCAGGCTACCATCCATCCTGCAGATCCCAGCCCAGGGGTAGGGGCTTCTGAGCTGCCGTCCCACTGTTCCTGGTCCAGAGGAAGGGGCTTCCAGGCTACCATCCATCCTGCAGATCCCAGCCCAGGGGTAGGGGCTTCTGAGCTGCCGTCCCACTGTTCCTGGTCCAGAGGAAGGGGCTTCCAGGCCACCATCCCTCCCACTGCTCCCAGCCCAGAGGAAAGGGCGTTTGGGGCACCTTCTGTCCCACCACTCCCGGAACAGAGGAAGGGGCTTCTGGGCCACCATCCCTAATGCTGCTCCTGGCCCCTGTCCCACCTCTCCCAGCTCAGAGGAGGTGATCAGCTTGGGCGCCAACAGCACCCCCCTATGCACCCAGTCGAAATGAGAAAACACATAAATAAGTCTCAAAAACAGACTTTCAGATCACCTACAGCAACCCCAAAGAGAAATGAGATGGAACATTCTGTTATGCAACCACCTGGACACACTGAACTGGCAACAAAAGGGGGTCTGGAAAAAACGAAATCAGAAATAATTTCTCGGATAACAGGAGAAATTGTGCTCCTAGTGAAGGACATGATTAATAAATCTACAGAGGAGCTGAGGAACATGATGGAATCCCAACATAGGAAACAAATGGAATCCATAAAACAGATGCATATAGATTTCCAGGAGATGAAAAACTCCATTGAAAGTCTACACAGCAGAATGAGCCAATGCGAGGACAGAATTTCAGATATAGAAGATGAGATTGCAATTAATGACCAGGAAAAGAAAAATTGCTTCAAAATTTTAAGGGAACACAAGAAGTCAATCCAGCAGCTAGCTGCTAGATGATGCAGAGAAGAATAACGTAAGATTGATTGGAGTCAATGAAGAAACAGGAGAGAGTGCAGATGACATAAAAAAAAACTCTTCACAGAAGTAATGGCAGAAAACTTCCCAAGCAGGGGAAAAGAACTTGACATACAGATAAGTGAGGCATGTAGAACTCCAAATATCCTTGATCAAAAAAAAAAAATCTGCACATAGGCATATAATTGTTAAGATTCCAGAAACTCAACAGAAGAACAAAATTCTACAAGCAGTGAGAGAAAAGAAACAAATCACATACAAAGGAAAGCCCGTTAGAATCACAGCAGACTTCTCAACACAAACCATCAAGGCAAGAAGAGCTTGGAGTGACATATTCCAAGCCCTAAAAGAAAATAGCCTCCAACCCAGATTGATGTCCCTGCAAAACTATCTTTCAAAATGGATGGAGAAATAAGATACTTTCATGACAAAGAGCACCTTAGGAGCTTTGTGAATACCAAGCCAGCACTTGAATAATTTTTACACAATATCCTAGGAACAGATATTGAGGATCACAACCTCAGGAAGCAAAGCAGAATGAACCCATCTGGCATGACAAGAAATTGAATGTAAAGGGGCAGAATCCAACAAAAAGAAAAAGTCATGGCAATGACAAGTTAACACGTTTCAGTTATAACCATCAATTTAATTGTCTCGATTCACCAATCAAAAGAAATAGACTGGCAGAATGGGTCAAGAAGCAAAGTCCAACAATATGCTGCATACAAGAAACACAATTCAAAAGGAAACTCAAAGAAACAAAGTTAAAGGGTGGAAAACAATACTCCATGTGACAGGAACCTGAAAAAAAGCAGGAGTAGCTATCCTCTTTGCAGATCAAGTAGATTTCAAACCAACACTGATTAAGAGAGATGAAGAAGGACACTACATCCTTGTAAAGGGAACAATCCAAGAGGAAGAGATGACAATCATAAATATCTATGCACCAAACACTAGTGCACTCAACTGTATAATACAAATACTAACAGACATGAAAAGTCATATATGCATTAATACAATTGTAGTGGGGGACCTCAACACCCCACTGTCACAAATAGATAGACCAACTAGAAAAAAAATAAATAATTAAATGCTAGAACTCAATCAAACTCTTGAACAAATCAACAGAGTCTTCCACCCCACAAAATCAGAATACACATTCTTCTCAGCTGCACATGGGTCATTCTCCAAAATAGACCACATACTTGTTCATAGAGCATGTTTAAGTAAGTGCAAAGGAATTGAAGTTATCCCCTGTATGTTATCAGACCATAGTGTGATGAAATTGGAGATCCATAGCAAGAGAAACTCGAAAAATTTCATAAACATGTGAAAATTGAACAACACACTTCTGAACAACCAATGGGTCACAGAGGAAATTAAAGAAGAAATCAGACAGTTCCTTCAATTAAATGACACTGACAATACAACATATCAGAATCTATGGGACACAATGAAAGCAGTCTTATGAGGGAAATTCATAGCAGTGAATACGCATATTAGGAAAACAGAATGATCCCAATTAGACAACCTGATGCTGAACCTCAAGCTTCTAGAAAAAGAAGAGCAGGATGAACTCAAAGCTCATACAAGGGAGGAAATTATAAAGATCATGGCAGAAATCAATGCAATACAGACTAAGAGAAGAATACAAAAAAATCAATGAAGCCAAGAGTTGGTTCTTCAAACGAATCAACAAATTTGACAAACCCTTAGCCAACCTTACCAGAAAAAGGGAATAAAAGGCCCAAATCCATGCAATTAGGAATGAAAAGGGTGAAATTACAACAGACCCAGCGGAAATCCAGAGGATCATCAATACCTACTTCCAGAACCTATATGCCAATAAGATGGACAACACAGAAGAAATGAACAAATTCCTAGATACATATGAATTACCAAAGGTGAACAAAGAAGACCTAAAAATCCTGAACAACGCAATATCAACCAATGAAATTGAAAATGTAATTAAAAACTTATCAACTAAGAAAAGTTCGGGCCTTGATGACTTCACTGCTGAATTCTACAAGACATTTAGAGAGGAAGGGCTGACACCACTGTTTAAACTCTTCAATGAAATTGAAAGGGAAGCAATACTCCCAAATTCATTCCTGGAAGCAAGCATCACCTTGATCCCCAAAGCAGAGAAAGACCCATCCGAAAAGGAGAGCTATAGGCCAATCTCACTAATGAACATAGATGCAAAAATCCTTAATAAGATACTGGCAAATAGAATGCAAAAGATCATCAAGAAGATCATACACCCTGATCAAGTGGGATTCATCCCAGGGATGCAGGGATGGTTCAACATACACAAATCAATCAGTGTAATACACTATATCAATAGAGCCAAGGACAAAAACCATGTGATTATCTCCATAGATGCAGAAAACGCATTTGAAAAAATCCAACATGCATTTATGATAAAAACCCTACAAAAAATTGGAATAGATGGTCTCTACCTCAAACTGATAAAAGCCATCTATGGAAAACCAACAGCCAATATCATACTAAATGGTCAAAAACTGAAATCCTTCACACTAAAGTCAGGAACAAGACAAGGATGCCCACTATCACCACTCTTGTTCAATATAGTTCTGGAAACATTAGCCACGGCAATTAGACAAGAGAAAGAAATAAAAGGAATAAAGATAGGAAATGAAGAAGTCAAATTGTCATTATTTGCAGATGACATGATACTCTATATAGAAGACCCCAAGAACTCCACCAAAAGTCTTCTAGACTTAATAACCAAATTCAGTCAAGTAGTTGGTTACAAGGTCCACACACAAAAATCAATAGCTTTCCTCTACATGAATGACAGACTCACCGAGAGAGAAATTAGGCAAATAATTCCTTTCACAACAGCATCCAAAACACTGAAATACCTAGGAATCAACCTAACAAAAGAAATCAAAGACCTCTTCTTTGAAAAGTATAGCACTCTGGACCAAGAAGGTGAGGCAGTCCCAGCACCCAGAAGCAAGCTACCCCCCTCTATCCCAGGCTCCTAGGGCAGTGAAGCTCAGCCAGTCCTAGCACCTGGAAGGAAGCTCCCCGCCTCCATCCCAGGCTCCTAGGGCAGAGAAGCTGAGCCAGTCCCAGCACCTGGAAGGAAGCTCCCCTGCTGCCATCCCAGGCTCCTAGGGCAAAGAAGGTAAGCCGCGTGGGCACCAGAAGCACACCCCCCACCCCATGGAAATGAGAGGACACATAAACAAGCCTCAAAAACAGACTTCCAGATCACCTACAGCAACCCCAAAGGGAAACAAGATGGAACAATCTGATACTCAACCACCTGGACTCCCTGAACTGGCAACAAAAGAGGATCTGGAAAAAATGAAATCAGAAATAATTTCTCAGATAACAGCAAAGATTGTGCCCATAGTGCAAGACATGATTAATAAATCTAGAGAGGACACAGATCAAAAAAATAGAAGATCTGAGAAACATGATGGAATCCCAACATAGGAAACAAATGGAATCCATAAAACAGATGAAACAGATTTCCAGGAGATTAAAAACTGCATTGAAAGTCTACGCAGCAGAATGAACCAATGTAAGGACAGAATTTCAGATATAGAAGATAAGATTGCAATTAGTGACCAGGAAAAGAAAAATTGCTTTAAAATTTTAAGGGACCATGAGAAATCAATCCAAGAGCTTCTAGACGATGTGAAGAAGAATAACATAAGACTAATTGGACTCAATGAAGAAAGAGGAGAGAGTGCAAATGACATAAAAAAACTGTTCACAGAAGTGATGGCAGAAAACTTCCCAAGCAGGGGAAAAGAACTTCACATACAGATAAGTGAGGCATATAGGACTCCAGCTAGCCTTGATCAAAAAACCTCTACACATAGGCATATAATAGTTAGGATTCCAGAAACCCAACAGAAGAAAAAAGTTCTCCAAGCAGTCAGAGAAAAGAAACAAATCACATACAAAGGAAAGCCCATCAGAATCACAGCAGACTTCTCATCACAAACCATCAAGGCAAGAAGAGCTTGGAGTGATGGATTTCAAGCCCTAAAGGAAAACTGCCTCCAACCCAGATTGATGTACCCTGCAAAACTATCTTTCAAAATGGATGGATAAATAAGATACTTTCATGACAAAGAGCACCTTAGGAGCTTCGTGAATACAAAGCCAGCACTCCGAAAAATTTTAAACAATATCCTAGGAAAAGACAATGAGGATCACAACCCCAGGAAGCCCAGCAGAATGAATCCGTTGGGCATGACAAATTGAAAGCAAAGGAGGAGAATCCAACAAAAAGAAAAAGTCATGACAAGGCTTTTAAAACTTTTAACTTCATCTCCCTAATGAGTATATCATTCAATCTTGTTAGTGTTCATGATTAGTATTTTTCTGATTCTAGTGTTGCACACCTTTCCTTGTGCTGTACTGGCTATTTATCATCTTCTTGTGTCTACTTTTTAATTGGGTTGTCTATTAATGAGCTCTAAGAATTCTTTATATATTCTGCTCATAGGTTATATGCATTGTAAATATGGTCTGTTTAAGGACTACATTTCATTTTAACAATGTCATTAAAAGTTCTAAATTTTAATGGAATCTTATATATGTATTTTTTTCTTTTATACATCATGTTTTTATCCTAGGAAGTTCTTGCCTACCCTGAATTCATAAACATTTTCCCTTATAATTTCTTCTTAAAGTTTTAAATTTTTAGGCTTTCATATTTAGGTTCATAGAGCCTTTCAAGTTATTTTATGTATGGAAATAAAGGGTTGAGGTTAATTTTTTATATATGGATACCAGGTGTTCTAGTGCCATTTGCTGAAAACACTATCTTTTCCTCAGCTCTTGAATTGAGTTTATATTCTATACATTGTTAATGTTAAATAATCTTTCAAAACTCAGTGGACCATATATGTGTGATTCTATTTCTAGATTCTCTGTTTTATTCCAATGATCTATAAGTCTTTCCTTACACCAACACTGTCTTGATTACTGTAGCTTTAGAGGAAGTCTTAAAATTAGGTACTAAATATCTTCCAACACTGTTTTTTTTTTTTTTTACTTCTCTAGGTCCTTTGTACTCCTACATAACTTTTAAATTTCAATATCCAATTCTTCATTTATAGCAAGTATACATAGACCTGAATTTTTATATATATCTTGTGTTTTCTAATCCTGCTAAATTCAAGTACAAGTTCTTGGGGCTCCTAGAGATTTCATAGTATTTTCTCTGTAGACGATCATTTCATCTGCATGTAAAGATTTTGCTTCTACCTTACCAATCCTATCCTAATTGTGTCATTTTATTCCCAGACTATTTTGGTTTGGGCCTATGTTACAAAGTTTAATGGACAGGTGAAGAGTAAGCATATCTGCCCTTGTTCCCCACCTTAAGGAGAAAGCATTATATCTTCTCCATTCATATAAGGTGTTTTTGCTGGAACTGTGGAGTACATGTCTTTAATCTATTGAGAAGGTTCTGTTCTAGTTCTCATCTCCTGATAGCTTTTACCATGAACTTTTTCTCCAGCTAGTGACAGGATCATATGGCTTTTTCCTTTCCTCTGTTAAAATGATGACTTTTGGGAGTGGATCTTCCAATGCTGAACCAACACTGCCATCCCTACAATAAAACCACTTTCTACATACTGCCAGATCTGACTTCTAAGAGTTTGTTTTGTTAAACAAATTTCTATCTATGTTCATACTTTTTTCTTCTATTATCTTTATCCAGTTTTAGGATAGCACAATGTTGATTTCCTAAAATGAGGAGAGAAGTGTTCCTTTTTTTTCTGCTTTAATTGTTTGATATAATTTATCAGTTAAAATATATATGAGCCTGTTGTTGTCATATAGGTAGGTTTTTAAGCTAGGAATATACTTTCTTTAATAGGTGCTATTCAAATTTTATATTTCCTCCAGAGTTAGTTTCATTAATTTGTCTTCCAAGATACTTCTTAGAAGTTGTCAAATTTATTTCAAAACAGAGTTGAAATATGCTTTCTATATCCTTTTAAATTCTGTAAAATCTCTGGCAATGTCTCCTAGATCTTGATATTGCAATTTTAAAAATGTATAATTGATATTGTGTAATAGGATGTAAAGGTCTAAAGGAGCAGGGGAAGTGGGAGGTGTAGGGGAAAGGAAAGAAGGGAAAAGAAAAAATATGAGAAAAGAAAAAAATGGAAACAAAATCTTTGCAAATAGGGAAGAGTGGAGGGGGTGAAGGGAGGGCAGGGGAAGGAGAAAAAAATGAGAACCAAGATACTCATGTAATGGTACAAGATCCCAATGATGTATGTAAATGTTTTTTATACCTAAAATGTACCAATAAACTTAATGGGGAAAAAAATTGAAAAATAAAAGCATCATACCACAGTAACATATGCTCACACATGTTCCTAACCACACAATTTGTAATAGCTAAATTATGTAACAGCCCATATGTCCATCAATGGATGTATGGATAAAGAAAATGTGGCTTTTATGTATAATGGAGTACTACTCTGCCATAAAGAAGGATAAACTTGAGACATTTTTAGGTAAATGGATGTACCTTGATAACATAATTTTAAATGAAATAAATCAGATACACATGTTTAAATATTGCATTCTTTCTCTTGTGTGAGAAACCCAAAGGGTAAATAAGTACCAAAATAGAGGATAGATATTGGAAAATAGGAAGAAAATGTTCAAATAAGAAGGGGACGGGGAGAGAGGAAGGGAATAGGGGTTAAAAAAATAAAAATTAATGGAAGAAAAGCAGTAGACCTGCAAGGGATGAGCAGATTCAGTGTTATTCACAACACTGAATAAAGAAGACCAGTGCCAGATGAGCAGCACCCCTGATGCAAGTGTGCTACCATCTACCAAGTCCAAGACTGCTCTGCATTTTGCTTCCCCACAGCACAGGGAAGCAGAGATGTGGACTAACCAACCAGCCTGATCCTGGACAAAGGCAATACCAAGGATAGAAGGAACCAATGACTGCAGATACTAAGTCCAACAGCCCACTCAAACCTCTGCCCTGAGGCCTACATCCAGCAGAGAGCAAGGGCTCATTGCATTTGCCATCCACCAAGTCGAGCAAAGACATTCCTTGGCTTAGAAGATAACCACAGTCTTGGGAGGAATGGACATAGAGCCTCTGATACAGGGAAAGCACCTCGAAAACCTATAAGCCTCAAAGCTAAGCATAAAAAATTGTGGCTGGCTAAATCCCAAAATTGCAGATCTTGGAAAGAAAACATTAAATAACACAGGAATTTTTTTCTTCTACTAAATCTTTCTATTTTGTATTATTTTCATCTTAATTTCATTGGGTCTTTGGGAAGTTTGGGGTTCTCTCCCCCTGTTTTTTCTTTCAGTTTCTTTTTTTGCATTTTCTCTTTATCCCTTTCACCTTTTTTTCTCTTCTTATTTTTCACTTCCTGTTTTTTCTCTCTGTTCCTGTAAGAATGATTTCACATACACAAATCAA
The DNA here is from genome assembly GCF_053883595.1 of Heterocephalus glaber. Classification (NCBI taxonomy): domain Eukaryota; kingdom Metazoa; phylum Chordata; class Mammalia; order Rodentia; family Bathyergidae; genus Heterocephalus; species Heterocephalus glaber. The sequence goes on from NW_028258301.1 coordinate 3,972,247, forward strand.
TAAATGTAATACACCATATTAAAAAAAGAAAGGACAAAAGTCACATGATCATCTCAATAGATGCAAAACAAAAGCCTTGTACAAAATCCAACATCCATTCACGATAAAAATATTGAAGAAAATAGTAGAAGGACCTTATTGCAATCTGATAAAGGCCATTCATAACAAACCTACTGCCAATATCATATTAAATGGAGGAAAACTAAAGAATTCCCTCTAAAATCAGGAACAAGATAAAGATGTCTACTATCACCACTCATGTTCAATACAGTACTCAAAACGTTAGCCAGAGCAATCAAGCAAAAGAAAGAAATAAAATAAATAAAAGACATATGTATAAGAAAGGAGAAATCAAATTATCATTATTTGCAGATGACATGATACTCTACATAGAAGAGCCCCACAAATCCAACAAAAGACTTGTAGAATTAATAACCAAATTAAGTAATTTAGCTGGATACCAAGTCAACACAAAATTCAATAGCATTCCTGTACACTAATAATGAACCCACTGAGAGGAAAATTAGGAGAAAAATACCATTCACAGTAGCACACAGAAAAATTAAACACTTAGGAACTAACCTATCTAAAGAAGTGAAAGATCTCTATAATAAAAACTACAGCATTCTGAAAAACGAAATTGAAGACTACATCAGAATTGGAACGATATCCCCTGTTCCTGGATTAGGCAAAACAAATACAGTCAAAATGGCCATACCTCCAAAATTGATATACAAATTTAATGCAATCCCAATCAGGATTCCAACAGCATTCTTCACAGAAATGGAGAAAACAGTTCAAAAATCCATATGAAACTGGAAGAGACCCTGAATAGTAAAAGTAATCCTGGATAAAAAGAACAAAGCAGAACAGACATTTCTCAGACAAAGAAGTAAAAGCAGCAAATAAACATATGGAAAAATGTTCGACATCACTGGTTATTCCAGAGATGCAGATGAAAACAACACTGAGATTCCACCTCACCCCAGAAAGAATGGCTGCTATCAAGAAATCAACCAATAACAAATGCTGGTGGGGTTATAGGGAGAAAGGAACCCTTCTTCGTTCTTCTTTTAGTGCCAGTGCCTAGCACAGTGCCTAGAACAGGGCCTGGCATCAAGTAGGAATTCATCAGCCATTATCCAATGAAACAGTCAGTGCAAGAACAGGATTTGAAGAAGCTTAAAAGCAAGATGAATAATCTTGATAGGGTTAGAAATGTGCTATATTCTTTTTCAAGGGATCTCACAATCAAAAAACTAGTTCTGTGTAGGAATATCCAAGGATCCTCTTTGATATTGGCCAATAAAGCCAAAGCACGTCTGAGCTGACTTGGCTTTTTGCTCTGTGCAGCAGCCCTGCCTCCTGGAAATGACTGAAGGGAATTCAAGGCCTAGGAATGTTTATACCAATGTGGTCTACATAAGCCTTGGTGGTGAAGGTTGGAAGGATATAAATAACCCACAACAGAAAGGAACTGCCATATGGACAAGGCCATATGTTAAAAATACTTCAATGACAAGCAGCAATTATGGCCACCTCTTTTTCTCTCCCAAATCCCTTTCCCTCAGGGATGCCTCAGTGCCAAAACCAGTGACCAGGGCACCCATAGGCACTTTATTGAAGCCTGTCAGAACTGTCATTCTTTCTCTTGCTCCTGTCACCCCATGACTTGTTTGTGAAATTCCTAAATTTGGTTGTGAGCTGACTGTTTTGACAGTCTTAATGAATGTTTTCCTTAAGCTCTTGGGGATCTACATATTTTTCTGTGTCTGGGTGATATGGAAAGACTTTCTTCTTTTAAGGAGCTCAGGAGCTTCTCAGAATGTCTCTTAAATAATTTATCACACCAAGAGTCTTCAGTGAGAACACCAGGATCATACTGCTGAAAGATATTTTTGCCTCTGAGCCGCAACTGAAAATGGGTTTTAATTATTTTAGCAACATCATTTTAGAGAGATAAGCCTGATAATAATAATGTTCAGTGAATTTAATTTAGTTCTTAGACATTACGGTTCAGTTAGATTTCACTTCAGATGAGAAGAGTGATATTTACTGAGCTCCTACTATCTGTTTTACAGTTGCCTTCTAGGCATTCTTGCCTATGCGAAATCTAGAAAACTCTCAGCAGATATCACAGATTCCTGTTTATTATGTCACACATTAAGATCAAATTATGTTTCATTAAGAAAGTTTTTTTTCTAATTAGGGCTACTTACTCCCTTGACCATTCTAGGATCTAAAATTTTTACTTCAATAGTTACATAGGGTCCATCAGGTCTAATCTGTCACAGCACTGGAAGAGATTCTCAAAATCAGAATTTATGAAAAAAACAAGAGGACTTAATAAGAATGAATACACCAGACACACAATGAAAACACAGGTGACTATAGCTTCCAAGGCGTTCAGTAGAGTTCTGATATATGCTTTTTAGTTTTTTCTCAAGAGCAAAATAAAAGAGGTAGGAAGAAGATCTTCCAATATGAGAAGAGCAGGGAGGGTAAATGGAAATAAAAATAATTAATATGTGACATGTATATGTACCAATTTCCCAAGAAGAATATAATTATTATGTATTGTAAACATAGATCAATTTTAAAAAGAATTTGATGACAATTACTGGCTCATGTAGCTGAAAGCATAGTACTATATGTAGTCTGTATGTTCTGTTTTTCTCTTTCTCTTGCACTATGTGTGCTTTGCCATGTTTTTTCAGGTGCTCTTTGTTTGCTTGTTTTTTGTCCCCAGCAAGTATGTTCTAAGTTATCCTAGTAATATGATTCTTGTTATTGTTTGAGGAAAAATTTTAGTCCCTGCTTATATGCTCACTCCAGAGTCTCTTTTTACTTGCAATCTCCAACAATGGTATTGTTCTTGAGGACGTTTTTTCTTCCTTCAAGACGCTTCAAATAATCCCTTTCTTCTCTGTGTTTATGAGGCCAGCAGATCTCTGTTTTCAAGTAAATTTCTACCAAAACTATGGGGATGAAGATGGGGAAAATATTTGCTTTGATCCTTTCAATGTGAAGACTTAGTTCCTTATTGTTTCTGAAATGATCACCATGATCACCACAAGGTGGTTGGACACCACAAGGTGTCCAATGTCATTTAATTACTTTATAACTTTGGTCACAGGCATAGGCCTGTGACCTAAATTAAAATGACTACACTTTCTACATAATCAAGGCACTCCAACTAGCATTCAAGCCAGTTTATCTTACTCTATACACACTCAAATAAGCATAGCTACTTTATGTACATGTCCAGAACATTTTAAAAGCCCTGAGTGTAAAGCAACTTGGAGGATTTGCAAGAGATACTGCTACCAATAAAACTATATGGAAAGGGCAACAATCACTTCAAAGCTAGCCAAATACAGTAAGTCAAAGTTACAGTGACTAGAAAGTGTTCAGAGTAGGTTCAAAAAGAGTCCTAAAATATGAACGAATAGGCAATGTTAATTTACATTCAACTTTGCCTATATAGGAACATAAGAAAAGGGTATGGTATGATTTTAAAAGACTGTTCAAAATACCTAGAACTAGTAAGATAGCTTTGGAATTTCCTAAATCATCTGAAAACTATACATACAGTATTTGGAAAGATTAAACCTCAAAGGAAGGGTAGTCTTTAGAGTAATGGACTTGAGTTTAATTCCAAGCACTTTCCTTTCCTAGTTATAAAATGGGAAAATTAACCTATTTGAGCTTCCATTTTCTCAGTGAACTATACAATGGGGAAAAACTTAATATTCTTGGAGCAATGTAATGATTAAATTAGATAATATAGATAGAGGTAATAACTCAATGCCAGGTGCATTATTAGTGCTCAGTACACTAAAATATCCTCAGTTTCACAAACCCCTAGACAATTTGGAACAAAGACATTTGTGTACTTAAAAATAGTATTTCAGGGGCCAGGGATTGAGCTCAGTGGTTCTGCTGCCTGCCTTGCAAGTTCAAGGTTCCAAGTTCGATCCCAAGTACCAAAAAAAAGTGCTGTTTCAATAAAATTGTAAGCTCCCTTATAGAGAATTTATTTTATTTAAAGGTAAATTCACAATTTGTTTATAAAATTAGAAACTTGTTATTAGATGACATGAAGAAGAGAAGAAAGAAATTCTATATTGGTTGAATATTTTTTCCAGACCTCTAGGAAAGTCAATTTTGTTAACTACCTTGGAAGCCTGATCTCAAAGAGCTTGCCAGCCTATGATCCTATCAGAGGTGATCTATTGCAAAGTGATTAGAATTTAGCATGATTATAGTGTGTCACCTGGGGTTCAGAGGAGTGAATCAGAATTTGGCTGAAAGCTACTCTCTTTCAAGGTCAGGACCAAGTTATTGTTTTCTCAAAAAGCACTCTTTCCCCCAAAAAAGGAGTCATTAGAGGAGTGATTCTTAGAAGAGAGAACTATAAAAACTTTGGAGGAAATTGGAAGAAGGAGCTTGGAAATGTTACAGAAAATGTTTGAAAGAAAACTTTCTTTAACTTCTGTTACACACACACGTGCACACACGCACACGCGCACACACACACACACACACACATACACACAGAGTTCTTTTAACACTCCATACTTCTCAGCCAGTTCCTTGCTTAACCTCTTCTTTCTGATCTGACAAACTCATACTCTAAAATTTGGCAGTAGTTTCAACTCTTCTCACACTTCTGAAATGTCCCCCAAGGTTCCTCTGCTTGGATTACATGGTTGTCCTCTAGCCTCTCATCACCTTGCATTTTTACAGTGCATCCCCAATTATATCATGAGGCCTAATGAACTTTAACTTTGTCTGTGTATTAGTACTTCCATAGCGACTGGAGCATAGTGTAGAAATTATTCGAGCTAAACTATAAAAGGGCCAAGGGCTTCAAAAGGTTGCAGATGTGAATCATTTCCTGCCCTCCAGGACAGGGAATGAAGAAATGTGCAGACTCCAGCTTCCTTCATACTAGCTGATATGAACCTCCAGGACACTGTGTCAGCAAGTCTTTCTTCTTTGGCTTCCTCCAGAATAAAACAAAGTTTTATGAATTGAAGATACTTCCCTGCTTTTGAGAAAAACAAACTCCTTTGAAATTCTCAAAACATAAGAAATCATAAGTGCTTTTTAAATTGAACACCATGGTAGCAAGCTGCATTATTTTACTTAAACTTTATTATAAACTTGTGAATTATGATTAGGCTGCTTCTTACAACTGAGAAACAGAAGTTTCTCAAAAGCATATAGCTAAATGTAGAAATAAAAATTTCCTTCCTATCCCTACTTCTTTCTCTTCCTTCCACTTAAATTTGATAATGAAATGCAAAGTGTCATATAGATACTAATAATGAGTATTAATGGTATCGATGGTAAAGCAGTCACATTGAAGCTATGCATGGCCCTGAAAAGTGGGAAGTATAGGAACCACCTATATTGTCTACCTAGAGAAGCAAGGTGCAGAAAGGTTAATTGGCATCCTAAATGTCACTCATTCTTGTTATATTACCTCAATACTATATACCACAGTTCCGAAGTCCTGACTGACTTTAACAGTAGACCTAGACTCAGTGGCCACTGTGGCCACTGAAGAGACTTATCTTCTTCAAGCACCTGGTATAGAATGTACTTATTCATTTATAGCTCACACCATTCCTGTACAGATTAAAATGACTTTTTATTGTATTAAGAAAGTCACATAACCCAATTAATTGAAATTATTTTGATTTCTTTGTTTTTGTGACAAGAAATAAGCATACTGGAGCTCCCAGTGCAGAGGAGGCTTCCAGGTAGGCATGCACAGCTCCCAGCACAAAGGAGGATTCCGGGTCAATGTGCCATGGCTCTGGGTGTGGAGGAGGCTTCTGGGTAGGTGTGCCACAGCTCCCAGTGCAGAGGAGGCTTCCAGGTCAATGTGCCACAGCTCCCAGAACAGAGAAGGCTTCTGGGTCAGTGTGCCACAGCTCCCAGAACAGAGAAGGTGACCTGCGCAGGTGCCAGGAGAACCACCCACCCCACCCTCCCTGTGGAAATGAGAAGACATGTAAACAATGCTAAGAAACAAACTTCCAGATCACCTACAGCAACCCCAAAGGGAAATGAGATGGAACACTCTAATACTCAACCACCTGAACTCCCTGAACTAGCAACAAAAGAAGATCTGGAAAAAAATGAAATCAGAAATAATTTCTCACATAACAGCAGAGATTGTGCCCATAGTGCAAGATATGATTAATAAATCTAGAGAGGACACAGATTAAAAAAATAGAGGAGCTGAAGAACATGATGGAATCCCAACATAGGAAACAAATGGAATCCATGAAACAGATGCAAACAGATTTCCAGGAGATTAAAAACTCCTTTGAAAGTTGATGCAGCAGAATGAGCCAGTGTGAAGACAGAATTTCAGATATGGAAGATAAGATTGCAATTAGTGACCAGGAAAAGAAAAATTGCTTTAAAATTGTAAAGGACCTTGAGGAACCAATCCAGCAGCTGCTAGATGATGCAAAGAAGAATAACATAAGACTGATTGGAGTCAATGAAGAAAGAGGACACAGTGCAGATGACATAAAAAAACTGTTCACAGAAGTGATGGCAGAAAACTTCCCAAGCAGGGGAAAAGAACTTGACATACAGATAAGACAGACATACAGGACTCTGACTAGCCATGTTCAAAAAAAATTTACACATAGGCATATAATTGTTAAAATTCCAGAAACTCAACAGAAGAACAAAGTTAATCAAGCAGTGAGAGAAAAGAAACAAATCACATACAAAGGAAAGCCCATCAGAATCAAACAGACTTCTCAACACAAACCATCAAAGCAAGAAGAGCTTGGAGTGATGTATTTCAAGCCCTAAAAGAAAACAGCCTCCAAACCAGATTGATGCACCCTGCAAAACTATCTTTCAAAATTCATGGTGAAATAAGATACTTTTATGATAAAGAGCCCACTAGGAAATTCATGAATACCAAACCAGCAATCCAAAAAATATTAGACAAAATCCTAGGAAAAGACAATTAGAATCACAATCCCAGGAAGGCCAACAGAATGAATCCACTGTGCACAACAAAAAATTAAAAGCAAAGGCAGAGAATCCAACAAAAAGAAAAAGTCATGTCAATCATAACTCAATATGTATCAGTTATAACCATCAGTGTTAATAGTCTCAACTCACCAATCAAAAGAAATAGACTGGCAGAATGAGCCAGGAAGCAAGATCCAACAATATGCTGCATACAAGAAACACACTTAACTAAAAAAAACCCTCATAGGCTGAAAGTTAAAGGGTGTAAAGCAGTACTCCATGCAACGGGAACACCCAAAAAAGCAGGAGTAGCTATCCTCTTTGCAGATCAAGTGGATTTCAAACCCACGCTGATTAAGAGAGACAAAGAAGAGCACTACATCTTTGTAAAGGGAACAATTTAAGAGGAAGAGATAACAGTCATAAATTTCTATGCACCAAACACTAGTGTGCCCAACTATATAAAAAAAATACAAAAGGACATGAAAAATCATGTAAGACAATACAGTAGTAATGGGGGACTTCAATACCCCATTGTCATAAATAGATAGATCAACTAGACAAAAAACAAGCAACGAAATACTAGCACTCAATCGAACTCTTGAACAAATGAACATAACAGATATTCACAGAGTGTTCCACCTCACAAAATCAGAATACACATTCTTTTCAGCTGGACATGGGTCATTCTCCAAAATAGACCACATACTTGTTCATAGAACATGTTTAAGTAAGTGCAAAGGAATTGAAGTTATCCCTTGTATGTTATCAGACCATAGTGTGATGAAATTGGAGATCCATAGCAAAAGAAACTCAAAAAATTTCATAAACATGTGGAAATTGAACCACACACTTCTGAATAACCAATGGGTCACAGAGGAAATTAAAGAAGAAATCAGACAGTTCCTTCAATTAAATGACAATGACAATACAACATATCAGAATCTATGGGACACAATGAAAGCAGTCTTATGAGGGAAATTCGTAGCAGTGAATATGCATATTAGGAAAACAGAACGAGCCCAATTAAACAACTTGATGCTGAACCTCAAGCTTCTAGAAAAAGAAGAGCAGGACAAACCCAAAGCTCATACAAGGGAGGAAATTATAAAGATCATGGCAGAAATCAATGCAATGCAGACTAAGAGAAGAATACAAAAAAATCAATGAAGCCAAGAGTTGGTTCTTCAAAAGAATCAACAAAATTGACAAACCCTTAGCCAACCTTATCAGAAAAAGGAAAGAAAAGGCCCAAATCCATGCAATTCAGAATGAAAAGGGTGAAATTGCAGCACACCCAGCAGAAATCCAGAGGATCATCAATACCTACTTTGAGAAACTATATGCCAATAAGATGGAAAACACAGAAGAAATGGACAGATTCCTAGACATGTATGAATTACCAAAGTTGAATGAAGATGACCTAAAAATTCTAAACGATCCAATATCAATAAAACAAATTGATAACATAATTAAAAGCTTACCAACTAAGAGAAGCCCGGGTCCTGATGGCTTCACTGCTGAATTCTACAAGACATTTAGAGAGGAACTACTGCCACTACTGTTTAAACTCTTCAATTACATTGAAAGGGAAGCAATACTCCAAAATTCATTTCTGGAAGCCAGCATCACCTTGATCCCCAAAGCAGAGAAAGACCCAACTGAAAAAGAGAACTATAGGCCAATCTCACTAATGAACATAGATGCAAAAATCCTTAATAACATACTGGCAAATAGAATGCAGAAGATGATCAAGAAGATCACACACCCTGACCAAGTGGGATTCATTCCAGGGATGCAGGGATGGCTCAACATACACAAGGGAATCAATGTAATACACTATATCAATAGAACCAAGGACAAAAACCATATGATCATATCAATAGATCCAGAAAAAGCATTTGACAAAAGCCAACATGCATTTATGATAAAACGCTACAAAAAATTAGAATACACGGTCTCTACCTCAATCTGATAAAAGCCAACAACCAATATCATATTAAATGGTCAAAAACTGAAATCCTTCACACTAAAATTAGGAACAAGACTAGGATATTCACTATCACCATTCATTTTCAATATAGTTTTGGAAACATTAGCCACGGCATTTAGACAAGTGAAAAAAAATAAAAGGATTAAAGATAGGAAATGAAGAAGTCAAATTGTCATAATTTGCAGATGACATGATACTCTATAAAGAAGACCCCAAGAATGCCACAAAAAAATCTTCTAGTCTTAATAACCAAATTCAGTCAAGTAGCTGGATACTAGGTCAACACACAAAAATCAATAGCTTTCCTCTACACGAACAACAGGTTCACTGAGACAGAAATAGGGCAACTAATTCCTTTCACAATAGCATCTAAAAAACTGAAATACCTAGGAATCAACCTAACAAAAGAAATCAGAGACCTCTTTTCTAAAAACTATACCACTCTGAAAAGAGAGATTGAAGATGATATCAGAAAATGGTGGGAGGGGTAGGGGAAATGAAAAATCATGAGAAATGGAAAAAATGGAAACAAAGACTTTGTAAATAGGGAAGGGTGAGGGGGTGAAGGGAGGGCAGGGAATGGGAAAAAAAATAAGAACCAAGATACATCATGTAAAGGTACAAGTTCCCATGGAGAAATGTAAATGTATTGTATACCTAAAATGTACCAATAAAAGAATTTAAGGGGAAAACAAAAAATGGAAAGACATCCCCTGCTCCTGGGTAGGAAGGATCAACGTAGTGAAAATGACCATACTTCCAGAACTGCTATATTGATTCAATGCAATCCCAGTTGAAATCCCAGCCACATACTTCACGGAACTTGAGAAAACAATCCAAAAATTCATTTGGAACAAATGAGACCAGAATAGCAAAAGCAATTCTAGGTAACAGAGACATGGCAGGGGTTATTACAACCCCCAACTTGAAACTGTACTACAAAGCTACTGTTATAAAAACACCATGGTACTGGCAAAGAAACAGACCTGAGGACCAGTGGAACAGATTAGAAGATGTAGAAACAACTCCAGACACACTCAGCCACCTCATGTTTGACAAAGGAGCCAAACACCCTGACTGGAGGAAAGATAGCCTCTCTAATAAATAATGCTGAAAAAATTGGGTTTCAACTTGCTAAAGACTAAAACTAGACCTGTATCTCTCACCATGCACTAAACTAAAATCAAAATGGATTAAACATCTCAATATTAAAACAGAAACGCTGAACCGGCTGAACAGAGGTTAGGTAGAACTCTTGAAGACATTGATGTAGGAGAAGATTTTATGAACAAAACCTCAGTTGCCCATGGACTAGCACAAACTTTCAACAAGTGGGATCTCTTCTTACTAAAAAGCTTCTGCACAGCAAGAGAAACAACCAACAGGGTGATGAAACAACCCACAATGTTTTTCACCAGCTGTCCCTCAGACAAAGTTCTACTATCTAGAATATATAAGGAACTTTAAAAAAAAATCAGACCTCCCAAATTTAAAGACCCAATCCAAAAATGGGCATTTGAAATGAACAGACATTTCTCACACAAAGAAATAGAAATGACAAATAAACATACGAAAAAATGTTCAACATCACCGGTTATTCGAGAGATACAAATGAAAACAACACTGAGATTCTACCTCACCCCAGACAGAATGGCTGCTATCAAGAAATCGACCAATAGGGCCGGGGATTTAGTTCAATCGTTTTGCCATCTGCTGTGCAAGCACAAGGACCCGAGTTCGATCCCCGGTACCAAAAAAAAAAAAAAGAAAGAAATCAACCAGTAACAAATACTGGAGGGACTGTGGGGGAAGAGGAACACTGCTCCACTGCTGGTGGGAGTGTAGACTGGTGCAAGCACTGTGGAAATCAGTATGGAGATACCTCAAAGAACTAGGACTGGAAGTCTCATTTGACCCAGCTATTCCCCTACTGGGTATCTTCCCCAAAGAATGCAAAGAATCGTACCATAATGATGTATGTGTACCCATGTTCATAGCAGCACAATTCGTGATAGCTAAAACTTGGAAACAACTCAATTACCCATCAATTGGAGACTGGATAAAGAAAATGTGGTGGTTTTTTTTTTATAAAATGGAGTACTACTCAGCCATAAAAATGAGAAATTAGAGACGTTTATTGCTAAATGGATGTACATTGAGGCAATACTCTTAAGTGAAATAAATAGGACACACATGTGTAAATACCGAATAGCTTCTCTAGTGTGAGAAACAAAGTGTAAATAAGGATTAAAAGGTATAATAGATAATGTGAAACAGTAAGAAAAGGGGCAAAGGGGAAGGGGAAGTGGGAGGGGAAGGGGAAAGGAAAGAAGGGAATGAAATTGATAAGAAAAAATGAAAAAAGGGAAACAAAGTCTTTGTAAATAGGGAGGGATGGAGGGGTTGAAGGGAGGGCAAGGGAATGGGGAAAAAATAAGAACCAAGAGAGTATGTAAAGGTGCAAATTTCCAATGATGAATGTCATTATATTGAATACCTAAAATGTCCCAATAAAAGGATATATAGTTTAAAAAAAGCATACTGGACAATTTTTTATACCATGCTTATCTTCCTCACATACCTGCTCTAACCCCCACCAGCTTTAATGTCACCACAGATGTCTCTCTTTTCCCACATCTACACTTCTGAAGATGCTGTTCCATTTGTTTCTCCAACTTTGGGCCATCTCAGCTCCAGGGTCTGCCTTCTCCATTCCCAGTCCCTTTCCAATTTGCTATAAACATTTTTTCTGTAGAATTATTTGTTCTCTTTGGATCTTACTAACTGTCCTTTTTTAAAATTTTTAAAATTTTATTAGGACATGTTTGCAGTTCATGAAGTTTATAATCATCTTGGAGAGTGGTTGCATGTACACACTATAGCTTCTTTTTATTAATGCCCTTCCTTCTTCCTCCCTCCTTCTCCAATTTCCCTATCCCATTTTCCATTCTTGTTGATATTCTTTTTCTTTTTTTTGCTTAAATTCTTTTATTGGTACATTTTAGGTATACAATACGTTTACATTTATCATTGCATGCTTGTACCTGTACACAGTGTATCTTGGTTCTTATTTTTTCCCCATTACCTCTGCACCCTTCACCCCCTCCACCCTTCCCTATTTACATAGACTTTGCTTCCAGTTTTTTCTTTACTCATAACTTTTCCGTTCTCTTCTTTCCTTTCCCCTTCCCCTCCCACTCCCCCTACCCCTTTGGACCTTTGATATTCTTAATCTTAGCTCATCTTATGGTATCTACTCTTTACATTAATTGAAGTTATTAGGTTCTTTATTCTACTCATTTCCCCTTCCCCTCCTCTTCATCCTTCATGCTTTTTCCTTTGGACCACTTCGCTATTGCAAGAGATCCATCTCCTTGCCCCTTTCTCTCCATCCATACTATTCTCTTTGTTTGTACTCTGCCTCATTCAAGTGAGAGATACCATATGATATTTAAGCTTGTGTGTCTGGTTTATTTCACTCAACATTATGTTTTCCAGGTGCATCTATTTTCCTACAAATGTCTCAAATCTGTCATTCTGTATAGCAGAGTAGTATTCCATTATATATAGATATGAAATTTTCTTTATCTAGTCATCTGTTGATGGGTATACAGGCTGTTTGCAGGATTTAGTTATTGTGAGTTGTGCTGCTATAAACATTGGTAGGCATACACCACATAGTATGATGTCTTAAACTGTTTAGGGGAAGATACCTACAAAGGAGACTGCTGGATCATAACAAATTTCTAATTTAATTTCTTTGAGAAATCTCCATACTGATTTCCATAATGGTTGTACTGTACTAGTTTACATTCCCACCAACAATGAAGGGAAGGTTTCTTTTTCACCACAGCCTTGCCGGGATTTGTTACTGTTTGATTTCTTAGTGATTGCCATTCTTTCTGGAGTAAGATGGAATATTAACATTGTTTTAATTTGCATTTCTCTAATGGCCAGAGATAAGGAATATTTTTTCATATATTTGTTAGCCATTTGTATTTCTTCCTCTGTGAAGTTTTTTCATTTCTCTTGCCCATTTCTTGACTGCATCTTTAATTTTAGGTAGCCTAATTTTTGAGTTATTTGTATATTGTATATGTTAGTCTTCTGCTTGAGGAGTAGCTGACAAAAATTATTCCTCATTCTATACACTGTCCCTTTACTGATTGATTCTTTTTGCTATATGGAAGCTTTTAAGTCTAATATAATCTTATTTGTTGATTCTTGCTGTTATTTCTTCTGCATTGAGGTTCTGTTTAGAAAGTCCTTTCCTATATCTGTCTTCAAGTGTATTACTTATTTTATCTACCAGTGGGTTTAATATTTCTGTTTTAATGTTTAGATCTTTGATCCATTTTGATTTTAATCTAGTATATGGTGAGAGATAAGAGTCCAGTTTCAATATTCTGCACACAGATAACCAGTTTTTCCAGCACTGCTTATTGAATAGGCTATCTTTTCTCCAACATATACTTTTCCTGCCCCTGTTCTCATGGTGAAACCATCTCTCCATGTTTCCTCCCTGATAACCCAAGCCTACTGAGGACACAGAGTATTTCATCTCTGCATCCTTCACAGTGCTTAGCATGATGCCTGGCAAACAAGATCAGGACATCATTTACCCTTCTCTAATTATTTACCTCTGATTTTCTAGGCAAAATAACATGATTTATTTTAAAGGGTAAACAGGAAGATTAAGTTTGTTACCTAACACACCTACTATCTTTATAGTTTTAATCTAATGTCACATTCTCAGTTAGGCCTCCTGTGGCTACTCTTATCTATAATTTTACATTCGCCTCTAAATACCCATTCTCTTCCTTGACTTTTTCTTTATGGAATTTATCAGTACCTTAAAGTATCATGTGTTTTACTTGTTTTATTTTTATTTTCTATTTCTCTCAATTAAAAGCGAGCTCTATGAGGGCAGAGATTTATCTGTTTTTATTCAATATTCTATTCCTAGTGCTTCTAAAGTGTCTGGCATGTAGTAAATTGTCAGTCAGTATTCTCAGATAAGTAAGTGAATACTACTAGGTGTTATGACAAAGTGAAAAAAGAAGGTGTGGGTATTTGTTGATGTTGTGGTATTGCAATGTCTGATTTAGGAGTAATATTTAGAATCATGCTTTCAACCAGGAGTTCCTTCTGTAGGACACAGAGACTAAGTGGACCCAAAAAGTTAAAGTTGCTGAAATCAATACTAGGGCAAATTATCTAATCATTTTATGCCTCAGTTTACCCATATTTAAAAGGGAAATATTGAGAAAAACAAAATTTATGTAAAATGCTAAGAATAGGAAATTCACAAATAAATGATATTCATTATTTCTCTTACTTCTAGAAATAATCTATATGAGCACCGATTCTACATCTTAATTCTTGTTTATTGTGATAATATTTTTAGTGGCAGTCAAATTAATATTTATTACAAATAATTTTTACATTACTTTGGTTCTCTGTGTTTTAAAGATATTGTAGCTCAGTAATTTTGTTACTAAACATTGTTATAGTACTTATCCCCTTAAATTTTTATCATAAGTGGTAAATGTAAAACTAGAAGGCCTGCAAACATAGAGATTGATTTGTTAGAACATTGTGTTTTTTGCTTCCCTCTTACTGTGAGTGTCTTCATAGAGTGGCTGGTAGTATGAAAGGTTCTGAAAGTTGAGGACTCGTGAAAAAGACAAGATTTTATAGTAAATGAATAACCCACAATTTATGATTCTACCTCCTAAAGATTCCTTGCTAGTTACATAGGCTCATGATCACCTATCCTCTTCTGCATCAACTCTTTGGGTAGATGGAAGGGTCTAATTAAATTAAGTCATTGGATTATACTTATAATTTTGAAACAGAAAATGCTCCAGGGAATGTGGTCACATTTATTATTGGGAAGAAGTGTGTGCTTTGCAACTGCTGGCTAGATACTGTTCTCCTCCTAGGACAATAGGAAGAAGCATGAGCAAATGGAAGCAATAACTTATGAATATTAGGTTATTAATGATTATTTCACTGAAGTTTTTCTCTTTTGGTAATTTTACATTTCTTCTTTTGAAAATTAACTGGTCTGAGGTCTTTGAGTATGGAATAGTTATTGACAGTATTTACTGAGTCCTTGCCCCATACTGACTTTTATTAACTTAATCCTCCCAGTTACTTTATGGGGTTGCTTTTTAGTATGTCCCCATTTTACAGATGAGAAAATAGAAGGCACAGAAAGATAAAGTTACTTGCCCAGAAATTCATTGAGTTGGTAGTTGAATATGGGCATACAGCTCCAAAACTTTATTCCTACCCTTTACATTAAACTGCCTCCTAATATAGGCCATAAAACTCAGAAATTTCTTCAATTATCAGGTAAACATTTATGAGCCATGCCATGCTCATCAAGCTTTAACCTCAAACACTACACTTTGAACAATTATAGCAAACCATGGCCACATAGGTCTCAGCACAATCACAGTCATTTCCTTTGTAGAGAAGTTAAATTAATTAGCCAAGCAATAATTAAGACTATTTTATAAACACCTCATATTTTCTTTTAGGTGTTTAGCTCATTGTCATCTACAATTTACTCACCTTCATTTTTCTGTCACTCAGAGGCATGAGATTATAAAAGAAGAGCACCTTAGATATTATTTTACAGATGAGAAAACTGAGAATGAGAGAACAGGAGCAATGCGTTCAGTGCCATATCTAAACCCCCTGAGGTCAGTGATTTTATTTATCTGTCTGCATCTCCACATTGCTCAGCACAAGTTAAACTCCATAGATACCCCAGACAATGTGGGAAGAAGGAAGGAACTGTGACACTAGGTAAGGCATGAAAGGTAGGGAAGGTCCAGGACATACCTATTGAGGAGGAACAAATGCTGAGCAAAAAACCCAACCTTGGTGACACACTACAGCCACCACCTGGTGTTGAAAAGCTGTGATATTCTCCCATTGATCTGAGCTATTAATCTACAAGATGGAGTAAGGAGCTTCCCAATGGATGGGCAGAGCTGGCAACATTACTTGCTAGCACCTGCAACATTATTCACAGAAAGCATAACCTGAAGGCTAACACTGAAGTTGTTCTACATTCTACAAATATCCCTTAGACACCTACTATGTGCCTGGTTCTATACTGAATTCTTAACATCACTTGGACTCCAGGGATGAATTCAAGAGGAACAAACAGATTCCCAGATTTGGAGGAGAAAGGAAAAGAGACCCTTATAGATGTGAAAGAGAAAGGGCTTAAGAACAGGGAACAAATCCAGACAAATATCAGACACTGAGATATGTGCTCTGATAAAAGGAACCAGTAAATGCTGAAAGAATATCTAGGAGAAACCAAACAATGCTTTGGGCATTGGATGACACTTCAGGGAGTGAGTTCAAGGAAGAAGAGCCAATTTATACACAGGAAAGAAAGCAAGAGACACTCAAGAAGCTATAAGCAATTCAGTATGTCTAGAGCCAAGTCCAAGCATTGGCAGGCAGGACTGGATGGATGCAGAAGATGAGAGAAACCAACTCTCAAAAGACCTCACAAGGGCCAGAATAAAGGTTTGGAATTTCATTCAGAGAATAACGGGGGTGGGGGGGTGGGGGGGTTGCAAAGGAATGTGGCAGGAGAGTGAAATAGTTAGATATGCCTTATAAGAATATTACTGTGGTCTCTAGTGTGAAGGACCAAATGCAGTAGGAAATCTAAATGTGGAAAGATTCAGGGAGAAGCTATTCAACTAATGCAGGCAAATGATGATTGGGTCTAAGCCAAGGAAGTGGTGATAGAATGACAAGTAGGAGATCAAGGCAAAAGAAGAGAGGGCAAGCTTCTTTTAGTGTTTCCTGAATACCGAATACAGTTGTCAGTGTCAAATTTCAGATATAACATTTGAGGATACTCAAGTCCCTTATATGAAATAGGTTATTTGTACATAACCTATACAGACCCTCTCATACCAAACTCAACACAGTGTAATATGTAGTTATTGCTCAGTATTGTTAAGGATAATGACAAGGAAAATGAGCCTGTATAAGTTCAATGCACAGTTTGTTCTCAGATATTTTCAATATGCTGTTGGTAAACCTGAGGACACTGAGTCTCATGAAACCAAGTAGTTTGAAACCCTAGACATTGCCCTTTTGACCTCATCTTACCTCTTCAACTCTCACCCATTCAATCTCTCACCAATCATTTCCTTTTGAACTCCTTCTATGTCTTACCACCTCCACTGCTTTTGTTCACTTCTGAATCATCACGACTTCCTCCCCGATATCTGTTCATCCTAAACTCATCTGTGCCTTTCCCTCCTCTACCGCCGTATATTTCATATTCACTTTTCTTTTTATACCTACCTATCTCTTTTGGTTTTATTTTTTAAAATTAGTTGAAATATAATTCATATCTAATAAAATGCATAAACAGAGTATAAAGTATACAGTTTGATAAATATAGCCTATGTATGCACTCATGAAACCATCACCACTAACAATATATATAACTACTCCAAATGTTTCATCATGACCTTTTAATATCCCTTCTTTTCACCATTGCTCCTCTCCCACTCATCCCCAGATAATCACTGCTCTTCTGTCTGTCATTATAGTTTGCATTATTTGTGCTTTTTGGTCAAGTTTTTTTTACTCAGAATAATTATTTTTGACATTCAGCCACATTGTTGTATATATGTATGTTGTATGTATGTAGTGAATTCCTTTTTATTATTGTATAATATTCCATTGCACATATTTACTACAATTTGTTTATTCATTCATCTATTGAAACATTTTCCAAGTTTTAGCTGCCACAAAGCTTCTTTGAACATTTGTATACAACTTTCTGCAAGTCTGCATTTATTTCTCTTGGGGAAATACCTAGGAATGGAATGGCTGTGTCAACTGGTTGGCTTATATTTAATATTTTTAAGATACTGCCAAACATTTCCCAGTGTGGCTATGCCATTTTGCATTCCCAACAACAGTGTATGTAAATTCTAGCTCATCCACCCCTCATCAATACTTGACATGGGTTATCTTAATTTTTCCATTCTAATAGATATGTAACAGTAGCTCATAGTGGTTTTAATTTGCACTTTCATAAAGACTAATGAAGTTGAGCATTTTCATATGTTGATTCGACATTTGATATTTCCTTTAGTAAAATGTCTTTTCATATCTTTTACCCACATTTAAAAAAAAACTCAAATACATGGCTTATTTTCTTATTTCCGGTTTAACATCCCTAATCTTAAAATACAAAATTCAAAATGCTCCAAAATCTGAAACTTTTTGAGCACCAAAGCACTTCTATGTAGCCCAAGCATTGCAGATAAAGGATACTCAACTTATATTGAGTCTCAAGAGTTCTTTATATTTATATTCTAGATTCAAACTCCTATCAGATGTATTATTTGCAAATATTTTTTCCCATCTATGGTTTGTTTTCTAATTCTTCTAACAATTCTTTTAATGAGAAGTTTTTAAATTTCGATCAGGTATAATTTATTATATATTTTCTTCTAGAAGATTTAGCATTTCAAGTTTTACATTAAGCTCTATAAGCCATTTGAGTTGTCTTCTGTGGTGTTAGGTATGGGTCAAAACTATTTTTCCATATTGATAATCAATTTTCCCACCTTCAGTTGTTGAGTAGACTGTTATTTCCCCACTGAATTACTTTCCAATCTTTGTTGAAAAATATTTATCTATATATGTGTGGGTCTATTTCTGGATTCTATTCTGTTTCATAGATGCAATTAATTCAAAAACACACGGTCTTAATTACTGTAAGTTTATAATAAGTCTTCAGATCTGGTAGTATTAATTCTTCAATTTTGTTGTTTTTCAAAGTTATTTTGGGCATTCTAGGTCTTTTGCACTTTTATATGAATTTCAGAATTAGTATGACATTTTTTATAACATACCTGCTAAGATTTAGTGATTGTTTTTGCAATACAAATCTGATCTTGGCCATCTCCTTTTAAAATGTCTTTAATAACTTTTATCATTCTGAAAATAATGTGTTTCCCAGATTATGTTCCATAACCTCAGTGCTCCTTGGGGTCTAGACATTTCTCTTCTATCCAGCCTCATCTTTCTTGGTGCTCATGACTGTTCTCCAGATACTCCAATTTCTGAGTTCCTTAGCTATGCCATTGCTCCCCTTACATTACCCAGAGCCTTTCCCTGTGATAATCCCTTTGAGTAGAGCACTGCAACCCTTCTCTGCTCACATCTCGTCTGTCCTTTTAATTCCAAATGCCTCTCAACGCAGATGACTCCTCATGGTGATTTTTTCCCCCTGCCCATCAATTACATCAATTACCCAATCCTGCCCCACAATTACATCAGATTCTTCCTTAAATATTTCATAGCTACCAATGTTTTTCCTTCATGGTAGTTATTAAAGGTTGAAATCATATACGTATTTGATTATTTTTAAAGTCGGTTTTCTCCCTATGGACTATAAAGGCTATATGAGGGCAAAATCTGTATCTGTTTTTCTATCTTTGTACTCTAGCAAAAATCTTGACATGTAGTAGGTGAACAATAAACATTTCTTAAATACCTTACTGAATAAAGGAGAAGTTTTAGATTGTTCACTTATCCTTTTGCTTTGTATCAAAGTAGGTCTGGGACTTAAAATAGGTCTTAGCTTGGGGCTAGGAGGCCAAGAAATACAACATTAAGGCAAGGAAGACCATATCCAGGTTTCTTAACTCCCTGCTTTTGGCCCATAGGTACCCCATGTGGAGTGTGATATCTTGAGGAAGTTATCTTTAAATGTTACATTTTTTTGCAACAGTTCATGCAATTCCACTGAATTTATCTTTGCTCCCTTTAAATAGGGTCCAGAGAAATTAAAACATAGGTCTTAAGAAACTTTTTAAAAGACTATTAAGTTATTCTTTAGGAATTTCACATTCCCTTTTTAGTCACACAATCTTTTGTATAACTGAACTTCTCTTTGCTTCATTTCTTTCCAGCCTGAAATGAGGCAAGAAATGTTGGACAGACCCATGACATCAGATCTTATAATCATGTTAGAAAATAAGAATTAATCCTATACCTATTGAACTAGGCAGAAGTATCTCAGAAAATAATGATTCCATGTTGGCAGCCAATGGTAGCCACACCTGCTCCTCATATCCCTTTCTTCCTGCTGTTCTTGCAGGAGCCAAAAGCCCGAGATTTAAATCTCAGCCCTGGACTCTACATGTGACACTTGTATAATCAATGTACTTACCTCTTTGGGTGCCTCATGTCTCATTTGTAAAATTAGAGTAACAAATCACTTCTCTTTACACATCTTTCAGAGTTGTCATAAAACCTAATAACATAATAATTAAGCTATATACACCAGCTATGATGGGCTGGGAACCATGCTGATCACATTACAGATATGAATTCTAACAATCACAACAGCCTTCTAAGGTATTAGTCTTCTCATTTTATGAATTAGGAAAGTGAAGCCCAGAGAAGAAAAGACAAATTCCCAAAATTGTGAGGGTTCCTGATGCCAAACTCAGAACAGATTTAAACCAAAGGACAGCATGGGAAGGCTTAAATTGGGAAATAACAAGGTCAGATCTGGGTTTTTATAAGATATTGCTGCCACCTGTGTGGAATGTGATTTGGAAGGGGAAAATCTTTTGGGCTGAAGAAGGGAAAGGAGATATGTAATAGCAGGGTATTTTACCATTTTCAAAGCTCTTTTATATCCTTTTATTATTTGAGTCTCATAAGAACTCTGTGAGGTAGGAAAAAAGACATTATTAATGGCATGATTACTGCCATTTTTGAATATGTAATCTTCAGCCTGAAAATAGTAAGTACTTTGTTCCAATATCACATGCTGGAGATAGCAAAACTGAGTCCCAAACAGTGCTCTGGTCTAGTGCATATTCTTTCATGATATTCTTTAGTGGCTTCTGAAAGAAAGCTAGTTGCACTGCTGTTGACCCTGTGACATTATCAAGTCCCTTGCTCTCTCCTGACCATTGTCAGCCCAACTGTAAAATGAGCTCTCTCAGCTCTCTCCCCTCCTTTCCTGTATATGTTCAGTTCTCTCTTGGCATCTACATTGGCATCTACTGTCCAAGCAGGATAAGGAAAGATAGGAAGAGATGAGCTCCAATTGGCCAACAGAACCAGGTGGCTTTGTTACAAAAGGTTAAAATCAGCTTGCTTGATTGATTATGAATTTTAAACAGTTTTTCTTTTGTGCAATCAGATCTTTCCCATCATCATTGCTCATTAGGGAAAGATTTCCATTCCAGCAGTGATTGAGGATATTTTGCATTTTGTATTCTACGCACTAAGCACCTTGCTGTCAAAATTATGAGCTGTCTCTCCTCACCTGGCCCCAGCCTCCCACTACCTGCTGGTCTTGGGTACCTTGCTGGGATGGTGAGAAGGGACCCTGGAAGAGAGTGCAGAAGAGTCATGGACATATTCGCCATTGGCTAGTGCATGCCTGATGGTCAGCCCACGAGCTTCTGACAGAATGATGGAAGGGGCTGCCTTATGGCCACTTTCTCTCCTCTCCTAATTGGCCTTTATGAATATTTAATGAAATCAAGATGGAATTCAATCAGAATTTACCCACTGCATTATGGGAGAAAGGAAGAAGAAAAAGAAATGGTTGGATATTATTAGATCCTACTAGCCACAGAGCAGAATGCCATAAAATTCCTCTTATATTCCCATACTATAGCCTTAATTGTTCAAGTATTTCTTCTGAGTCTAAGGGAATTAACCCATTGCTGCCAATTTCCATGTACCATACAGGTGGGTGCATTTCATCTGAAGACATAAAGGCTAATGTGCTGAAACACAAGTTCAAACTTAAGGTATTGCCTTATTTTTTTTCCAGGAAATCCTCTTTCCCTGTCTTCTGGAAGACTCTTTGTTTTCAAAAAAATGTCTGTTTATTCTTCATTCTAAATTAATTTCAAGTTAATTGTAGAAAAATTATACAGAAAATCAAAAGTAAAACTTGCCCATAATTTTACCTCCCAGAGACAATGAGGGGTTAATATTTTTATATTTATTTATCTATCCACTCTATACCCACATCACCACAGATAAAATAATAATTTTAGCAAACCTTTTAAAGATATATATATACTCTATCATTAGATATATATAACATCAATGTAATGGCTCTTAGTTCTCAATTTTTACATGGTAAAATGAAGGGAATGTTGGCCAGCCATTCCATCAATAAGTGCATGCAGATCCCAGGGAGCAGCTGTGAGGCCCAGACCCGTGTGGCTATAGGTGGATCCCAGCCAGGGCTCCACCCCCAACCCCAGAGGGTCCAGCACACCCGCCCAAGCCAAAGGCCCACACAGAAAAGAACTGCACAGGCACACAAGCTTCACCCAGAGGCCCGCCATACCATTGGCCACAGCCAAAGATCTGCCTGGAAAAGAGCTACACAGCCACATAACCAATACCCAGAGGTTCGCCTCAATACAATTGAAAAGTGTGTGGAGACCCTAACCAAAGCCTGTGCAGACAGTGGGAACTGTGGTGCACAGACCCCAACCAAAGGCCCTCCCAGACAACAGCTACTTAGGGACCCCAGTGAGAGCCACACCTAGATACCATCCCAAGTGTGCATAGGCCCTAGCCAGAAGCCCACCCAGACAACAGATCAGCTCAGAGATCCACAAGGCCACCACTTTGAACCCAGGAATTGGTGTACTGGTGATCAGCAGAGTAAAGGCTGCTTGGTGGCTTGCTGAGAATTGAAGACTACTGGGTGAGCAGTGTTGCTTCAAGAAAGGCACAGCAGGCTGCATCTGTTGAAATGAGAAGATGTGTAAATAAGTCTCAAAACCAGACTTCCAGATCACCTAAGGTAATCCCAAAGGGCAATGAGATGGAATAATCTGATACTCAACCACCTGGACTCCCTGAACTGACAAAGAAAGAGGATCTGGAAAAAATGAAATCAGAAATAATTTCTCAGATAACAGCAGAGATTGTGCTCATAGTACTAGACAGATTTATAAATATAGATCAGACACAGATAAAAAAATAGAGGAGGTGAGAAACATGATGGAATCCCAATATAGGAAACACATGGAATTCATAAAACACATGCAAACAGATTTCCAGGACATTAAAAACTCCACTGAAAGTTTACACAGCAGAATGAGCCAATGCAAGGATAGAATTTCAGATATAGAAGATAGGATGGCAATTAGTGATCAGGAAAAGAAAAATTTCTTAAAAATAGTAAGGAACCACAAGAAATCAATCCAGCTGCTGCTAGATGATGCAAAGAAGAACGATATCAGACTAATCGGAGTCAATGAAGAAGCAGGAGAGAGTGCAGACAACATAAAAAAAACCTGTTCACAGAAGTAATGGCAGAAAACTTCCAAAATAAGGGAAAAGAACTTGACAGAGAGATAAGTGAGGCGTAAGGACTTCAACTAGCCTTGATCAAAAATAAATCTACACATAGGCATATAATAGTTAAGATTCCAGAAACCCAACAGAAAAACAAAATTCTACAAGCAGTTAGAGAAAAGAAAAAAATCACATACAAAGGAAAGCCCATCAGAATCACAGCAGACTTCTCAATGCAAACTCTGAAGGCAAGAAGAGCTTGGAGTGATATATTTCAAGCCCTAAAGGAAAACAGCCTCCAACCTAGATTGATGTACCCTGAAAAACTATCTTTCAAAATGGATGGAGAAATAAGATACTTTCATGACAAAGAGCACCGTAGGAACTTCATGAATACCAAGCCAGCACTCCAAAAAATTTTAAACAATATCCTAGGAAAAGACAATGAGAACCACAACCCCAGGAAATGCAGCAGAGTGAATCCGTCAGGCAAAACAAGAAATTAAATGCAAAGGGGGAGAAGCCAACAAAAAGAAAAAGTCATAACAAGGATAAGTCAACATGTATCAGTTATAACCATCAATGTTAATGGTCTCAATTCACCAATTAAAAGAAATAGACTGGCAGAATGCATCAAGAAGCAACATCCAACAATATGCTACATACAAGAAACACACTTAACTCAAAAGGAAACTCATTCATTGAAAGTTAAAGGGTGGAAAACAATACTTCCATGTGATGGGAACCCGAAAAAAAGCAGGAGTAGCTATCCTCTTTGCAGATTAAGTGGATTTCAAACCAACACTGATTAAGAGAGACAAAGAAGGACACTACATCCTTGTAAAGGGAGCAATCCAAGAGGACGAGATGACAATCATAAACATATATACACCAATCACTAGTGCACCAAACTATATAAAACAAATACTAATGGACATGAAAAATCATATGTGCACTAATATAATACTAGTGGGGGACCTCAATACCCCACTATCACAAATAGATAGATCATCTAGATAAAAAATAAGCTACAAAACACTAGAACTCAATCAAACTCTTGAACAAATGAACTTAACAGATGTTTACAGAGTGTTCCACCCCACAAAATCATAATACACATTCTTTTCAGCTGCACATGGGTCATTCTCTAAAATAGACCACACACTCATTCATAGAACATGTTTAGGTAAGTGCAAAGGAATTGAAGTTATTCCCTGTATATTATCAGACCATACTGCAATGAAATTGGAGATCAATAGCAAAAGAAACCACAAGAATTTCATAAACACATGGAAACTGAACAACACACTTATAAATAACCAATGGGTCACATAGGAAATTAAAGAAGAAATCAGACAGTTCCTTCAATTAAATGACATTGACAGTACAACATATAGGAATCTGTGGAACACAATGAAAGCACTCTTACGAGGGGAATTCATAGCAGTGAATACTCACATTAGGAAAACAGAGCGAGCCCAATTGCACAATCTGATGCTGAACCTCAAGCTTCTAGAAAAAGAAGAGCAGGACAAACCCAAAGCTCATACAAGGGAGGAAATTATAAAGATCATGGCAGAAATCAATGCAATGCAGACTAAGAGAAGAATACAAAAAATGAATAAAGCCAACAGTTGGTTCTTAGAAAGAATGAACAAAATTGACAAATCCTTAGCCAACTTCATCAAAAAAGGAAAGAAAAGACTGAAATCCATGAAATTAGGAATGAAAAGGGTGAAATTACAATGGACCCAGCAGAAATCCAAAGGACTATGAATACCTACTTTGAGAATCTATACGCCAGAAAGATGGAAAATACAGAAGAAATGGACAGATTACTAGATACATATGAATTACCAAAGTTGAATGAAGATGACCTAGAAATTCTAAACAACCAATATCAATCAATGAAACTGAAAATGTAATTAAAAACTTATCGACTTAGAAAAGCCTGGGCCCTGATGGCTTCACTGGTGAATTCTACAAGACATTTAGAGAGGAACTACTGTCACTACTGTTTAAACTCTTCAATTACATTGAAAGGGAAGCAATACTCCCAAATTCATTCCTGGAAGCAAACATCACCTTGATCCCCAAAGCAGAGAAAGACCCAACTGAAAAACAGAACTATAGTCCAATCTCACCAATGAACACAGATGCAAAAATCCTTACTAAGATGCTGGTAAATAGAATGCAGAAGATCATCAAAAAGATCATAGACCTTGCCCGAGTGGTATTCATCCCAGGGATACAGGGATGGTTCACATACACAAATCAATAAATGTAATACACTATATCAACAGAGCCAAGGACAAAAAACATATGATCGTCTCAATAGATGCAGAAAAATCATTCAACAAAATCGAACATGAATTTATGATAAAAACTCTCCAAAAAATTGGAATAGACGGTTTCTACCTCAATTTGATAAAAGCCATCTATGAAAAACGAACAACCAATATCATGCTGAATGGTCAGAAACTGAAATCCTTCACTTTAAAATTAGGAACAAGACAAGGATGTCCACTATCACCACTCCTGTTCAATATAGTTTTGGAAACATTAGCCACAGCAATTGGACAAGAGAAAGAAATACAAGGAATAAAAATAGGAAATGAAGAAGTCAAACTGTCATTATTTGCAGATGACATGATACTCTATATAAAAGACCCTAAGAACTCCACCAAAATTCTTCTAGACTTAATAACCAAATTCTGTGAAGTAGCTGAATTTTTATTCAACTACAAAAATCAATAGCTTTTCTGTACATGAAAAACAGACTCACTGGGAGAGAAATGGGACACTCATTTCCTTTCACAATATCATCCAAAAAATTGAAATACCTAGGAATCAACCTAACAAAAGAAATCAAGGACCTCTACTCTGGAAACTATAGCATTCTGAAAAAAGAGATTGAAGATGATATCAGAAAATGGAAAGACATCCCTTACTCTTGGGTAGGAAGAATCAACATAGTGAAAATGGCCATACTTCCAAAACTGCTATATAGATTTAGTGCAATCCCAATTGAGATCCCAGCAGCATACTTCACGGACCTGGAGAAAACAATCCAAAAATTCATTTGGAACAAGAAGAGACCCAGAATATCAAATGCAGTTCTAGGTACAGAGACATGCCAGAGGGTATCATGACCCCAATTTGAAACTATACTACAAAGCTACTGTGATTAAAAACAGCATGGTACTGGCAAAGAAACAGACCTGAGGACCAGTGGAACAGATTAGAAGATGCAGAAACAACTCCAGACACACTCAGCCACCTCATGTTTTACAAAGGAGCCAAACACCCTCACTGGAGGAAAGATAGCCTCTTTAATAAATGGTGCTCAAAAAATTGGGTTTCAACTTGCCAAAGATTAAAGCTACACCTTTATCTCTCACCATGCACTAAACTAAAATCAAAATGGATTAAACATCTCAATATTAAAACAGAAACACTGTACCGGCTGGAACAGAGTTTAGGTAGAACTCTTAAAGACATTGGTGTAGGAAAAGATTTTATGAACAAAACCTCAGTTGCCCGTGAACTAGCACAAACAAGCAACAAGTGGGATCTCTTCTTACTAAAAAGCTTCTGCACAGCCAGAGAAACCACCAACAGGGTGATGAGACAACCCACAATCTGGGAAAAAATTTTCACCAGCTGTCCCTCAGACAAAGGTCTGCTATCTAGAATAGATAAAGAATTTTAAAAAGTCAAACCTCCCAAATTCAAAGACCCAATCCAAAAATGGGTATCTGAAATGAACAGACATTTCTCAGACAAAGAAACAGAAATAGCAAATAAACATATGAAATAAACACCACTGATCATTTGAGAGATGCAAATGAAGACAACACTGAGATTCCACCTCACTCCAGAAAGAATGGCTGCTATCAAGAAATCAACCAATAACAAATGCTGGTGTGGCTATGGGGAGAGAGGAACCCTACTCCACTGCTGGTGGGAGTGTAGACTGGTGCAACCACTGTGGAAATCAGTATGGAGATACCTCAGAGAACTAGGATTGGAAGTCCCATTTGACCCAGCTATTCCCCTGCTGGGTATCTTCCCCAAAGAATTGAAAGAATTATACCACAGTGATATATGTGCACCCATATTCATAGCAGCACAATGCATGATAGCTAAAACTTGGAAGCAACCCAAATGCCCATCAACTGGAGACTGGATAAAGAAAATGTGTGGGGTTTTTTTGTTTTGTTTTGTTTTTATAAAATGGAGTATTACTCAGACTTAAAGAACCAGAAATTAGAGACAATTATTGCTAAGTGGATGCACATTGAGGAGATACTCTTAAGTGAAATAAATAGGACAGACGTGTAAATACCTAATAGTTTCTCTAGTGTGAGAAACTGAAAGTATAAATAAGGACTAAAAGGTATAATAGATAATGTGAAATAAGAAGAAAAGGTGCAAAGGGGAAGGGGAAGTGGGAGGAGTAGGGGAAAAGGAAGAAAGGAATGGAATTAAAATGAGAAAAAGAAAAAATGGAAACAAAGTGTTTGTAGATAGGGAAAGGTGGAGGAGTTGAAACTAGGGCAGAGGAATGGGCAAAAAATAAGAACCAAGATGGATTGTGTAAAGGTGCAAATTTCCAATGATGAATGTCATTATATTGTATACCTTGAATGTACCAATAAAATTAATTTTTTAAAAAAGAAGTGAATGACTTAATTTGTCCAGCTTTAAGAAAGTACAGTGGGTGGGGTAGTTTATAAAAACAGAAATTTACTTATTGTTCTATGGGCTAGAAATCTGAAATCAGGATGCCAGCATGGTTGAGTTCTAGTGTGGGTCCACATCTGGGTTATAAACTGTTAACTTGTTGTTGTATCCTTATATGGTAGTAAGAAGACTAATTAACTATCTTGAATCATTTTTATAAGGGCACTAATTCCATTCATGAGGGCTTCACCTTTAAGACCTAATTACTTCCCAAAGGCCACACTTCCTAATATCACCGCATTGAGGGTTAGGATTGCAACATATGAATTTTAGGGGAACACAAACATTTGGTCCTTAATATTGTTGGATTCCATTCATGTTAAGTTGAGAGATTTTCTCTTCTACCTCCAGATACTCTAACATGGTCCAAGCTACCCCTTACATACAGGCAGATCTAAAACCAGCTGAATAGTCCCAGCTATATTCACTTAGTTTAGTTTTCATTCGTTATGGAGATATTTTCATGAATATTCAGTAACATGCAGTAAATACAGAAATCTATAGATGATAAGTGAACTCCTGAAAATTTCCTCTTTCTGTTCATTTATGTGTGTCTATATAGAAAGTTTGCACTGTGGGTTGAATTCTCTCTAAATGATACGTTGAAATCATAAACTCTGGATCTGTAAATGTTACCTTATTTATTGAAAACAGGCTCTTTGGATAGCTGATTAAGATACAATCATACTGGATTAGATTAGATTCTAAATTCAATGACTGTTGTCCTTATAAAAGGCCATATGAAGACACAGACACCCAGGTGGAATCATTATGTGACAAGGGAGGCAGAGAGTGGAATAATGACAATCCAAGGAACTCCAAGCACTGCTGGCAACCACCAAAGCTAGAAGAGGCAATGTAGGATTTTTCCCTGAAATTTTGAAGGGAGCACATTACTGCCAGCACCTTGATTAAGACTTCTAAACTCTAAGAACTGAGAAAAGTACATTGCTGTTGTTTGAAGTCATCCAGTTTGTAATACTTCGCTATGACAACCTTAGGAAGAGGCTATAGTGTGCATTTTTTTTTTTTTTGTACTCAACATTGAACTAAGCTCATCCCCTCTTTTAAAAATTAACTTCACTGGTACATTTTAAGTATACATTATGATCACATTCATCACTGTGAATTTGTACTGGTACATAATATATGTTAGTTCTTGGGGTTTTTTTGCATTCCCCTTCCCTCCCTTCCATCCTTCCACCCTTCCCTGTTTACAAAAGCTTTGTTTCTGTTTTATCCTTCTTTTCTTATATTTTTTTTCTTTCCCTTCTTTCCTTTCCCCCACCCGCCTACTTCCCCTTCCCCTTTGAACCTTTGTTTCCTATTTCACATTATCTATTATACATTTTGGTCCTCATTTACACTTTCAGTTTCTCACACCAGAGAGACAAGTCAGTATTTACATGTGTGTCCTATTTATTTCACTTAAGAGTATGGCCTTGAAATGCATCCATTTAGCTATAAATGTCTCTAGTTTATCATTCTTTATGGCTGAGTAGTACTTCATTTTATAGAAAAAACATCTTTTTCTATTCACCAGTTGATGGGCATTTGGGTTGTTTCCAAGATTTAGCTATTACAATCTGTGCTGCTATAAACATGGGTATCCATGTATCACTCTGGTATGATGCTTTTATTTCTTTGGGTTAGATATCCAGCAGGGGAATAGCTGGGTCAAATGGGACTTCTAATCCTAGTTATTTGAGGTATCTCCATACTGATTTCCACAGTGGTTGCACAGTCTATACTCCCACTAACAGTGGAGAAGTGTTCCTTTTTCCCCACACCCCCGCCAGCATTTGTTATTTGTTGATTTCTTGACAGCAGCCATTCTTTCTGGAGTGAGATGGAATCTCAGCTTTGTTTTCATTTTCAGCCTCCTTTTTTTTAATTTTTAAATTTTGAGACAGAGTCTTGCTAAATCACTAAATTGCCCTGGGCTCAAACTTGCTAACCTCAAGCCTCTCAGAGTGCTGGGATTACAAGCGTGTTCCACGACACCTGGCATGTATTCTAATTTTTGTTTTGGTTCTCTCCCATAGTAGGGAATAAGCTATTAATTCCTAGAGTTATTTCTGGAAACAGCATGGTTTAATGAGAAAAGTTCAGGATTGGGTGTTTGACCATCCTAGCTAAAAGTTTAGTTCTGCTACTTAATAATGTGCAAACTCCATGATCAGAGAAAGCCTGAGGTCAAGCGGAGAATGGAGTGAAGTTACTCTGTGATGCCTGTGCTAGGAAATGCCTTATTCCAGTGCCTACTTGGTCAGCAGATGGCTTTCATCAGCCACCTCTATGAGCCTAAATACTAATCTTGTTCAAGAGTGACTCTTCTTTGGGCAGATAAAAAGAAAGACAATAGAGCTAAAACAAAAAGGTAGCCCTGGCAAAAGATCTCTAAGATAATTGCTAACCTATTAGCCTGAAATGGCCTCTTTATGTTTCCCTCTGACAGATGGTGGGTGGGCTCTTTGATAGCAGAGTCTGGGTTTGATTCATTAGTGCAATCCAACATCTAGCTTGCTTCCTGGTCCAAAATATTTGCTCAGAAAAGTTTTTGGAAGAGGATATTTGGGTTTAGGTTTTTGTGCTTTTGACTCTATAGTTTTAGTTCTTTGAGTTTCAGCTTTCTTCTGATTCTTTGATTGTGTTTTTGATTCATGTTGACCTGACCCCTAGATCTTTACTGACTTCTGTAACCTGACCCACCCACAGATTTGTACTTATTCAAATGCATTTAGTAAATGACCTAATTATAATGATAAAAATCAGCCTGTTATGGACCATTACTCTGTAGCAGGCACCTTGGATGGTAATGGGCATAAGTCTTGGTCTACAAACTCAAGAGTGTTGGAAATGTAGTTATTTTTATGTTAAAAAAATTAAATTAAATTTTTAACAACCATCCTACTGGAAAAACCAGAAATTTGAGTCTCTGCATTATTGTGGTTCCCCAGCCCTATGTTTTGCAATGTTTCTAGAATCTAATGCAGGATCAAAAAAGCAAAATCATTTTGGTAGCCTCTCTTACAATTAGTTATTCATCCAGATCAGTTCCCCCTAATACAACCATTGCCCTTGCCCTCATGTCCCTGCACTGTAGCTTCCATTCACTGTGCAGGACATAATGAGCTTTGATGAATCTGCCAGGCTATAAGCCTATGACCCACGAACCTGAACTCACCCTGCTATGCTACTGCAGAGTAGACTACAGGTGACAAACTCACCAACCTCATCCCCTTCCTTGTTTGAGTAATAACCCCCTACATCTTGACCAAAAACCATGCTTCCCTCTCCTCTCATCATGGATGTCCATAGTCTCTTTTGCCAACCTAACATTTACATAATCCATTGTATTACACACTGATTGGGTTTCCACTCAAATTTTGTGGGGACCTTGTTTTCATATAAATACAAGATAAGCACCAACTCCATGAAGCTCCTGATCTTCCTCCTTCAAAAACCCTCACAGTGGCAAAAACTGGTAGGTTAGTCATTGCTTAGAACAGAGACAAAGGGAAAATGCAAGAACATTTGCATAAGTTCTTACTCCAAAAAATTATTTGACTACAGTAGTCCACTTTAAAGCAATGTATGATTTAATCCTCACCAAAATCCAGCAAAGATAAGGAAATTCATATATGTGAAAGCCAAAATTCAGATAAAGGTTTTACCAACAGTAAGGAATGTTCTAGTACATACACCAAAGCTGGAGGCTTAGCCACTGCATTTCCACCACCTGTTTTCTAGGTATGAGGAGGGGGTACTTCTTGGTTGCCTTGAAGGATTGGTAAACTGGTTGAGTGAGACAGGAGAAAAAGTGATCAAGGTACCCAGCAGGAAGGAAAACAAGAGTGAAGCCAGCCTATCTGTGGGGCTTGATTCTTCCTGTAACCCTATGTTCCAGTGTTACAACTTACCTCTATTTCTAGGGGTGTGTTATGTACAACACATACATACTTGCTACATACACACACACAAGAACACACACACACACGAATCCCATCATCTTCAGGCAGGCCCATGATGCCTAGGTCACTGGATTCTAAAGAGTTCCTGTTTTAGCCTCATGACATTCTGTTACCTGCTGTACTCTTGGTCTCAATCCCATGCATGGAGGAAATTGCTCCCACTCCAAGACCAAGGTAAGTTGCACCTACGTACTGTGCTCCAAGTGGGAAGGTCTGGATTTGGGTCCTTGCCCCACAGTCCTTTCCCTCTCATAAAATGAAAGAGTTCAACTCATTAAGTTTAGAGCCCCTCCAAGTCCTATAAAGATTTGACACATTTCATTACTTTCCACTAACTTTCTTCTAGTGTCATGGATACATGCTGTAATGAGACAGTCTGAAAGCCTTATAAAATCTTCCTGGCTTGCGCAGTCTCGTAGCTCATATACAATTTATTTTTCTTAGCTTTAATCCAGATAGTTTTTAATATTTTCTAATAAGCTCTGGCCTATCTTTCTCACACAGTTTATTGTTATCAGGAAGAATTTTTCCCTTCTATCTATACCCCTCATTTCCCACATGTTCCTGCCTTTTTTCTTTTCTCCTGCCAGCAATAATTATAAGTTGTGAAGCCTACAAAAAAGCGGATATTAAATAGACTGTATATGATTAGAGATAATGTCACAGGCATGTGTCCGAAACCTGCAGTCTGGCTAATGTGTGTTTTCCTCCTCATGACACTGAACACAGTCATTTATGCGTTGGAGGGGGCAGGGCTTTGGTAATGATTTAAAAGTGCTTACATTTAAAGAAAGAATGTCTTTCATTGTGCTGTGTAGCTCTCCCAAGCATTACCTGCTTACTATAAGCCTGAGGTTGGTGTATCACCTTTCGAAGATTTCTGCTGCCATAAACTTTACAGATGGTTCCTTCTCTCTGGCTCTTTAATGTATGGTGGGTTCTTTCTTGAAAATTGAAGGATTGACAGAGT
Organism: Heterocephalus glaber; assembly: GCF_053883595.1. Lineage (NCBI taxonomy): Eukaryota > Metazoa > Chordata > Mammalia > Rodentia > Bathyergidae > Heterocephalus > Heterocephalus glaber. The sequence continues at coordinate 4,005,305 of NW_028258301.1, forward strand.
CCTAGACTCCTAGCCCACACTGTGAGCACAGCACTGAGAATGAAATCAAATTCTAGTCTAGTTATAAACAAAGATAGGTAAATGAGGTTGCAGCTGCCTCTATTGTTATAAAAATAAATTTAATTTTGTTCACTCTGCACATATTTATTGTGAGCCTACTGTGTTCCAGACATTGTTCTACGATGTGAAGATAAAATGAGAAGCAAAGCACACAAAACTCCCTGCCCTCATTGCAGTTACATTCTAAGGGGAAGATAGACACAGAAGCAAAGTAAATAAGGTGATGAAATATAAAGTGATTAATTTACTGTCCAAACCAGGGCAATTCCAAGGCTGAAAGCAAAAACTACTAATGAGTTAAAGAGGTAGAAACCAGGTCAATGGTCACATAGAAGTTCTGTTGGAAAATGGAAGAGAGTAAAGGATGTTGGTAGGAAGTGTGCAGGGGATGCAGGGAAAGGAGGAGATTAGAATTTTAAATAGGATAATCATGAAAGCAAAGTGTGGGTATTGATATTGGTATCGGGAGGAAGAGTGTTTTAAGCAAGAGGAATTATAAATCCAGCAGTCATTAGAACAGAGCATTGCTGATGTGTTACAAGAACAGCAGAGAAGCTGGTGGCTGACATGAGATGATAGAGAAAGGATAGTAGGGTACAAGGACAGTGGGGTAAGGATTCAGCAAATCAAATAGAGCTTTTATGAATATTATAAGGGCTTTGCCTTTGACTATGGTGAGATGGAAACCATCTTAGTCTGCTTGGGCTGCTGTAATAAAATATCATGGACAGAACCCTATAAACAACCCAAATTGATTGATTCCAAAAGCTGAGTCCAAGATCAAGGCATTGACAGATGTGTTGTCTGTTGAGGGCCCACTTACTTCATAGATGAATGTCTTGTCACTTTATCTTTACATGGCAGAGGGGGCTAGCTAGCACTCCTAATATCATCACTGGCAGTTAGAATTTCAACATATGAATTTTGGGGAAACACAGACATTCAAACCATGGCAGAAATCATTTCAGGCTTTTGAGCCGACTTACGTTGTTTTACCACAGTCATTCTAAATGTAGTATTAAGAGCAGTCTTAAAATGGCGACAGCAAGAGTTGAAGCAGAGACACTAAGGGGCTACTGCAATAATCCATGTGAAAAATGATAGTGGCATGGACCAGCTGGTAGTGGTAGGAATGATAAATAATCAAAGTTTAGAAATATTCTGAAGATAAACCAACCTAATTTTATAAAAGATTGAATATGAACCACAAAAGAAAGAATATTATTAAAGAACCCCGCAGTTTTTGGCCTGAGCAATAGGGAGGGTGGAGTTTCCTCACATGAGAAGGAAAAAATTGTGAGTGGGACAGCCTCATGAGTGGAATTAGGAATTCTGTTTTAGAAGGTTGAGTTGGAGATACTTATTACGTATTTATATGGAGATATTGAAGATGGGTGGGTATAAGAGTCTGGAGAAAAATCAGTGCTACAGATATAATAATATAATAATTGAAATCATGAAATTGAAAATTATTTAAGAAGTGACTGTAGATTGAGACATATAGCATTTCAAGGACTGAGCCCTGGCTCATTCCAAGATTTCAAAGTCTGGGAGAAGAGAAACTAGCAAAGGAGTTGTAGAGTAAAAGGCACATGAAATAGGGAAAAAAAAGCTAAAAGAAACAAAACAACATATTATCCTGAAAGTTAAGCATTTCAAAAGTGGTACAGGGCAAAAGGATCAAATGCTGCTTATCTATAAGTTATGATAAGGACTAAGAATGACCCTTGGATTTAACACACAGGCCACAGAAACCTTCAATTCGTTCTTTCAAATATGTGTGACAGGAGACCTTAACAAGAGCGGTTTAGTGTGTTGGGGCAAAGCACCATGTGAGTGAGTTCAGGAGGGAAAGGATGAAAAGGAATCAGAGACTATGATATGGAGAACCCTTTTAAGAAAAAACTGAAGTGGTAATGGGAAAGAAAAATGAGTTAAGAGGGGGTTTTTTCTCCCATAGGAGAATTAACACGTTTTTATACTGGTGAGAATGACCCAGTAAAAGTGAAAAAAAAATTGATTTTACACAAAACATGGTCAAAGATTACTACAGTAACATCCTTGAGTAGATGAGAGGGAAGGGATCTAGAAAGACCAGGTAACATGAGAAAAGGGACAGTATGTGGACACAAGTGCAAACATCTGTGTGGGTGTGATGCTGGGAGTTCACATTCTTCAAATTGTTTTCCCAGTGAAATAGTAAGCAGTATTAACAGCTTTATTATATAAGTAAATTTCTTACCCACTACATAGTGATATCTCTGTTGAAACAAGTTATTGGGAGTTAGAGTCCATTTATCTGTTAATTCATTGAACTTTTAGTTACTCTCTATTCTGTGCCTGACTCTGTGCTTGAAATTGATACCTGAAGAGACAGGTAATTGTGCACAATACCATATTATTTGTACTTGGGATTTATATAGACAAAAGAGAAATAACTAACTTGGTCTGACAAGGTCCAGGAAAACTTCAGAGAAGAGAATACTGAGATAATACAGTAAATGATAATAATAAATATTTTCAAAGTAGAAAAAAAGAAGGGAAATTATCCCGGACCCAGGCAGTACCCTGAACAAAGGCTTGGAAAAATGAAAAAAAAAAATCTTTAGTATGTTGGGAACATGACAACTTCTGTCCAAAAGATGGGGCTCATGACTGCAAGGAACATTTGCACCAATCAGGGAAGGGCCTTGGGTATCAGGCTCAGGAATCTGGACAGTGAAGTCTTTAAAGATCTTAAGCAGGTTACGTTTTTAATTGAAAAGAGTGTGAACCAAGTGGGCTTGGGTGGGGCAGGCCATGGTGTGGGGAAAGCAGGGTTTGCAGGGCAGAGCTCATTTAAGGAGGAGTTTACAGCCAAAAGGACACCCAGACCAGGCTGAGAAGGAGTCTGCCTAAACCATTTAAAGAGAGATTTTTTCTCCTTGGGTTGTGATGAGGCTCCCCATTGACATGCAGAAAGCACTACCCGCTTTAGTGCTTTTAATAAAAATAGAAAATATGGGCTTCTGTGATGCTTTTAATCATTTTGGAATTGTAAAGAGCTCTGGGATTTGAGGGCCAGGATGGCCCTGGTGTGAACATAAATTAGCCTAACTGAGTAGTTTGTGCTGTTTATGGGCACTATTTGGTATAAATTTGGGTTTGCTGCTAGAGCTGTGTGTCATCTGCACAGCCCTCACCCTCATTGTGCCTTCTCCTTAAAACTGCAAGGCTTGCTTTTGGCTTTGGCTTCCAGTTAGGAGGATCACGGACTCCAGGGGGAATGACAGAAGTCCCAGTCTGGTCATTTATTTGCTCACTCATTCTGCAAACAGAACTGATCACCTTACCTTGTGTTAGGCCCTGTGCCGGGCACTTGGAACACAGAGAGAAGAGAAGACTTCAAGGAGTTCACAGCTAAGGTACTGATAATTTCAACAAAAATAGCTACAGCCAGTTGGAACAAAATGAAAGTAGTGGTCACTTCTACCTAGAGCCTTTTTACAAAGTGTATAGCTTGTCCCCTGGAAAACAGGTAGGTCTGACCTGCTTGCTTGGAAATCTTGAGAATTAGAATGGGACACTGATAAGGACTTTGACAAGGCCATTAGGTAGACCCTTGGTAAGATGTAGACTACACCTACTTGTTAGCTGGGTGATCTTTAGAGACACTGCTAACCTCTCTGAGCCTCAATTCTTATCTATGAAAAGAAAATTATATGGGTTGCTGTAATAGGGCTATGAAACTCCTAACACAGGACTGGGCCAAGGTAGCCTCCTTGCAAGAATTAGTTCCCTCTCATCTGTCCTGGGCTGGCCTCCTCAGTAGGGATAGGCTGTGCTGAGCCTTTCTTACTCTATAAACAGGTTTCTTTATGGTCAAAGCATACATTAGCAGGGTGTCTTTCTCTTTCATCAGACCCGTCAGGGGCTTCCAGTTGTCTCAGAAATGAGAAGCAGACTCCTCCTCCACACATCACATTTTTCTCTGTGCCCTATTTTTACTGGAATATTCACCTCTCCCCAGGTGCACACTTGCTGCTCCATCTCTTAGCCTTTGCTTATTCAGAAGCCTCTGCTGGGATCCCTAAGCCCCCCTATCCTCCAACTTTCAGGAAGGCCACTTACTCTACAAGAGTATAGTATTAGGTCCTTCTCAGGAAACTATCCATGATGGTCACCCCACACTCACGCGCACACACATTTGACTTAATTGCTTTCATACCTGGGATCTTAGAGCATTCTCTTTTGGTATCTCATACTTACCTACTAACCTCACCATCCTGAAACCTCTTTAAATACCCTAGAACTAGGAAATGAAACTGGAAGTTAATAAGGTTGTTGCCGATAAGAATCCATGGCCGAATGAGCCCTCCCAGAGAAGTGTGAGGCCCAGACATTATTACACTTGAACCCTTAAAGAGATACACATTTTACAATGAGAAAAATGGCTCTGAGTCAGGAAGTGGTAGAGCTGGACTTCCAGGTACTTTTCCACCATGGCACACTGTCTCATCCAACAACATTATTTATGCCACAGTCCCTCACCTCCCAGTGTGACCTAAGCAGGGCCAGCTCCCTGTGTGCAGTAGTAGAAGACCCCGCACTCAGAAGGACCCTGCACTTGAGAATGTTGCTACCTCAACCTGTTAATAACTTATTTCTGAATTTGTATTTTTGAGCAAAGTCTGATGGGACAGTAAACCAAACATCAAGAAGCCCAGAGCTCATGCACAGTTCTGTCACCACCTCTCCACCTCTTCAGGCAGTGCTCTTGGCCACCTGCTCTCTCAACCTGTGGGTGTCCCAGTCCCCACCCAGCTTCTGCTTCCGGGGGTGGCAATGCTTAGGTGTGCTCAACAGACAACTGTGCAAGCACAAGCTTTTCGCCCAGCCCCATCCAGGTATCTAGGTCATCCCACTGCAAGGTTTGTAATTCCCTCAGAAGTTTCCATCATGGTAGATTGGGACAGGTGGCTCATGGGAATGGGAGATATCTGGCTCAATTTCCCTGCTCCAGAGCCGACAGCTGACTAGGAGTGGAAGAAAGCCCCACAACCAGTGGACTGTGTGTAACTTGTGCACTAGGTCTCAGGGTAGAGCCCCTGGGGACTGGATAGTCTACATTCACAACTCTCCCCATGCCCAAGGAAGAACAACAGTAAATAGGAAATTTTAAATACCATAATATATTTAGGGAGAAACACCAGAATAAGAGATGAAACTCGATATTTTGGTACCTTTAGCAAATTTTTCCTGTTTTTTTTTTAATAAAGGGCTCTGCATTTTCATTTTCACACAGGATCCCACAAATTATATAGGCAGTGTTGGCATTACACCCTGTGCTGGGCTCCAGATTTGAGTAGCATGCATCTTGCTCTGCCTTCAATGTAACTGTTGGATTTAGAGTTTGGACCAGATCAAGAGATTAGCAAAATTTTTCAGTAAAGGACAATAGAATAAGTATCTTAAGCTTTGTAGGCCAAAGCTATTCAATTCTGACTTTGTACCCAAAGGTATATACACAGATGAGTGCAGCTGTATTCTACTAAAACTTTGTTTATGGACACTGAAATCTAGATTTCATGTAATTCTCACATGCCACAAAATGTTACTCTTCTATTTGTTTTTAGTCATTTAAAAATGTCTAAACCATATTTAACTGTGAGCTATACAGAAATAGGCCTCAGGCCAGATTTAGCCAGCATGGTGCAGTTTGCCAACCCTAGGTGATCTCTAAGGGGCTTTTAACATCTCCCTGTCTCTCTCTCTCTTTCTCTTCTCTCTCTCCTCTCTCTTTCTCTTCTCTCCCCTTCTCTGTCTCTTTCTCTTCCCTTCTATCCCTCTTTTCCTTTCATCCTCTCTCCCTCCCTTCCTCATTTGCTCCCTCACCCCCTCTCTGCCTTCCTCTCTCTCCCTATACACCATACACAATCTCTCTCTCTCTCTCTCTCTCTCTCTCTCTCTCTCTCTCTCTCTCTCTCTGTTACAAAAGCCACTGATACATCCATCTCAGCATCAGAGGCTCTTTTGTCTTTCAACTGGTGTTAAGTACCAGAGCCAGTGCTTTCTCTCTCTCCCTCTCTCTCTCTCTCTCTCTCTCTCTCTGGCCCAGCTGCCGAATTCTGGCTTGCCTAGGGATTGCAGAGCCTGTGAAGCAGAGACAAGGGGGAATCCAATGTAGTGTCTACTTGCAGAGAAAAAAATATTGACACATTTAGGAACATAATAATGAGGTGAAGAACAGGGTATCCTCTACTCTCTGCTCCATCTATATCCTTAGACAACGTCTTTGTAATTGTGTTTTTGAATAGGATACAATGTGATATTCAGAGAAGCAGTGAACAATTGTCACCATCTGCCATCTGCCCACACATAGAAACTGGATCAAGAAAGAAAAGTTTGATTCACAGAAATTGCCATGTGTCATAAGAAGAATTCAAATAATTCATCATATTTTTTATTGATCATCTACTGTGTGCTTATAGCTAGCAGTCTGTAAGAAGCAGCTAAGTATGATTTGTAATAAAAAGAAGGGGTTCTATAATCAGACTTTGGTTTAAATCCTTGGACCAGAACTTTTCAGTTTATGCTTCCTAAAAAAATAACTGAAACTCTTAGAGCTTCTCTTTTCTCGTCTAGATAAGAGTAATTTCTATAATTCAGATTTGTTAATAATATTTAAAGATGTGAGCAAATAGATAAACAATACAAAGTCCAGAGCCTGGCAAACAATAGGCATGCACTCAGTGGCATCTGCTAGAGAATGAAAGGTAGAAAAAAGTAGAGCCAGAAGTCAAGGCAGGGTGTGAATGCCAAGCACATAGTTTGTCCTCTGCAGAATAGTGTTAGTCAGCAGACTAGGTCAGTAGTGTCCTAAAACAGGAATATCCTAGAACAGTGGGATCCCCTAAGGGAGCATAGCTGGGAAAATAAAAGCTTGATCAAGTACAAATCATGCCTTTTACTTCATTTTTTGGTAGCCAGACTCTATTTTTGTTGTTTATTCACTTGTCATGTGACAAATGCTGGAAATCTAGAAATGTCTAGGAACTCTAAGTAACTATAATAAACAACAGTTTAAAAAATCTTTGATCTCATAGATCATAAACTATTTTCCAGCTGTGTAGTCTCTTCTGAGTCTGCTCATGATTAGTTTATTAAGGCATATTTACTGGGTATCTACTCTGTGCCATGCACTATGATTAGATGCTTCAGCTACAAAGTAAATGAGACACAGTTGTCACCTTCAGGAAGCTCAAGGTTGGATGAGAAAATGAATAGGTACTTGTAGGATGATAAGAAAAGTGCTATGATGGGGAAATACAAGCACAGAAGAATAGCATCTAAATCAACATGTATGTAACCTTGTATCATCTCATAATCCTGGCACCTCATGATTACTTCAGTCTGAAGATGGAAGAACTCTTACATTTCTGAGATTTGAAAGAGAAGTGAGAATGGAAGGAGGTAGCTAAATAAGTAAAGATATAGCAGACAAAAGTAAAAGTGTATAAAACATGGAGTACCATAAGATACTGACCTACACCTGTTAGAATGGCTCCTACCAAAGAGGAGGAGTCAGAAAGAACAACAGTGATGGCAAATGATATAGAGAAAATGAAAGTTTTATACACTGGTGATGGGAATGCAAATTATTACAGCCATTTGTGTGGAGATTCCACAAAAAAAATAAAATAGAACAACCATAAAGAAAAGTGCAGCAAGGTAGCAGTGATCTCCAGCAATCTTTTATTCACAGAACTATCAATTTGAACAGCTATTCAAGCATGAAACTGCTTTCATAAGGGAAAAAAACACAGACAAGAGATCAAAATACATTGAAGAGGGCAGGAAGAAAAGAATGGCCTAGATTACCCCTCTCCCCACTCTAAAAAAATGCAGTGTAGAGAGAGATCTTTCCACTTGGGGTAGAGAGAGGAAATTAAGTCTAGGTCTTTGGTTTCAAAACTAGTAATATGTAACTCCCAAGCTCCTACCCCCAGACCTATGGCTGCAGACAGAGCCTGTGGCCCCACATTAGGCTGCCCAAAAGGATGGTAGCACTCCACTACCCCTTTCCCAATTTGGGGCAGCACACCTTGAATAAAGACTCTATCCTCTGGGAAATAAATAGGGAAGTAAGCACAAAATTTTCCTTAGAATTTAGTGCTAGAAGCTTGAAATGTAACACTGAGTGGTTACCATCAGTCCCTGTCCCCAAACCAGTGTCAAAGGATGAGGACTTTGGATATATGTTCCTGGCAGGCAGAGACCTGTAGCCCCAAATGGATATACTTTTATTCTGGCCAGGTTCTCTTGAAGCTAGCTGTTGTGATGTCAGGGTGAAAGTACATTACTACAGGAAGCAAGCTATAGCAGGTTTGGCCCTGTTCCTACTTATCTTGGTGGGCTCTAAGGTTGGGTGTAACCTAGCATTGTGGAGTTGGTGGCCATAGAACTGACTTCCTAACCAATCCTTTCTCTAATCCCAGGTAGCACAACATGGAGAGAGTTATAGTCCACTTGGAAGAAGAACGAGGTAGGCACCATTCATGGCACAGGACCCTAGGGCTGGTTCTCTCATGGCTGAGACTCATTGTCAGACAGAAATCCCACAATGCTTCACCATAGACTGGTTACTATGAATGAGTGAGGTGTCTGGGCATACCTCAGTCTAAAGAGAGGTTTGTAGGGAACAGTTACCTTTTCAGGCACTCTCCAGGCCATACTGAACAACTTGCCAACTATGAGTTTGGGACAGACTTGAGCCTGGGGCTGGCTCCCTTTACCACTGAAACAGTGACAATAAAACCAACCATGTAATCACTGCACACCTGAACTTAGGGGACTAACTAGTCCTGAAATAGTAGGAATGACTACACGCTAGGAGAAAATAGGCAGCCTACTTAGAATTTCTGGAAGGACAGCAAAAATAAAGCCAGATTGAGAAGATTGGAACACATAACCTAATCCCTCAATGCACAGATGTTGTCATATGCCAACAAGCCTCAAAAACTTTCAGAAACCATGACTTCACTTAATGGACAAAATAAGGAAATAAATGGAATTTACTCTGATTATATTAAAATAGAGACAATGTCATGTTTACACAATAGATATTATTATACATAATGTTAAATACCCCTTTGGGTTACTTCTGCCTATTACTACTAATACCACTGGAGTTTTGGGAGTTTCCAATGTAGAGAAATAGAGTGAAAATACCCAAAAATGTATCTTTTAAATCATGCAAATGTACACTGGTGTTACAAAACCTTTTTATCATGATATCAGCCTATGGAGATTATTAAATGTAATTTAAGTTTCCCTAGCAAGAGAAATTAAATACTAAAAAATGAGATGGGGGAATAAGAGTGGATGTAAAGGGTCACAAAGTACTGTAATATCTAAGATTTCTTTCACTCTCCCCATGTCAGACAGAGAATTTAAACTAACTGTTTTAAGGAAAGTCAGTGAACTTCAAGAAAACACATTTCAGTACTTCATTCGAGAAAATTAACCAAGAGATTGGAGTAATTTTAGAAAATTGAACAGAAATCCTTGCACTGAAAATTACACTAAGCCAAAATGCAGTGGAAGGCATCAATAGCAGAATAGATCAAACAGAAGAATCAGTGATCTCAAAGATAGATTATTTGAAAATATACAGTCAAAGAAGAAAAAAGAAAAAAATAAAGAGGAATGAAGAAAGGTATGGGAATAGCTTTCTTGACTTGAGAATGCCAAAGGGGTGGAAAACTTTTTTAAACAGCAGCAAAAATCTCAAACCTAAATCAGGATACAAATATCCAGGTACAGGAAGCTCAAAGTTCACCAGGGAGATTCAACTCCACCAAATCTACCCCAAGATATACTAAAATCAGACTCTTGAAGCTTAAAGACAAACAGAAGATTCCCAAAATAGAAAGAGACAAAAAGCAAATAACACATAAGCATGTTCAAATTCACCTGACACCAGACTTTCATCAAAAACCTTCCTTGCTAGGAGGGAGTGGAAGGAGATATTCACAGGGCTACAGGAATGCTATACTTTAGAAATAAATAAGAAATAAGGACATTTCCAAAAGCTGAGATAATTTATCAGCACTCATGCTACCCTACAAGAAATGCTTAAAGAAGTTAACAAACTGAATGAAAAAGAATGCTAATAAGAAAACATTGGAAAGTATGAAACTCATTAGTAATTGTAAACGTGGTGTGTAAATTATATACTATATATCTTTAATATGAAAACTAAAAACAAAATAATTAAAATAAATTCATTAATATACTAAAAATAGACAATATAAAAAGATGTAAAATGGGACATCAAAATTTCAAAATGCAAGGAGAAATCATGTGCAAGTGTATGTTTTTTAATTATCTTTCTGTTCCTTTTCCTATCTTTACAATGAAAGTTAAATCTCTACAATTTCAAAATACCTTGGTACAATGAAAAGATATTACTTATAAGCCTCATGATAACCACAAAACGAAAACATAAACACACCAAGAATAATGAAAGCAAGAAATAAAAACATAGTACTAGAAAAAAAATTCATTTACCATAAAGGAAGACTATAAGAGAGGAAGAAATTAAGAAACTATAAAAAATTAGAAAACAAGTAACAAAATGGCAGTAGTAAGACCTTACCTATCGATAATTACCTTAAATGTAAATGAATTAAATTCTTCAGTTAAAAGATATAGAATTACTGAAGGAATAAAAATAGGAAAAAAAAATAAAACAAGACCCAAAGATCCAATGGTATGTGCTGCCTTTAAAGAAAATCACTTCACCTTAAGAATGTGCAGAAACTGATAGGGAAGGATTAGAAAGAGATATTCATGTAAATAAAATCTAAAATAAAGCAGAAATAGCCATACTTTTATCAAATAAAACAGATTTTAAATCAAAAGCAATAACATGAGACAAGAAAAATCATTATATAACAATAAAATGGTCAGTTCAGCAGGAGAAAATGATAATTGTAAAAATATATGGACCTGATATCAGAGCAACTAAGTAAGAAAGGAGGTACTAATACATCTAAAGGTTCCAATACAGTAATAGTAGGGGATTTTAACACTCCACTTTCAGCAGTAAACAGATCATTGAAACAGAAAATCAACAAAGAAGCTACAGACTTAGATTGCACTTTACACCAAATGTACCTAACAGACATCGACAGAACATTCCATCTAACAGATTCAAAATACACACAGTTCTCAAAACCATATGGAACATTCTCCAAGACAGATCACAGATCATAAAACAAGATTTTATACTTTAAAAAAATTAAAATAACACTGAGTATCTTTTCTGACTCCAATGCAAAAAAACTAAAAAATCAACAAGAAAAACTTTGAAACCTACAAGAATACATGGAAATCAAACAACATACTCCTGAACAACTAACAGATCAAGGAAGAAATCAAGAAGGAAATTAAAAATTCTTTTGAAGCAAACACAAATGGAGATACAACATACTAAAATAAAAGCAGTACTGTGAGGGGAGTTTATCCCAATCAACACCTACATCAAAAAAGCAGAGCAAACTAAAATAAACATCCCATCATTGCACCTCAAACAACTATTTAAGAAAAGAACAAATCCAAACTAAGTAAAGAAATAAAAATTAAAGTAGCAACCAATGAAATAGACAAAATAAATATATAAATAAATACAAAAGATCAATGAAACAAAGAGATGGCTTTTCAAAGATATACAACATTGACAAATAAAAGAGAAGACTTAGAATTACTGTGTAACTCAGCAATCCTACCTCTGAGTTTATGTTGACAGGATATTAAGTTAGTGTGTAAAAGAGATATCTATATACATTTTTTTTGTTTATATATATATATATATATACATGTTAATTACAGCATTATTCATGATAATCAAGATACGGGTGTTGGTCAGAGAAGGTGGTCACTGGGAGCATGGCATGGAAGGTTGTATCTCCCTCCCTCCTCCCTTCATCATTTTTCGTTCTTACTGCTATGCCATGAACTGTTTCTCTTCTGCCGTGCTTCACTTCCATGCTGCCCAAACATATCTTGAGTATATCCTTTTGCTTAGTGTGCAGTAACATCATCAATCTATAGAGAGGAATTAAGGAGAAGGAAAATCAGAGCATCCCTAAACCCCTATGGACTATATTAACACTACCTTGATGTGTATTTTCAGTTTATTGAGGTTGATCTTTGAAACCTTAGAGAAGGGCCTCATTATTTAGGGACAGCATATCATTTGATGCCAAATCAGGCCCAAGTGATTTTCAGTGCCAGAAATGATGATAAACTGAGAACAAGAGAAGTAGTTATTCCATGATAGTTTAAAATGCAACCAGGTCTAAAACCTTAATGTCCAACATATAAATGTGAAAAGTCAGCTCTTGTAGAAAATATAATGAATGAATGATATAGTGACAGTTCAAACTGGCCAGATAAGCTTTAAAAAAACAATTAAAATAATAATCATATACTATATACCTATTATATTAAGAAAAATATTTTAAAGTTATAACCATTTATATGACAAAACTTTGTCTTTATTTCACACACTATTCATGGAAATGTAAAATGGAATGATCCTTCTGGAAAGTATTTTGGCAATATGTATCAAGGACAACAAAAAGGTGCATACATTCTGATCCTGTAATTCTACTCCTGAGTATTTATTCTGGAGAAATAATCTAATCCAAATGAAGGAAGAAATTGCATCCAACCAAATATCTATTTTAATGCTATTTATAATGCCAACAATAATAGCCTAAACATCTTCTATTTAAGTAAACTATGTACTTCTGCTAAATGGAACATTAGGAAATCATTAAAAGAATGCATACAAAGGCTATGCAATAATTTTGGAAAACCGCTTATGATATAATGCAACCTAAAATTAACATAATACAAAAAGTAAAGACATCATATTTTTGACATGATTACATCTTTTTTAAAAGTATGTAACTATTATCTACGTATTATAAGAAAATTCTTAGACAAGGACTAGAAAACACCATGGAAGAAATGAAAATAGCTGTTAAGCTATTGAGATGTATGTATTTTTCTTTTATTTTGATATCATTAATATTACTTAATAATATTATATACTAAGGAGCACAGTCTTCATAGTCAGAAGCTCAGTTTAAATCTTAAATCTATCATTTACTGGCTATATTATTTAGGCAATTTACTTAACCTTCCTGAGCTTTGGTTTCCCCATTTCAAAAGTGAAGTTAAATATCTGCATTATGAGAAAGGTATAAGGATAGAATATGTAGACATAAATTAAAATATGTATTGCATAGTAAATGTCCAATGGAAGGATTTTACTTCCTGGTAACTGTTTTCTATAAAAGATTTGCCATTTTACAGTGAGACAGAGAGAGAAAGAGAGAGCGAGAGAGAGAGATCATCAAAGAAGTTAAAAGCACTTTATTTTCCTAGGGAACAAAAATAAGGGTAGTTCAAGAAATGTTAATTCACTCCACTTTCCCAGTTTCTATCTATGAAAAGTACAATAGTACTTTAGAATATTCTGGCTACATTATTAAGAAATCAGAGATTGTTGTTCAATAGCAACAAATTAAAAAGAAAAAAAAGACAGGCATCTCTTCCAGCCTTTACACACACACACACACACACACACACACACACACACCTCAAATCAGACTTCAAGATGTGTCCCTGGAATTCCACGAAAATAACATTTTGCTCTTTTTTGTGGTGAACACATTTGCCTTCCCGATGTAACAAAAGGTATCATTTTGCTTTTAATTATGGGTTGTTATTATGCATTGCTTTTATTTGGCAAAGATGTTTGTTTCAGTAAAATTAATTTAGACAGTTCCATTTTTCAAACAACAATACCTTCTGTCCCAGGCTTACAAAGAACAATTAGATCTGGATTCTTTCCCCACAATCAAGCTGGCAATTTCTCGTGAAAAGTCATGCTCTACAAGTATGGAGTGGAGCTTCCACAAGAACCAGACAAATGCAGAAAATAGACTTTTATGGTCTGGCACTTTTATTTCCTGGAGCATATATAACTCTGACATTGCACAGAGGCATTGCTCTGGCTAGGCAGGAACACAGATTAATGTTACCTCACTTTCAGTGCCAGAGTTTTACTCTGAATGTCATGATATTTTTCACAGGAATCCCACAGTTTGATGCAATTCAGCAAACATGATTGAGGGCCTGCTGTGTGCCAAATACCAGGGTAGGAACCAGAGATACTGATCAGAATCCCTCAGTGTCCTCTCCTGAGTTAGATGAGTCATACAGATAATGGCGACACACATCTATAACATCTGTGCCCAAGGGTCATACCAGGTGCTGAAGGAGCCTTGAGGATGCACTGTGCCCAACCAGGGAGAGCAGAGGTGGCTGTCAGGGAGTCAGAATATGTGAGATATCGTATGAGAAGGAAGGGGAAGAAAAGGCTTTCTAAGCACAGGATCTTGGAATTCAAAATAGAAATACTACCAGTTTATGTACAAATTGCCTGGAGGCATGAGTCAGGTGCTAGACTAACTACTTTACTAGAAAGTGGGTTATTAAACCCTTTTCAAAATATTCCACTGACTTGCTCAGTCACTTAGCCAGTGTGTGGTAGAGACAAGCTCAGAGAGGGTAAATTATTGGCCTATATAGCAAGTAAGTGGCAAAACTGGAGCTACAACACATAGTTTCTGGTTTCCGAGTGGTTTTCATCCATCATTTTGCTCAGTCTTTACCACAGTTGTGTGTAGTTGCCATGAACTGCTTTGTACACTTGCTGAATCTGAAGGAGAATGGAAACAAAAAAAGACTATTGACTACTTATTTGAGTATGGTAGAATCTTTTTTGGGGAGTCAGAACCTCTGAACTCTTCTACCTTAGTAGTAACCTTGATACTCTGAAAAAGTCTAAGGATATTATAAATTTTATGTTTTTCTTTAAAAGCACATGAGTTTTATGTTCTACCCTATACTATGAGAAGTGAAATAGTTTGTCTGGTGTCTGTGAGCTAGGGTTTGCACTCATTGCCTGCTCTTTGCTTCTACCCATGTCCAGACCTGTGGCTTCTTATCTGGTCCCAGTGTTCACACTGCCCCTGCATTTCACCTGTCCCTGTGCTCCTTGATCCTAACCAACTGCATTATGGGAGGCAGGTCTACTGGCTCCAAACAGCCCTACTGCTATGTCACTGCATGAACTGGCTCAAATCCTTTCATTCGATGCCTCAATATACCTTTTCTGTTATAAGGAAAGGAGCTGTGAGTTATAACTTCATACATAAGGATCTAATTTCTTCTGTCTTCTTTTCTTTTCCTCCATACCTTCAATTGTGTTTTGTTATTATTGTTGTTGTATTTCTTTTATTGTAAGTTTCTGCAAATTATTTTTATTAATATCTTATACATTAAACAATCAAATCTGTAAAGAAACAAATAGAATACAGTGTTTGAAGGAGGTACCCTGGTAGTCTTAAGAACTGAATGTCAAGCATAAACAAACTCATTAGCTCTCAGTGCTAGAGGGCAAATAAGACATCATAGCCCATCTACATTGCTTTGCTTCTTTTCTTTCTTAAAAGTTGGCCTCTGTGAAAAGTAAAATAGTTCTAATCTTTCAGAGGCCATTCCAGTTACCCCTCTTTAAAGGAAGCCCTCTTGTTCACTTGTCATTAAAACCACTTTAATAAAAACCTAAAAACATTGGAACACAAATTACCAACTAAATTTCTCTCTCCACCCCACTATATTGTTTTTTTAATAATTTTATTTTTCTGGGGGTATGTGCTTTTCTACAGAACACACTAACCCACATGATTGGCCCTATTTTATTTCCTGAAACTTGGTTCAGAAAATAACAGGTACTTTTTTTTTGTTTTCTAAATATAAGGTTATATTATAACGTAAAAACCAGTTTTTCAAATAACACATGAAACTCATGGAGATTTTGACACCCTTCTTGAAAGCTAAGCTAAGAAATCTATGTAGTTCTATCAAAACTGCAATGGAGATCATTAAATTATCTAAAAATGGAATAAATTGGATTTTTAAGTGGTCAGTCCTGCAGCCAGTGAGGAAGCTAGACTGGATAAGAGAGTTTATAAGCAGTGAGTTTAGAGAGAGATCAACACAGCATGAAATACTTTCGAGGGAGCAGTCTATACTTGGGGATAGAGCAGGGTGGGGGCCTTGATCCTTAGATGCACAGAGGGAGACTATGACTGAGGGACCAGAGAAACTGAGCAGAGAAGAGGAGTTGCTGGAAAGGGAGGAGCCTGAAGCCCGATGCTAAATGTGTGCCTCTGTCCATGCAGTCCTCATTTCTAGAGGTGTTGATCCCCAGGTCCTCTCTATGATGACTTGTTCCTAGAGTGACAGGAGAATGCATGGGAATGACTGGTGTTCTTATTTAAATCATCTCCAGTCTATGTCATGAAAGACTGACATTTGCCCAAAGAGCTATTTTACATGAAACACAAAAAGCAAAACAGAACACATAGTCAGTGACTATTCTCTCCTACTACAGAACCCCACACATGGAACTAGCCCTGAACTCACAGGACACCACATCTCTTCATTCTGGAGGTAATTGGGATCCAGTCGTGACCAAAATGAAAAGTCAATTTTTAACCTTCGCCTCATGATTACCCATATAGATGAGGAAGGCCAGATTCTCTGTGACCCAGTTCCTGGGTCCCCAAGTGAGAAAAAGAGATTTGAGAAAAAATTATGAATGCAGTGCAAGAGTATTATTTGTGTATAATGACAGAGAGATACAAGGGGCTACAACTAAAGACCTCTTCTGGTGACAAATTCAGCAGGACTCTGTCTAGTTCTCACCTTGAGAACATGTAATCACCAAATCTTTATTGAGTTTGGTCAGGTGCTGAACCAGCCCTGAGAGCAGAGAAGACAGTCCAGGCACTCAAAGAGCTGACACAGCCAGTGGAGAAGAGGGAGGAATGAGCAGGCCATGAACATGCTCTGATAAGGCCAAAGACAAGTTCCAGCCCAGTGCTGGCAGGGTGGGAAAGGTCTTACAGAGGACATGGCCTATGAATTGAGAGCCAAATAACAAGAAGAGTTACCTAGGTGAAATGAGTTAAAATGGGGTTGTTATTCCAGGTGGAGAGAACAGCTTATGTGAAGGCCTACCTAGAAATGAAATCAGCAAATGTGGGAGCTGCAAGTGGTTCACCAGAGCCTGAATGGACAGGGGATAGAAGGCAGGAGCCAGATCATGGAAATTGTGTAAGAGTTGCTACTCAGACTTCATCCTATATTAGGAACCCTGATAAGTTCTAAGAAATCACATTCCACATTCTACAAATCTCACTCCAGCTGCAATATGGAAGATAAAGAGACAAGGCTAGGTCCAGATGGTGGGAATTCCAAAGGCTCAGCCCGAGGAAGCAGAGTTGCAGCCCACACTCAGAAATTCTAGTTCTTGACCAGTGTGTTCCCCATTCCCCCTGTTGCTGCCTGTTTAGACTGATTCTTCCTTATTCTCTCTGCATCTCCTTTCTGTTAGACTCTGGAGGTTGATATGTACTTCCATATGCTAATTTAAATAATATGACAGGATAACAACTCAGAGGTTATAGAATCAGGATTCACACTTTTATCCGTTTGAGTTTGGTACTCTTCAAAATGTTTTCAAAACTTCAGTCAGAGGGGCTTCAGAAATAAAAAAAATCCTACAGATTTGATATTCCCTGAAAGAATCCCCAGATTCAGAAGCCTTTATCTCCATCAGTAGGCTATGGTTGCTGGGCTTTTCAAACTGCTTCTTGTGACAAAACCAAGTGGTATCCTACGGGCATCTTGTTAGTTAATGCCACCTTCCCTGAAAAGAAAAAGATTAGAAACAAAATCACTGTGGTAAGATAAAACATATTATGTCAATAAATATATGTAATGTATACTTTTCTATTTCAAAATAAAGACTCAGCCTTGGACAAAAAAAATAACACAATGTTACACAAGATTAAAATGTATTACATTTGTTTTATAAATACAATCTTATCAAGTATACATAGTGAGAAAGACCATGAAAAAGGTACCAAAATATTACTTATTGTTCCCTTGTAGCAGTAGGATTTTATTTTTATGTTTGCTCTGAATTTCCTGGAAATTTAAGAAATGGCAGAAATAACTATGTATTATTTTCATAGTTCCAAATGTTTTAAAGATATATTCTTTAATTTAGGACCACTATATCTTTTGTTGAAAATAATTGAACTCATAAAAGTTCCAAAATTCCAGGATAAGGCTTTTTGTTGTTGTTGTTGTTGTACCAGAGATCAAACTCAGGCCTTTGTGCTTGCAAGGCAGGCCACTGAGATAAATCCCTGGCCCAGGATAAGTTTTTAATTAGTCCTGCTTTCAGTATTTCCACCCTTGGAACAGTCAATGGTGAACAGAGGTGGAGTGACATTGTTCTGACAAGAAAGCACTTGCTGAATCCATGGGGGAATTATGGACAGCTCCTGGGGCAAGAATATTGGTAGACCATTCCTAAGAATCCACTTTGGCAATCTGTGAGTAGCCCTAACTTGGAACTTACTCCTTTTGGCCTTAGGACTTCCAGTTTCTACAACCTTTATAGGATTATGTTCAGCATTCATCACACAGTAGTTCACACAAAAATGGGTGTCTTCTGAATGTCCACTGGCACCACTTTCACCAGAGAAGGCTGGATGTAAGGCTTCATACACAGCCAGCCGTCCACATGTACACTCCTGATTAACCCAACATGGTATACCCATATTCTTCCAGATGTTCATGGGATACCACACAGGCACACTTGGATTCATTTTCCTGTATTTAGCTATGAAATTTCTTTGCCTGATAAGGGATGTCCTCTCCCCAACCCCCAAAATGGACAAGTATACACACACATACACACACACAAACACACATGTACACAGATGATCATACATGTAAAGGCTCTGTCTTTCTTATTCCATAGCTTTTGGTCAGCTAGCGGTTCAACAGCTAGTGAGTCCTGTCTGCCTACCAAACTTCCCACCTGCCTTGTTTACTTTATTTCCTCCAACTAATATTACATATCCTAACTTCCAGGCAGTTAATCAAAAGGCTCAAGTCTCTCACTTTGTAACTAATTTTTTATAATTTGGTAATTCTTTATATCCAACGTGCCTCTATCTATATATGTGATTGTACATTATTGGCCAAATTCCATATGTCATGTGCTCTGTGTTTATAAATGCTGTATAGTTTCCCAATGGCAATCTCAAATAGTGATACTGTACTTGGTAGATTGAGTACTGAAAATTTTCACTTCATTCCTTTTATTTTTGAAAGAGTTTGAAGGAATTATTTGACTATTCTAATTTCTTATCTAAAAATTATTGCAGAGTCATTCTGTAACATATAATAATTTTGTTTTCATTTGCATATAGAACACACAGATTTGACAATTTCAACTCGTGTTGCAGTTAAACCAGTAACCTACACTTATTGCTTTTGCCACTAGGTGGTGCACACATATGTCAGCGAACTGTGGGATAAATGAGCTTGTCTCCCAGGTTAGATTTAATTTAGCAGCACCGGGGCGGTACAGACAGTAAGGAAGGTTAGGATGGTGATCCTGAGGGGAGAAGCAAAGAAAAGAAGCTCTCTCATAGAAGACAAATAGACTGTCCCTGGTTGACAAAATGGCAGGAGCAAAAATGTAAAGGCAAGAAAGGCCCAAAAATGTGGTAGAGAAAAAGTCTTAGAGAGGGAAGAACATGCTTACCTTCTGTGATAATTAATTCCTGCTTACCAGGGTCATTGCAAGGGGAGTAGCAGAATAGTTCAAACATTTGAATAGACGACATCAAACATTCCTTCCAAGCTTTTCTTCTGGGGACTGGAGGCATAGAGATGAAATGACATAGTCCTCAAGTAAGGACTAATGGGAAAGGCAGACAGGAAAATATACAGTTAAAACAGCATGATGCAAAAGATAAGTTTTACAAGATGTACTGGAAAAATAAATTGTGAAATATTCTTTCTACTCTAGGAAGGAAGAAAAAGGAGTTAGATTTGGGAATTTGTATACAGAGAATAAGACTTTGTAGAAGTCTTGAAAGGTCTTGAGTAATGATCTCCAGTAATATGGCAGGCAAAGAACAACATATGCAAAGGCTCAATTAAGCTCAGCATATATCTACTAAGCACTATTATATGCCTTCGCCTGATGTAACTAAAATGAATTATAAATGGTCCAGGCCCTTAAGATGCTCCTCATCATGTGAGAACTTGCACATGCATGAATACAGAGAATCTCAGTGTGATTATGTAGCCTAAAATGTGGGTGTTTTTCATTTTAATTCATCCAGCCTGCAGTGCCCTGATTCCAGGAATTCTCAGAGAACTCTTTACACAAGAAGAGGGAATCCACAAGCACAATACCTGGTTGCATTTGACTGTTAGAGTCACTGACAGTATTTAGCCTCATTTACACATTTTAGATTTGTGAAGATTGAGGCCAGAGATAGTAAGTTAGACAAAGCCACACAGAAGAGCCAGGACACATGTCCAGGTGAGGTGTGTGTGCTGTCAGGTTTACTTCCCATTTTTCTTTACTAGAACCTGGGCACAAAGTTGCTGTTTAGCAACAGTTCTTAATTAGGGATTAGATGTGTTTTAAACAAATAGACTTCCCCCACCAACTATGATCATCACAAAATTAACCTTATGGGAGGAAATACAAGGACACAATGGATTCTCCTCTCATGTATGAGGAAAGTAACATGCCTCACAGGTTGGTTTTGGCAAAGGCAGCTTGAGCCCATTTTCCCACTGATCTGGTTTTCTCTTTTGGAAAGGAGGTCATCTGGCTCAGAATCCCTTCTAGCCAGCACATGTGAATGTGTATTTTATTTCAATATGAGAATTAGTGCTCATTATGTAGATCAGTAACATCTTGCAGTTGCATTGTTTACCTGAAAATGTTGAAAGAATGAGTTAAGGACAGTCAGGAAAAGAGGGATGTGTGATTGAGCAGGTTCTGAAAGGATACAAGAGAAGGCCTGAGAAGGCCCAAGAGAAGTCATAGAAGTAATGGGCATAGTAGAGAGGTATTAAAGAGATTTTGGCTAGGACAGATCACAGTTAAATAAAGAATGAGAATGGCTCAAATACAGAGATTTGAGACCAGGTCCTATAAGAAAAGGAGAAAGGAACTTGGAATATTTAGCCTGGAGAGATAAATGTATTGATTTTCTTTAGACCTACAAACTATTGTCAGGGGCCCATAAGCTAAATTCGGTGATGTCATCAGGAAACAGCACTTCACCCTACTCAAAGTAGAGCTATCTAACCAATAAGACACTGTAATTTCCTATCAGGTAAAGGGGCAAAACAGAAACAGTTCATAAAACCGGTGGGGACGTTGCAGAGTGGATTCATGCGGCAGTGACTGGTCAATGTCAATGACTTCTGAGCTCTAAGTATCCATAATTCTATGAGAGTGGAAGAGATACCTTGCATGGACAGGATCAAGTATTCTACAATAATAATAATAATAACATCAATACTAAATAAATATTTTTACTGGGAATCTATTAAATACAAGGCATCATGGTAAATGATTTATGTTCATTGTAATATTTTGGACTTTAGAATCAGGATTAAAGTTGATTGAGTTCTAATTCTGACCCTTCCATTTAATGAAAATGTGGTCTTGGGTAAATAATTCCTTCTCTCTGAATGTCATGTTATTCCTCTTTACAATACTCACCCTGTAGGATTACCAAGAATACAAAAAGAAATGATACATTAAAGTATCTAGTACTGTGCCTAGCTCCTAGTAGGTACACAAAATATATTGCTGCATTCCCCTTTCTGCTTAACCCAAAGTTTAGGAAACCATTCTTGGAGACAGGCAAGATAAAGAAGAAAATGCAGGTGATTTAAAATGTGGCAAGACATCCACTGGATGAAACGTCAGCCAATCAAAAGCACGAGCAATTTAAAGCCTCTACACTGGTTTCCAAAGTAGAGTTTGGACACTTTTAAGAAAATAAAATACATGTCAGTACTATTTATGGAAAATCACACTTAGAAAAGAGCAAGAGGCCAATAGAAGACTGGGGCTTGTAGTCTTTAAGGGAGCTGTTCACTGCTACCCAATAGGACCCTCTTATACCCACTTCTCTGAACTTAGGTTCCATGATATTCAGTGAAGCACAGAACTTTCCAATAGGTATGCTGTGAAAGGAGACAGACCTTCTGAGATACTGATCATCTCATTCCTTGAGATTACCAAGACCAGTTTTCTAAAAACACAAGCAGCCTTATCTATGTAGCGTAGTGTGCTTGAAAAATATTTTGTATGAATGTTGTGTGGTACAAAAAGATAAGTATTCAGGGAAGGAACAATTGTATCATCAGTAATTGAAATTGTCATAGCATTATTGAGCAGGCTAAAGAAATAAACCAGCTCAGATGTATCTCGGTTAGAAGGGAACTGCTGAAGGGTGACACAGGTACTGGACAAATGCGGGTTGCCAGTATATCAGACACTCAACCAATGCAATCTATTGCATCCAAGAAATCCAAGGTCGTCTGGTACAGAGGGATAGGAATAAGCCTGCAGTTAAAGGACTGAAAAGAAGCTTTCTATGTGGCCCTAGGTAAGCCACATTCCTCTCAGCGCTTCATTTTTCATATGTGTAGTGTAGGTTTAGCTGGAAGCTCTCTAAAGCCCTCTTAGCTGTGACTATCTGTACTTCCAAGGACAAGGAAAAAGGCTATCTATACTCTTTTTTTTTCTTCTAGGATACAAGGCCTCTCTGCAGAATCGTGAATGAGCACCATATTCTATAAAATTTACCCTGCTCTGATTTTGCATGTTTGCCCTGACCTACTAAGCCACAAGTTTGGCTCTGGCTGAAATCAGTGCTCTTACAATGTATTTTCTTTTGCAGCAACAACGGCAGCTTGACCTCCTGACAATAACCAGCCCTGGTGAGTAGGATGTTCTGCTTTTGCCTTTCTGTTTTCTGAGTGATGCCTTCTTGCCTGTACAAATGCAATCCCTGCTCTCCTTCTTTGCCTTCCTGAATGAACAGCAGAATTTTTGCACCATGAATAACCCTTCTCCCTGGCCTCTGCCCCTCTTAACTCTACTGATGTTCTCATATTAACTCTCTTAACTCTGCCCCTCTTAACTCTACTGATGCTCATATTCTGGATATTGCTCTAACTTCTTCCCAAATCACTCACTGGACTCAAATGTTAAGGAAATGTCCAGATCTCCTGTGGAACAAGTTTTAAAATCACATACCAAGAGGAAGCTGCATGGAAACCACCATGAAATGAAGGGAGGATGGTTCATGCAGTAGGGCCAGACTGAGAAAATGCCTACTGTGGTTGGCTATACTGAGGGTCAAGATGACTTTCATCTCTCACCTGTAGGGGAAGATCAGGTCCCTCAACAAAGCTCTGGCCATGGGATTACACCCTGAACATGTATAGTTTTATCAGAGAAGTATTTTTTTGTAGTTTCAGAACCTGAGACAAAATTGGACAATAGATAGTAATTCTCTCTAGGACCAAGGAGATGATGATGTCAGCAGGGTTAGCATTTGCAAGTGTGTGTGGTGGTTCATCTTCATCCATGAATGATAGTCAAAATATTTAACAGTCCTGGTGACTACCTGCTGTGCTAGAATTAACACTTTGGTTACTGGACCTTGTGGAGATGATCCCCTGATGGAGGAGCCAGTGTGGCAGTGTGATCATATGGTAAGTAGGGTTCAAGTAGAGAAAATGGGCTTGAAGAATGGCTAATTACAAATAAATATTGAAATGTTTCAATATCTTAGTAGTCAGTTTGGCTGAACTATGTCAGCCCTGTCTTCCATAAAGGCTTCCATGCTATTATCCAGGGACTTCTAGTTAGCTCACTTTTAAAGAGGTTAAGAAATTGCTCTCTTCAGAAACTATCCTAGAATAAAGGTTAGTTCTCTGGGTTATGTAACTGAGGTACAGGACAGAGACTGCAAAAGGTGGACCCATTCAGTTCAGTTAGTCTTACTATATTTCAACCTGAAAGTTCTTTAAACTTGAGACTAGAAAATAAATGTTGAAATTGTTTGAAAAATGTTTATTCTATCCCATACAATGAGCTCTGTTTGACGTATATATGATTAACATTTATGGAAATTGCAGATCGTGGGCTGACATACTGGAGTGGCTCACTCCTGTGACCTACCATTTCTTTCTACCTTTTCAATCTCATGCTCGAGGAGCTATGCATTTGTGACTTAAGAAATTCTTCTCAACTTGGATATAATACTCTCCCATATAGTACATTTTAAATTTGTCAAGTTTTGTGTCATATGTAGGTCTCTATGTTGTAGCATTTAGGATCAATATTCATGTCTGATATGAGCTAGAGATTTAATTATTTTAATTACTTATAGATAATCAATTGTCTTAGCACTGTCCAACAATTATTCCATCCTTTTTCCTACCCATCAGCAATTACATTTCTGTGACATCAGTTTTGCTAAATACATACTATGTTTCTGAGCTCTCTATATTTTCCATTGACCTATTATCGTCAACTCCACACTATTTATTTATAATAAATCCAAATTTTAATAATATTTATAATTGAGATGAAGATGCTGTAGCTATCCTCCTTTCTTTTTTATATTTATCTTTTGAAAGTGGGAATTATATATTTTACAGTTATATTTCTTAGATGCAATGTGATAATCTCTAAATTATGACAAGTGAATTTAACCTATTATAATTATAGTAACGGATATTTTCAGGTGGATTTCTACCACCACATTTATACTTTCTGTTTATTACTCATTTTCTTTTTTTCTTTTCCCTGCCTTATTTTTTAGTGCTGCATATTACCTGCTTTTTCTTCACCCTCTGTAGATTTGGATGCCATATATTTTATTTCTAATCTTAACCCTTTAAATATATGCTTAACATTACCTTTTCTTACAAAGTATACAGTTATTCAGAACTTTTACCATTCATCCAACCAAAGAAGAGCCTTAACACATTTTCATCACTTATTGAACTCTTCCCTATCACCACTTATTCTTGTATAGACTTTTAAGTTCAACCTTTTGAAAAGAGTGAAAAATAATACATTATTATTACAATTATTAGCAAATGGACTTTTCCCACACAGTGTATGATTGTTGATGTTCTCTAGCTTATTGTATCTCAAGCCTGTCCTACCAGTATGCATCCTTTAGTATCTAGCTTAGTGAGAGTCCATGGGTAGTGCTCTTACCCTGTATATGTTCTTATTTGGCTTCTCTCTGGAATGATTTGTCTAGGTATAAATTCTAATTTCAAGAGAGCTTTCCTTTGCACTTTAAGGATTTTGTTCACTGTCTTCTCATACCTGTAGTAGCTGATGAGAAGTCTGACATTTCATAAATTGTTGTAGGGAAACTATTTTTTCTTGGTAGGTTTCAAGATTTTCTTTTAATCTTAAAGGTTTTCCTTTTAAATGTGTCTATGAATTTATTTTTATTTATCCTATTTAGTACTCTGAGTATGCTTTCAACTGAAAATAATCTATGTCTTTATTTAATTATGGAGATTTGGGGCAAATTATCTCTTCAAATATCACCCCCACACACACACACGCCTCCACCGTGTTCCTTTGGTTCTCTTCTTTAAGAATTCCTATTAGAGAAAGGCTGAATCCTATCAAGTGGCTTTCCATTTTTATCATTTGTGTCTTGCTGCACTGATTCTGAGTTTCTCCCAAGTAACTTGCATGTATAAATTCACTTTTCAACCATGTCTTTTCTAGTTTTTTTTCTTTTTCAATACCTCAATAACTATATTTTCATTTCCAAGATTTCTAATTTTGTTCATACCCACCTGTTCTTATTTTATTTCTGCCTATTCTGTTTCATAATTTCTAGTTCTGTTTTAATGTCTTCATTTGTTTCTTCGAACATCTTCAATATGCTTATTTTGAAATCTTTGTTCCATAAAATAAGTTTCATCTGGAGAGAATTCAAGTTCCAATTGTTGATTTTGCTAAGTATCATTTTTAGCTTTCAATTTCTTCATGTGTTTTAAAGTTTTAATTTATAGGATCACTCTGAGAAGGAATTTTTCTGATTTTCTTTCTCTTCACCCCTTCCTTCAAACTCCTACTTTGTTTACATATCCCTTTGTGATTTTTTTTTTTTTGGTGGTTGTTGTTTTTGCAGTTGTACCTACCCGGTGAATCTTGAGACTATAACAGATCCAAAGACAAAAATTTCAGGATGACTTAACATTGTTTCTGGTTCCTGAATTTATATTTCTCATCTTCCTGGCCTATAATGCATAAGTGTTCTCTCCTGAAAGTTATGCAACAACCTTTTTCTAGGCTTTTTCTATGGCAGGGATCCCAACCCAAAGTCTTTGTTCCAAACAGAAACTTGTCTCTGATCTTCTCCTCAAGAACATCTTTGGTCTCTTTTCTTGCATAGAAGGCAAACCTCCCACTGCTACTGCTGGCTTCTACATCTAGATTTCAACAATTCACTAGCCTCACAACCACTTACTCTTTTGTACTGTTGACCACTTCAGCATTGTGGAAATATGTTTCTCACAATGAAGCCCAACTGTACATTTTTATCTCCTTTTCATATATTATCAAAAATTACTAGTAGAGGAGAGTAAGTGGATCTATTGAAGCATGAACTTATCTTGTCATTTGACCCAGAAGCCCAACTATAGTTTGTTCTTTACTTTTTAGAAAGTTTATTCACTTATAACCTCCTCAGCAGAAGAAAGGCAGAGTAAGGAAGTATTCTTTTCCTGTCCAAGTAAAACTTTTACCACTAGACTGAGGAGGGAGACTTTTTATGCATGTGCATACACAAGTTATATAGATAATTTTTAAATGAAGTTATAATGATATTATATAAGCTATTTTTATTTAAATATAGTATAAACACCTGCCAATGTTATTAATATTTTCTAAGAGAGAATTTTATATAGCTTAAAAGCATCCTATTATACTTTTAAGTCCCCTATTGTTCTATATTGTCTCCAGTTATTTTTGTTTTGGTTTGGTTTTTTGGTACCGGTAATTGAACTTGGGACCTTGCACTTGCAAGGCAAGCAGCAGAAACACTGAGCTAAATCCCCAGCCCTCCAATTATTTATATATAACACCACAACAAACACTTTTGCATAAAGATTGTTGTGTGCACCTGTAATTGTTTCTT
Organism: Heterocephalus glaber; assembly: GCF_053883595.1. NCBI lineage: Eukaryota > Metazoa > Chordata > Mammalia > Rodentia > Bathyergidae > Heterocephalus > Heterocephalus glaber. Next base: position 4,032,586 of record NW_028258301.1, read on the forward strand.
TAGGAAAAATTTCTAGAAATAGAATTACTGAAGTAAAAGAATATATCACTCAATAGGCATGACACTGAAGTAACAACATCAAAATTACAGAAGTTTAAAATAAAGGTACATTTTCTGTAATGACTGCAGTCAGCTGTGCTCTACACTGTCTTTACTTTGATGCCCAGGCTGGCCAACCATCCCCTAATTGGAACATTGCCAGGTGTCTTAATTTGGGTTCCTGAAGAAGATTTTACTGCAAGTGATGTATTTGGGAGGTGATCCCAGAGACATCGGTAAGAGAGTAGGGAAGAGAGACAGGAGAAGGAAAAAAGCCAATAAAGATTTATTATCAAACAAGAGGGCACACAGAAGCCTCTGCTATCACAGAGAGCAACTCTGCTTAATCTCAGTGAAGAACCGTTGAAGTCAGTGTAGAAAATAAGCCTCAAACTTATGCTTTTGAATGCTAAAGAAATAGGAGTGAGGGTAGAGATGTTAATTCTCTGACATTTCCAGTTTGCCCCATGTGTGGAATGGTAGGTTCTAATGGTCAGAGGAAGCCCTCAGGATGAATTTGCAGGTATTAACAATTAGAAGTTATTTAACATGTGCAGAAATAATAGGTCCCAGGGGAATCGATGGGATTACAAGGAGGCACTGATAGCACTTGCCATGTTGATCATCATGGCAGGGAGAAAAGGGAAAGATGATGAGCTATGCATCTGCTCTTAAAAACTCTTAGAAGTGCTTGCTTCTGTCCAGATCTTCTTGATCAAAGCATGTTGCATGGCCACCTCTAAATTCAATAGGTTAGAAAGGTATAATTTTTTTCACATGGAAGGGACACTGCAGGAAGAACAACTAGAATATTTGGCAATGACCAATATACTTTATCACTCATCTAGAAAGATTTGAATATTTTCACCATCAAATTAAAAGTGATGGTCATAACTATCTTAAAATAAATCTTTTAGGGGGTGGTTGCAGTGATTTTTTAAAAAATGTTATTAGTATGTGCTAGTATTACATGATGATAGAGTTTGTTTTGGAAAGTTAGTGCATTTATTTGACATACCTAATCAACTTTAATCCCATTAGCCCCTTTCTCTTGTCTCCTCAATCCCATTTACCCTCTTCTGTGTCTCTAGAAGTCTACATTCTGGTTTCCTGTCCACTTTCCTTTATTTTAATTCTTTATTTTTTCATTTATTCATTTTTAGGTTTCTCATATAAGAGAAATCATGCAATAATATTTGAGTTTCTGATTCTGGCTCATTTCACTTAACATGATGGCTTCTAGTTCTATCCATTTTCCTGCAAATGACATGATTTTATTTTTCTTTATAGCTGAGTAGTATTCCATTTTGTATATATACCACATTTTCTTTATCCATCCATCTGTTCACAGACATCTATGCTGCTTCCACAGCTTAGCTATTGTGAATTGCACTGCTGTAAACATGAGTGTGCATGTATCATTGTAGTATGCTATCCTTAATTCTTTCAGGAAAATGCTCGAGTGGTTTATCTGCATCAAATGATATTTCCATGTTTAGTCTTTTGAGGAATGTCCATGCTGATTTGCACAGTGGTTGTATCAGTTTACATTCCCACCACCAACGTAGTAAAGTTCCTCTTTCCCTGCATCCTCACCAGCATGCGTTGTTTTTTGTACTTTTGATGATGGCTATTATGACTGGAGTGAAATATAACCTCAATGTAGTTTTAATTTGCATTTCTCTGATGGCTAGAGATGTTAAACATTCTCACATACTTTTTATAATCAAAACTGTACTGAGCTGAATTACCTGTCATAAAAATCAGCCTTCAAAGTTTGCAATTTAGTGAGTTTCAGTATATTTATACAGATGTGCAACCATCACCACTATCCAGATCCACAGCATCATCGTCATCCCAAATAAAAACTCCATATCAAGTGGCGATCATTACTCATTTCTCTTTTCTCCCAGCACAAGGCAACCACTAATCTACTTGCTGTTTCTCTGGATTTACCTATTATGGACACTATAAAAATGGAATCATGACATATATTAAGATTACAAGTTTCACCCATTTTGTAGCTTATATCAATATTTAATTATTTTTTATTACTGAATAATATTCCATTGGGTGGGTATAGTCCATTGGGGTTGATAGACATTGGAGTTGTTTGCATTTTGGACTGTTATGAGTAATCTGTTATGAACATTTTGTACAAGTTTTTTGTGTGGACATATGTTTTTAGTTCTCTTGGCTATATACCAAGGAATGGAATTGCTGATCATATGGTAAACTTTAGGATAAACATTTTGAGAAACTGCCAAACTGTTTTATAAAATAATCATAGCATTTTACATTTCCACTAGAATATAGGAAAGTTGTAATTTCTCTACATCCTCTGACACTTGTCATTGCCTGTCTTTGTGAATATAGCCATCCTAATGGGTGTAAAATAGTATCTTATCATTTCTATTTGCCTCTTCTTAGTGTCCAGTAATGCTGACTATATTTTCACGTGTTTATGAACCACTTGTATATCTTTTGTGGAGATACATCTACTCAAATTATTTACCCTTACTTATTTTTACTTGGGTTGTATTTGTCTTTTTATTATTGAATTGAGAGAGACAGGGGAGGGAGAAAAGGAGAGAGAGAGAGAGAGAGAGAGAGAATTCTGAATGGAATGTTATCACATCTACAATTTGCAACTCATTTTTCACTTTCTTTGGATTATCTTTTCACTTTCTTGATATATTTGAAGCAAAAAAGATTTTAGTTTTGATGAAGTCAATTTTATCCAGTTTTCTTTTTATTGCTTATACTTTTGTGTCATATCTAAAAAATCATTGCCTAATCCAAGGTCAAAAAGATGTACTCTTATGTTTTTCTCTTAGTATTTTATAGTTTTAGCTCTTACATTTAGGGGTTTGGTCCATTTGGAGTTAATATTTTTATATCATGTGAAATGGGTGTCCAGATTCACTCTTTTGCATGTGGAGACCAGTTTTCCCAGCACCATTTGTTGAAAGGACTATTGTTTCCTTACTGAATTTTCTTGCATACTTGTCAAATGGTCATAGTTCTTTGATGGTACAGACTAAAAAGATGGTGTTGGGAAATATCTACACAGAGGCAGAGCTGTGCCCTTTGTGTGTATTTTTCACACAGTTCTCACTGTACCATAAGGCAGATATCCTTTCCTGTTATGCAGATATGCCAACCAAGCTGCCATGAGATTAGATTGATCATCCACATGAACACAGTTAAAAAATGACTGAGTCAGGATTCAAATTCAGATCTGTCTGATTCGAAATCCTTTACCTGTTCTACTACTAGATACATGTAATTAGCCCTTGGATTATTTTTAGTCAAACAGAACTCCATCTGACCCACTTTGCTAGGGAAAAGACAGTCACTGGAGCTTTTCCATTCAGTAATAATGGAAGAAATAATTGATTTTCTAAGATATCACAGCAACCTCCCAGAAAAGAATCACAGCTAAATTTGTTACTGGTTGCAAATATCCACAAAGTTTGTTATCCCTTCTTATACTTGTTAAAACAATACTTATGTTAAATGGTGATGGGCTGAACTTGCTGGCTATTATTTGACAATTTGGAGCTTTGTGTGCAATTAAATTTCCTTTGGAGACTAAAGGAACAAGAAAGGCAGAACTAGTCACTCTTACCTGCCATGCAGCCATTTTCAGAGCCAACACAAGACCTGTGGAGCCAGTCTGGAAACATAGTAGATATTTATGGAGGAGATGGTTCAAAAAATGCCTACAAAAAGAATGCCTACACATCATTAAAAACACCTTTAAAAACATCTTTAGAGAAGAAAAATCAATTATGTCTAATCCTACAGCCTTAGCACAATGCAAAACCTAATTTTATTTATGCATTTTCCTTTTCAATTCTTGTCTATATGCAGAAACATTTACATAATTGCAATCACAGTATACATCTTTTTATACATCTTATGCACATCTTTTTTCACTTAACATTATTTCATAAACAACCTCCACATTGGTATGTAGTTTACACACTTACCATCTTTTTATAATTACTTTCTCTATTAAAAGATTGTACATACCCACAGTGCAAATTTTAAGAAACAGAAAAGTTATAAAGATGAAAACATCAATTATCTTCCAGAGGCAACAACTACTTAATATTTTAATGTATTTACTTCTTTGCCCTTTTTCTGTGCATGTATAATTTTATTTTACATAGTTGTGATCATATGTAATACATTTTATCCTGAATTTTCACTTAATATTAAAACAAATATTTCCCATGCCAATTATGTTGGGTGCTTAATTTGATTCTCAATCATATAAATAATTTTTCAATACATGAATGTGCTTTTGTTTACATTTTACGTTATTGCCCTCACTTAGATTTCTATGAATGGAATTACTAGATCTGTGAAGATTTTATAGCATTTCAAAGGTATATTTATCCTTAAAGGCATTAGTATCTTCCATCTTTTATCTGCAGCCTGATTTTTTTTTAAATACACTATTGCGCATTGTGCTACTTCCAGGTATTTTACTTTTATAAGTAACTCTGCCAGAAAATTACTTGTGAAAAAGGTGTTTTATTTATTTGGTATAAGTTTTTATGTTAGTAATTTTATTTTATTTTATTTTTTTGGTACTGGGGATCAAACCCAGAACCTTCCGTTTGCAAGGCAGGCGGCAGAACCACTGAGCTAAATCCCCAGCCTTATGTTAGTAATTTTAGAAATGGAATTATTTGGTCAGAGGGCATTAATATATTTAAAGAATTATTAAAGCTTATCACCAACTCATTTTTCAAAAAGTTTGTGTCAATTAATACTCTTGTCTCCATTCCCCAATCACCATCTATCATGTCAACAATGAAAAACATCAGCATTGAGTGTTACTCAGAAGATTTATTAAATTTGAGTAACAAACTCCAGTATCTGAAAAATATATAAAGGCAAGGAGAAGTATGCTTGTTCTTGTGGTCCCTGGGATAGGGTAAAATGAGTCATGTGTTCCCTGAATATGTGTTTTAGGGAATCTATGTAGGGTGCCATATCCCGGGGCTCAGCTGAGGGGACTGAGAGAAGGGTTCAGGGGTCCTATTTAGAAACATCATGTGGATAGGCTGATCTCTAGGAAGCTGTGGTCCCCAAAACCACCTCAGCTGATCAGCATGAGGAGAGTCAAGTCAGGACAGAGCTGGCAAAACCTTGGGTATTAGGCTGAATATATGTCCTACACCTAAAAACACTGCAATTGAAGTCACATGGGCTAAAATTAAGGCACCAGGACTATGTAAATGGAATTCTTCAATCTCAACCTAAATTAGCTTAAGCTAAAATACACAGTTCCTTGGCTCACGTAATGAATAATGAAGAAATAAAGCTGACATTTTATGCATCTTGATATAGGGCTCAGCGGACATGGTCTGTTTTTCATCTTCTCTTAACTTGTTTAGAGTCAAATCCATTCCCAGGTCACATGTGGTCTCACAATGACTGTAGCAGCTGCAAACTTTATATTCTCCCAAATTTTAGGCCAGTACAAAAAAGCAAGAGGAACTTATTCAAAAGTTTCAGCACAGTATCTATGCCTTCTTGTTTTGTGATTGAGTCATTATGAACCCATCTTTTTTTTTTTTTTTTTTTTTTTTTGTACTGGGGATCAAACTCAGGACCTTGCACTTGCAAGGCAGGCGGCTGCACCACTGAGCTAAATCCCAGGGCCAAGAACTCATCTTTGAATATCTATGTTCAGGAAAATCTATTTTTCTGATTGGGTGAAAGTTGGGTTACAAAAACCACTCAATGAAACTGTGGGATAATTTGAGGCTTGGTATTACTGGGGAATGGCCCAAGATCATATGAAATTTTGTAATAATGATCTATCTTGATCACCAAGCTAATCTAACTGTGTGAATCATAAGCTCTGAGAACAGAACACACACAGATCTCTTCTGCTATACCTTTTCTATCTAAAAGGCTGAGTACATCAGGAGCCCCATGACCAGAATCTTGGGGCAGTGACAGGACTTATCATCAGGTGGAAGTAATATGATATTCTAGACCCCAAAGAGGGCTTTTCTGGTTAGATCCAGATCTGTAGCAGCAGCAAAGAATATTGAAAGCAAGCACTAGGCCATGGGATAGCAGACCAGAGACCAGAAACTGTGCTAACTAGATAGGGAGCAGGATGACTTAGCTGGGGTTCAAGAGAAGATAGTGAAAGTTCTGGAGCCAGGCAGATCTGGGTTCCAGTCTTGGTTCTACTATTTCTTGGCCCGATGTCCTTAAGAAAGTCATTTAACTACTTTAGCGCTTAGTTTTCCATCAAGTATAGATGGTAGCATTTATTTCATGGGGATGAAATGAAGATTAAGTAGACAAACATTATGATATAGCCCCTAGTATATTATTATTAGCATGAAGACATCATTCACATTAGAGAACGGAACAAAAGCAAAGTCAATAACAGTAGCTTAGCTTTTACAATGGAGTTTGAGAAAAAGATGAGAGCTTATCTGGCCTTAGCTGGCAGGACATTGGTTCTGATTGATTCAGAGGCTGAAGGTCTAAATCCCCAGGCTGAAGATCTATAGCAGGGTAAGTCTACACTATGGGGCATCAGGGTATACATTTTGTAGACTGGTGTTTTGTACCATGCCTAAAGCAGTGCAGTTACAGTCACTGAAGCTCAGCCATGCAGTACAGTGGACTCTTGACTTACAAACTCAATTCATTTGCAAGGGCTGGTTGTAACTCAAGTTGGTAAGTTGAAGGCTTAGGCTCCTCTACATAGCTTTCAAAGTTGCTCTCCTGTACAAAGCCTGATCTAGTGTCCTTAGAGAGACATTGGCCCAGGATTTCTCAGTGAACCCCACACAGGAAAGGATGTTATAATCTTCCTTCTGGAACTTGTTAAGGGTTAAATCTGTATCTAAGGGCATCTGGAAGCACAAGCAGCCAGCATTTGGGTCATAACTCAAGACTAAAAATCTGATCATAACCCAAGTTGTTTGTATGTCAAGCCAGTCATAACTCAAGGGTCTATTGTAGACAGATGTCATAAAAATTGGAAGGTAAAAGAAAAACATAAATGTTGTAATTGTAATTGACTTGTACTAATTATTACTTAATACATATTATTATTATGGGTTTAAATCCTACCTTTTTCACATGTAGTTTCAATTTGTGAAAGCCTATTATTCACTTTTCAGTACTTTACTTCCATTTACCACCTGTAAAAAGAAAGATAATAGCAATACTTAGAGTTTTGTGAAAATGAACTATGATGTATGTAAAGAGGCTAGCATCTTAAAGTGTATGACACCTAGTAGATTTGACATAAACAGTTAGTATTGTGTCTGTATTGCTACATTACAAATTACTCCAGACCTCAGAAATTTCAAACAACAATAAAGATTTATTATCCCACATAATTCTTGGAGCTCAAGAATATGGTACCAGCTTAGCTGGATGGTTTTGGTTCAGGGTCTCTCATGAAGTTATAGTTAAGATGTCAGCTAAGACTATAGTTCTTTGAAGGGCTGAGTGCAGCTAGAAAATCATCTTTCAAAATGACTCATTCATATGGGATGACAAGTTAGGGTCAGTTTTTGTAGAATGCCTTGATTCCTTGCTACATAGACTTCTCTATAAAGTTGCTTTTGAGCAAAACTGTGGTAGCTGTCCTCCTTTAGAATGACTAATCCAAGGAAAAACAGAATAGAAGCTGGAAGGTTCTTTTATGATCTAGACTGAAAAGTCATAGTCTATCATTCTTGTAATAGCCTATTAGTTATATAAACCAACCTAGCCTATTAGTTATATAAGCCAATCTTATTTTCTTTTTATTTATTTATTTATTTATTTATTTATTTATTTATTTGTACCTGGGATCGAACTTTGCACCTTGCGCTTGCAGGGCAGGCACCAGAACCACTGAGCTAAATCCCCGGACCTAGCCAACATTATTTTCCATGGGAGGAAAGAGTAAATTCCAGGATATGAATACTAGGAAGTAGGGATAATCCAAGGAACCTTCATCATCAGGTGGATACTCACTTGGCTACCACTTTCCTTTTCTCATTCTTCCAAGGTTCCTCTCCCTATTCCCAAGATACGTAAGTAAAAGCCTAGCATTTGGAGATTGGCATAAAATTCAAAAAAAGATTTTGAAAATGTCCAGGTCCTATTGCTTCCATAAATAAATAGCAAAATTTCCCCATCTCTATCTTTCTATCCTAACATAGACCTAAAACTGTAGGGGCCTTTGCATTGGTCACAAATCAGAAATATTTTTGATCCACTAGACTAAGAAAAATAAGATTCTCTCATTTAAGAAAAGAAGGTTGTGCTCCAGTTTCTAGTTCCCAGTTTATGTCATAGCCCTGTGCATATATGGCAAATGATGTGGGGCTTCTACTGAGTTGAGCCAAGGTGTAATCCAAGTACATGTACTTGAAATTCCAAGAGACTAAGGACCCAGAGGCAAATCATAAAGAAAGTGTAGAAAACATCACCAGAAAAAGTGATGAGGATAAGCTAGAGTAAGGAATTTGGTCTCCATAAGATTTAATGACCCACCATTACCAGTGCTTACTCAGTACTCTTAGGAACAGAAGAATGAAGAGTCTCTAACCAAAACAAAATCCTGGAATTCAGTTGAAGTTTGAAGCAAGGTAGACCAAGCTTCAATTCCCATCCCTACCTTTTACTCTTCTGCATTATTTTGACAAAATACTTAACCTCAAAAAGTTATAGATCTTTCATCCTTAAAATGGGATTAGTGATACTGACCTCATAGATTTGCTGTGAGTATTAGATAAGATAAACTATGTATCTGGCCCCTATCAGAACCTTGGAAATGATGTTGTTATCAGAAGTCCTTCCTTGAGGATGGTTACCACTATTTGTTATTTTTTTTTTCCTCACTAAGAGATCCTGAGCCTAGTTCATTCTCTGAAATCCCAGTAGGGTCTGTGTTTGGCACTTGCAGTGTGATTTTTTTCCAGTTTATTGCTGAATCATTGTCTTATGAACCTGATACACTTCTCTCTAGAACAACAACAACAAAACAAAAACCACGAGGAGGATCAGCCCAGCTGAGATCTATTCTTGGAAAGTTTGCCTTCTGAAAAAGATTATACAAAAGACTAGCTTGTTAAAAAAAAGAGTTTTTAAGTGCATTGATCATTACTACCCACTGAGCTTAAAAATCCAGTGATGAGTTCCCTGTAAAGTCCTCCTTTGTTCCCGAATTACTTGTAACAAATTTTTCCTGAATTACTTGTAACAAATTACTGGGGTTGTGGGGAGTTTACGTTGTTTGGGTCTAATGAGTACCCCGAAGCCCAGACAGAAGCCGCTGGGAAAGTGTTCTAATTATGGGCGGGGTTTACGAAATCAAAGGACAAAAATACAAATTTTTGAAAGAATTATGTAGTGATTGAACCACAAAAGACAATGCATTATGATTACTGGTCAAGAAGCACCAGATGAGTAGTGGGGAACAGAGAAGGTCAGAGAGAGTAGAAAGTAAAAACAAACATAGGTAAGGTAGCGAGAGCTGTGCTACCCACAGGATTGAAAACATACGCTAATGTGTAAGTCGTCCAAAACGAGCTGCAGCATTCATCTTCCTGACCAGCAGACTTTCCCACAATATCAGCTTCTGATGAATTAGAAACAGAGAAACACCATAGCGGAATTCAGGAAACATCAGCCAACCTAGACATCCAAATTTTAATGCACTGCTAACACATGCTTGCTCCAATGCTTCAGACTTAGCTGCCCCCCCCCCGCCCCCCATGACAAAGGCCAGTTCTTGCAAGGCTTCCCACATAGTAGGAGCTTAAAAATAAACTTATTATTAAGAAGGCCATTTTCCTCCCAGCTATCACTGGAGGAAGTCTTGCAAGGGGTGACCCATTGCACCGGTCTGAAGTCTGAAGTACTGCTCCTCCCGCCTTCTTCATTACTCTCCCACATCTAGCTGTTCTAGGCGGGCTCAGCCTTTGCAGAAGCTAGGGATCTCCTCCCAGCCCACCTGGAGCCTAAGTGGTGTTTGGTAAAGTTTAAACAACCTCATGTAGGGTGTTTAAAAAGCAATCTCCATTTCTTTTGAATAAGGAGAAGAAAGAAAAAAGGCACTGCCACCTTTCCTCTATTTGCTCATTAGGATTCTGGGTTACAACAGTGCTGCCTGGCCGCTCTAATTGGATCCGTGCACACACAGGTCTGCGCGGCTCCATTGAATGCTGACATTTCTAACTAACTGACCTTTTCAGGACTACTGATACTCCCATAATGAGTGTGCAGTGGCATTGTGTGGACACAATACGGCAGACTTCACAGTGCCCAAAGAATGCAGGATTGAAAACTATTCAGAATTCCCAATCTCGAGTTAGCAAAATGAGAAAATTGGGTCCCAACATTCATCAACATGTTATTGTGCAGATATCGATTTCAATGCCCTTTCATTTCTTTCAAAAAAAGTTGTATTATAGAGGTCTAAATTAACTTTTGTTCTGTTATTTTTTCCCTGTACCTATAAAAAGGTCAAATGCGTTCATAAGGCTGAGATAGATCTGCTGGATATAAGAACTGAGATAGCAATCAACCTTCAAATAACCTTTAAGGAGACATCAACTCTTCCATAAACAGTAATTGATGTACTCATTAAGGCCATGAAATTTTTCAGGAATCACCTAAAGGAGAATAGTTATAGAGCCAGTGGCAAAAATATGTCATTTAGAACAATGAGATAATGGCTCAGATATTTGAAATGGTTGTGGTCCCTTCAGTGTTGTTGTGACAGTAAGAGGACTTCAAAGGGAAGCTAACAAGATGGGGAAAAGGAGCAGCGATTTACACTATCCAGCAGGGACAAAATAGCCTGAGCCCAGATAGGAATGGATCTGATTCCTGAGAGTGCCCTGGATCCACAGCAGAAAATTAGAATCTTTTTTCCTCATATAAATGGACAGTAATGGATTTATCAAGGCCACTTTCTCCCCTCCAAAAGAGAGGGTATGGAACAGGAAACACTACAAGTGGCAGCTCTTCTGATGAGGTAATGCCAACAGTGAGTGAGTGTGTGGTTTCTCTAATGCTCCGCTGAATATTATATGCTTTTCCATGAATGTGCCCCAGTCCTGGAATCAGACCATCATAGAACTATATTTTATAGGCATTCATGAGCAGACCGTGTGCCAGCCACTATGTTTGCTGTTTATGGCTTGATTGTTTTCATTTAAACTGAATTAAATTCAATCCAAGCCAGCAAATATTACTTATCCATTTGTTTCTCTAACATTTAAACACTTGTGTTCAGAACTAAGTATAAAAAAAAGAGAACAACCACTATGTAAATCAGTATGGAGATACCTCAAAAAACTAGGATTTGAGGTCCCATTTGATCCAGCTATTCCCCTGCTGGGTATCTTTCCCAAAGAATTAAAAGAATCATACCACAGTGATATATGTGTACCCATGTTCATGATGGCACAATTCGTGGTAGCTAAAACTTGGAAACAGCCCAGTTGCCCATCAAGTGGAGACCGGATAAAGAAGATGTGGTTTTTTTAATAAAATGGTGTACTACTCAGCCATAAAGCATGAGAAACTAGAGACAGTTATAGCTTACTGGATGCACATTGAGGCCATACTCTTAAGTGAAATGAATAGAATACACATGTAAATACCAAATAGTTTCTCTGGTATGAGAAACTGAAAGTGTAAATAAGGATCAAAATGTATAATAGATAATGTGAAATAGGAAGAAAAGGTCCAAAGGGGAAGGAGAAGTGGGAGGGAAAAGAAAGAAGGGAAAGGAATAAATATGAGAAAAGGAAAAAAAATAGAGATTGTCTCTATCCAAAAGGTACTTATACTCCATAGTTCCCTTGTACTCATGTTAAAGATGAAAGAATATCCTTCATATAAAGCAGAAAATTAGTCTTTACTGTGCTAGGTTCCATGTGTTTTATAAGTGTCTAAATCCTAGTTACCATCTTGTAGTTGTAAAGAATATTACTCTATTTTGGAAAAGAGGAGACTAAGGTTTAAAGAGGTTGTGTGATTCACTCAGGATCACCAAGTCATAAGAAGGTAAGCATACTGATATGAGGTCTGGGCATTATTGTTTTTCCCTTTATAGATAGATCCTCTTTAACCTTGATTTTACCTACTCACAGAGGAGAAGGGAATTTTCTGATAGAGTTAAGTCTTTTTACTGTATAGCTTCACATCCTCAAAGGGCAACTACATCTTATAATGAGAAAACTACACCATACTTGATGTTTGTATTAAGGATGGGTTATTTTTAGATTCTTCAAATGAAGATGGTTGTAAGGATTATATGTAGTTCCAGAGGAAAACATACATCACACAAGGACTGCCAATCACTTATACCATAAATCTATGACACCACTAAATCATTGTGAAATTCTTTCCTGTTCATGCTGAACTCAGTTTCAAATCTTCTCTTACACAATACTCCAGACAATCACTATTTCAGCATATATCTTGTGAGAAAACCTACTTGCCATACTTGAAAGATCTGTTTTATTTTGCATATGAAATGATGGCTCTGGGAGAGAAATGACATGCCAAAGATCATGAAGGGAATGAGTGGTAGTTAAATGAATGATAGGACCCAGCAATGGTTAAAGGGATAAAACTAGATATAGATTAAGGTCAGTGAGGAAATGGGCAGGGGGTGCTTGCTTCCTTTAATTTATTCCTGCTACTTGTGTTCTGATACCCACCATTTGGTGTACTATAAATAAATACAAGTTTATCTATCTGTCTATCTATCTATAAATTTATTGACTATTTACCACGGCTCAACTCTGAGAAGACGTAATAATCCAGGTATGTATAGTGAACCATTTTCTTTTATTTTTGTTTTTTGTTTTTTTGTTTTTTGTTTTGGTACCAAGGATCAAACTCGGGACCTTGTGCTTGCGAGGCAGGCAGTGGAACCACTGAGCTAAATCCCAGGCTCTGAACCATTTTCTTTTGAAGTACAAATGGTAATCTCCTTTTACATATTGGTGGGACAATCAAAATGTTTGTTCTACATAATGGTTTTTGGCCTGGGGACCTCTCTAACATCATTTAAGCTGTAGGTTTCCCTTTATCCAATTATCTCAAGGAGGTGGAACAGATCAAGTCTATATTACCTTGAACTTTCTGACACAGTGACTTCCACCAGACCAGGTACTCAGCTATGTTGTAGAAAACAGTGATAATAATAATAGGCAACATTTATCGAGTGCTCCCTACATGCCAAGTGCTGTTCTAAGGGCTTTTGATAAATTGACTCTCTTAATTTTCATAAAAACCTACACGAGTACATGCCACAATCTGTCATTTAACAAATGAATAAACTGAACCAGAGAGAAGGCAAGTAACTTGTTCAAGGTTTCATGACTAGTAACAAAGGTGAGATTTGAGTTCAGGCAGTTCAGTTCCAGCACTGTGCTCTACTGTTTATCGTGTAAAAGTTCTTTACATGAGAATCAAGAAATTCCTAAAAGATGTAGGAAGAATAAGGGTCTGATGCTAGTTAACTTGGCTATTACACATTTTATGGGTTTGGAGGAGGGGGATTCCATACTTACACTTTTACAAAGAGGGTGATTGGTTCCCCTTGACTTCACTCTGAATCCCTTACCTGCTCACACTCACATTCATGCAGGCATCTCTTCAAATCACTCAGTGGGGTGGTCACACCCTATATATCAGTCAGTTTCTTATTACTACAACAAAATACTGAAGACAACTAGCTTATAATGGAAAAAATTACACAATTTTTGAAGTTTTTAAATCCAAACATTGTGTACAGTCAGTGAGAGCTGGCACTTGACTGCATTACCCCATGGTGCAGATAGCAATGTTAGGAGTGCATGTCAGTGGTAAGCAACTATTTCTATCTTGAAATGGAACATGGAGAGAGACAAAAAGATATGGTCTGACAGTGCCCTTTGAGAACACACTCCAGTGACCTAGGGACTTCCCACCAGCCCCACCTCTTAAAGGTCCACAGCACTGCCCAATATTGCTACGCTGAAGATCAAGCTATAACATATAAACCTTTAGAGAATGCTACACATATTCAAATGATAGCACCCTATTCCTTCAGACAAATCCGTTCCTCACTGGAGGTGGATTCATATTGTGTTCCCTGTGCAGTCCCTCAGGATTCACCCTGATGGCCACTGCTATGCATATTTCTCACTCATCCCAGGCTCTGGAAGTGATTGGGTCTAGGCCAGTGAGTACAGGTAAATTTAAATCACTCTGTTTCAGTTACAGCTGTGGATGCTATGAATCAGGTACCCCTCACACTGACTCTTCTCAGAGATAACAGCCTTATTCCCTATCTAAAAAAGGATATTACGTTTATCAGCATAGTTTTGGCCTTACCCTTTACAGTTGATCAACCACCTCCCCATTGTTGTTATGAGAAATAGCCAGATCATTTGCCTTTCCTAAGAACTAGTCCTAATATAAGAAAAAAAAAAAAAAACCACTAGCCATCAAGGGTTACAACCTTACTACCCAAGAAAACTTCCATGCACTAGCTCTGATTAATTTGTTTGTTTGCTTGTTTTATATGACATTATTTATAATTATTTATATGAAATTATTTATTTGTTTTTTTCCTAAGTTTTTCTCTGATACGACCCAGAGGGAAGAGGGTTCTAAAGGGGGCCCACACACTGAAATGCAAATTGATCGTATTACAGAGGTGAATCAGGTGAATCAGACATGTCCCTGCCAGTCTCAAGAAGAATATAGCCTATATGAGGTACAAATAAATAAATTCATGCACTATAATAAAGGTAATGATTAACAGTGGAGGGAAAAAGAAAGGGATCAACTCTAAGGACAGGCAGAGAATGTTTTACAAAGGAGGAAATATTAGCTGGGTCTTGCAGGATGCACAGGAATTCACAATACCAGTGATGGGAAAGTACTCTAGGCAAAGGGTATAGCATGTGCAAAAGCACAGAGGCATATTGAAAATGACTGTAATAATAGGTTATTTATCTATCTTTACTGATAAAGTAAGGTGTATGACTTTCAACATTAGAGTTCAGTTAGTGCCTGAATTTCAAAAAGGAAGAGATCACTGGTATTAATAAGATAAGATGTTAAAAGTGTCCATTGACTTTAAACACAAAGAAGTCATTGTGCAGTGGAGTGGTCATGTAGGTCGGAGGGTGGGTAGACACCAGAGTGCAATATGGTGAGAAATAAGTGAAAAATAAAGAAGAGATTTATAAGAGAAGACTATACTTCCTTAATCCTTGGATTGGAGAGGAGAAAATAAAGAGATGTAGGACTGAGGGATATTTGTTGGTTGTTTTTATTTTTAAGCTAAGGAATTTGAACATGCTGATTAATTCTGGAGTAGACCCAAGGGCAGTAGAGAGTACAGATTACAGTGAGAAGGCATATCGGTAAATTTAGGGCCTCTGGAGACTGGAGCACTGGGGAACCAAAGCACAAGACTCTCCAGAGATAAGTGGATAACCTGACAGAGACAAGCATGGCTAGTGTGGGAGGCAAGAGAATCGGGAGTTCTGCGTCTCAGGTATAAAACACCAAGGACTGATTCACAGGAGAGTTGTGAGGACTAATGTGCTCATTCTGTAAGGAGTCCATGGCTTATAATAAATAAAATACTCAATTTATTTTACCCAAAGATGAGAATCATAAAAAAATAGAAAGGAATTCTAAAATCACAGTTTTATTCTGAGACACAATTGGATCTTGCCATCCTGATGGGAGAAAGTGCTTGGCACAGGAGAGTTTCGGCTCTACTCTTAACTTGCCAAGATTTAGGGCAAACATTTCACCTCTCTTGGTCTCCATTTTTCATCCATAGGATAAGAAGCTTATGCTAGATCATTTCAGATGTCATTGCTGACTAGAATGTCCTATGAATCTATGCTTTCTAATGAGAATTCAAAATGTGAATGTTTAGCTTTTACTTTGTTGTTGTTGTTGTGTGCGTATCACAATAAAATTTCATTATAGTTACTGAAATTTGAATTATATAACTTACATATCACAAAATAGTCTTCTTTTGATTATTTCTTAGCTATTTAAAAATGTAAAAAAACATTTTAGCTCATGGGCCATACAAAAAAATCAAGTGGTAGGATGGACTACATTGTACTTAGGAACTATAGTTTACCTAATAATATCATTCTCAAAGGGCTGACCTATCATGACTTAGATGTGACTTTTATTAAGACCAAGAAAAGAAAATGTCTTCTGAACTTCATTTTAAAATTTCCATCTTAACAGAATAGTTTTATTATAATACTGTCCTTAGAATTTGTGTATTCCATATTTAAATTATCACTTCATTATGCAAATTTCAGAAATCATAAAACTTTTTATCAGTATCCATAGTTCTACAACTCTGACTCAACTACTATTACCTCAACATAAAGACACTTCATTATGCATATAACTTTTTTAAAAGTACTACTTCCCTGGACAATATTTATTGCTGGGTTTTTGTTGTTGTTTTTTTATTTTTTTGTTTTGTTTTTTTACCATTTTAACCATTTTCAAATATACACAGTAGTGTTGAATGTATTTATATTGTTGGGCACAAATGCTCAGGATTTTCACCTTACAAAACTGAAATTCCATACCATTAAACAATCTCCTTTTTCTTTTTTCCCCTATCCCTTGGTCCCCACCAATCCACTTTCTTTTTGTATGAATTAGACTATTTCAGATACCTTATAGAAATAGAATCTTGTGGCTGACTTATTTTACTTAGCACAATATCCTCAAGGTTCATCTATGTTGTAGTGCATTATAAGATTTCTTTCCTTTTTAGGATGAGTAATATTCCACTGTATCCAATACACCACATTTTGTTTATACATTCATCCTTCAATGGACATTTGTTTTTACCCTTGATTATTGTGAATAATGCTGTTATGAGCATAGGTGTGTGAATAT
Source organism: Heterocephalus glaber (assembly GCF_053883595.1). Lineage (NCBI taxonomy): Eukaryota > Metazoa > Chordata > Mammalia > Rodentia > Bathyergidae > Heterocephalus > Heterocephalus glaber. The sequence goes on from NW_028258301.1 coordinate 4,049,578, forward strand.
CTCTTTGAAATCCTGCTTTAAATTCTTCTACCTAAATACCTTGAAGAAGAATTTCTGGATCATATGGTACTGTAGTTCTATTTTTAATTTTCTGAGGAAACTTCATTCCACTTTGTTTTATAGTTCAGGTTCCTTCCTTCTGAAATGGAATATGATCCTATTTTCTTTTCTCTATATATATTCTTTGACAAATGAGATTTGTGACTGGTCATAGCTTTCTCTACAAGATCAGTAATCCATAGGAAGACATCAGTACTCAAAAGAGAACTGGACCAGCCATTATAAATAAGAAACTCAAATTGAAAGTACTGATCAATGTTAATTCTGTTACTTTTTATTTCATTTATCATTTTGATCTTAGTTTTTTAAAGTGCTGCCCCAAGGACAATGACTCAGCAGGGTCATCCTCAGGGAAATGGACTTATCTACCTCCCATAGGAAAAAGAAATTTAAACTGAGGCCATTTCAAGTGATGGGATTACCTAAAATGATAGGAAATGGAGTGGTAGGGTGAGGGCAGTGCAAGCTAGTGGGAAGAGGGTTTGAGCAAGGAAATTGAAACCTTGAATGCAGAAAAAGATAAAATGCTGTTGCCCAGATTTTATAGCTCCCAGATGCCGCCTCTAATTGCATAGCTAACCCTGAGTTTATTAAGTTATTTTCCAGAGTCAAACTCATTTGTATACATGTCAGAATGTAAACTGAATTTAAAAAGTAAGGCTCTTGGATTAGAATTCAGGAATGATAAACAAACTCATTTAGAATGTAAAATTTGCATGTCATTTGCATGTGCCCAAATGCAATTACATGTGCTCTGTAAGTATGCATTTCACATTTATTTGTCATGATAGAACAGTATGGAAGAAATTAGTTGCCACGGTTTTTTTTTAATATTTAAAGAAAAAAATGATGATTCTTAAAATAGGCTTTGCTAGTGCATGATTCAATGTGCAGAAACTGGCAAGAAGAGATAAGGATCCGTCAAAAACCATAAATTTCCACTGCAACATCTGTAGTAGTTCAAATCGTATAGTTTATGGAGGTCCCTTTTGCCTTCTCCATGGGTATTACCATAGCATTCTGTAGATTTATTGGTGGCTCAGTTCAAGGACAGTTTTACTAGCAAAGCTTTAAAAAAAAAAAGGTGAGGGAGGGGACTATTTCCTCTTTGAAAGTTCAGGATAAAAATTGAAAAGAAATCACTGCTATAGCTTTATAAATTTCTAGACAAACTAGGTTTCCGTGCTCTTCCACACTGCCTACAACCTGCTCCTTCTCCCTTTTTGAATTTTTTAGTAAGAGGTACTTAAATAGCCAAGACTCTTCCCTTTCATTAAAAAGATATTTTAGAAAATTGGGAGGCTTCAGATACTAAGGTGTTAATGCCAATATGGAAAAGCTCTGTTATTTTTTCAAACTAACACATGGTTAATTTGACATTTTTATGTACAAGTCTATGAGTTTTTAATACAGATCTCTCTCTCTCTCTCATATGTATATATGTATATATATGTGTGTGTGTATACATATATATATATATATATATATATATATATATTTTAGTAACTACCATCACAGTAAGTATATAGAACAGTCCCATTACCCCTAAAGGACTTCCTTATATCTACTATTTGGAATCACAATCCTCCCCTTAGCCCTGAGCTAACATTGATCTATTCTCCATCACTTTAGTTTTGTCTTCTGAAGAATGTCATAAGATGCAATCATACAATTTTGTAGCATTTTCAGAATGGTTTCTGTCACTTAGCTTAACGCTTTTGAGATTCATCCAAGTTGTGTATATCAATAATTCATACTTTTTAATATCTTGAATATTATTTGATTGTACAACAGTTTATCCATTCACCACTGAAGGCTGTTTGGGTTCTTTCCACTTTGGGCAATTATGAATAAAAGCTGTAATGAACATTCTTGTACAGATTTTTCTGTGAATATAAGTTTTTATTTCTCTAGGATAAATATATAGCAGTAGAATTTCTGGGTCATATGGTAACTTAGTTTAACTTTTTATGGAATTGTTCCAGTTTGCATTCCCATGAGCAATACAGGTAGATTCTGGTTGCTCTGAATCCTTGCTAGCACTTAGGGTTGCCAGTATTTTATTTTTAATTTTAGTCAATCTAATGGATCTACAGTTATATCTTCTTGTGCTTTTGGTTTGAATCTTTCTTTGCTTTTAGTTTGCAAGGAAAAGCTTTTGATATGTAGATATGTATGAATTCATTTTTTAAGTTCCTACACTGTGCCATGTATCTTATATGCATGTTAACTCATTTAAACTTAACAACCTTATGAAATCGCTGTTAATTATTCCCTTTGAAAAGTTGAGGAAGTAGGCTAGATGAGTTTAGCAGCTTTATTTTCTCAGTAATCTGCTTCAGAGTATGTATTCTATGCCAGTTGCTCTGCCAGAAACTGGGCACATGGAGATGTCTCTGCTTTTGGCAACCTCATAGTTTAGAAAGAAAAACTGCTTACATATAAACAAAGAAATATTCTGCCTGAATACTGCATTAAAAGCAAAGTGAGAGGCAAGCCTGCGTAGGTAAGGTGGACTCTAATTGGCAATGGTCTCCAAATATTCCAGTGAAAATATGAAAACTTAAGAGACCAAAAGTAAGGTGAACCTGTGGAGATGTCTGGACTCAAATTGACATCAGATTCATTTCTTCCTCTGTGAATCTGGGAAGATACAAGACATACTCACCATCTGTCCATTTCTCTCCCCTGGACCATCAGAAGGCAACCATATGCTTACAGCAGGAGTAAAAACCATCTCCCATTCCCATGATATAACCGGGGCAGGGAGAAGAACAAATGTCAAGTAGTGAATGAAGTAAGTTGCAAGACTCCCATTCTGACACAAGAATACCCTGAAGCCTCCCTTCTCTACACAAACTTGGCCCAGTTGACAGTGATATATCCGACTCAACTGAGCACCTTTCATCCCCGCTCACTGCACTGTCATGTAAACAGAGGTGCACAATGCACTGGGAAAAGTACTGCATATGGAGTCAGAAGTCTTAGATTCAAGTTTTGTTTCAGTCATTTCCCATCTCGGTTCTTCCCTAGGTCTCAGCTTGCCTATGTGCAAAGTTGAAAAGGTTGAAAATAGTGCCTTCAACTGACAACCAGCTTCACTACCAACTCCTGTCTATTCTATATCCATTGCTTTTCATCTCTAGGGTCATCTTTTCTAAGCCACTACCCTCTTTTCTTTCAAAGACTACTATAATACTCTCCTACTTGGCTCACTAGTTTTTATTCTCGCTTCTTGATGGTACATTATCCACACATCAGTGACAGCAATCTTTTTAGAGCTAAAATCAAATGGCATCACCCTTCTACTGAGGTTGTTTATGGTTTCTCATCACTTAAAATAAAATTCAAATTTACCATGTTTCACAGGCTCTTTTACTTTCAGTTCTTGCATTTCTCCCATCTCCTTTTATACTACTCTCTTATCTCACTGGCTCCAACCACATTCATCTCCATTTTGTTCTTCACACAAGTCAGGCCCTTTCTCAAAACTGGCATCTACAGTTACTATTTTTTAAATTGATTATAATGCTACCACACCTGGGATATTTTTCTGAATATTATATTGAAAATTGCCTTCCTTGTTTACTTGCTAGCACACCATGCAATTAATTTTCTATCATAGCACTCACTACCAACAGAAATTATTTTATTATATGCTATATTATTGTATAATATCACTGCTTATAATGTATCATTATATATTTATTATTACATATTTTATTATATTTTTACCCCAACAAGAACAAAGACTTTGTCTGTTACATTTATACTGGCCTAGAACCTGATAAATGAATATCTAAGTCTTCTTAAGTACCATTATTTTTTTCTTCTCTCCTGGGCTCATTCTACTCATTTCTATGAACTGGCATACCTCACAAGGTTGTGTCAAATGAGATGAGGCACGTTAATGAAGTTAAGGAATTATTATGAGTATAATCATCATTATCATTATCCAAGGCATTTGGATAATGATCTGACACTGATTTTTCATCATTAGTTTTTTTTTAAATCTCTAGGGAAAACTTCCAATAAAAGATTCTTTTTCTTTTCTTCTTTTGTGCAGTAGACACCTGACAATGTCTGGTTCATAGCCCTGATTCAAGATGTCATAACTACTTGTCATCAAGCTACAGGCATGAGTATCATTCCAGCAAGTATGTTTTTAGAAAAGATAGCCTAAGGAATATGAAGGAGAAAGGAACAAAAGATTAATATCACAAAATTATTGAATCACAGAATGTCAGCACTGGAAAATTTCAAAGATTAATTCTCTAGTGTTCAGATTCCTATCATTTTTTGGAGGAGCCTGGGAAACTTCCTTGATGGATGAAGGGAATTCTGAGGCCCAACGATGAAAGATTTCAAAATAATTTGTAGTAGAACCAGGAATAGTATCTGGGTTACCTCTCTTTTATCCCTGTTTCATCTGGTGTTTGGCCTGAAGATCTCTAAATCCAACATCTTTTATCTGTATTCACTACCACCATCTAGCTCCAAAATCTCATCATCTTTCACTTGAACTATTGCAATAGCTCCCTAACTGGTCTCCCTGGACCCACTTGTCAAACAGCACATATGATCCTTTGTGTACCCCTTTTTTCTCCATCCCTATTAGCTTAAAATTTTTCATTGACTTACCAAGAATTTTAAGATAAGCTGTTCAGCCTTGTCTTACATCCTTCCTTTGCCCCAATATCTTCCATAGTGTCTTCCAATTCCTGGGACATAGATGTTCTATCTTATCATAGATTTTTGAACATATTATTCCCTGTGCCTAGATCCATGTTGCTCTCCAAATTTCTTTTTTGGAGGCACTAAAAAACACCATCCTTGTTGGAAAATTTTAAGGTCTTAAAGCTGCATCTGTGCATAGCAAGCCAATTATTATTAGATTATGCTTTCACTGTTTATTGAGAATTGGTGGTGTCTTGTTAAAATTATGCACTCTTGTGTTTGTGAAGCCCTAGGTACAATCTCTAGCACTGCAAGAAAAATTATGAGCCCCTGAACGATCCATTTGTGTTTCCACTTTCTGTGATGTTCTTCCTATTTCTTAACTCTAGTACTACCTTCACATCATTCATATCCCATCTCAAACCTACTTCCTCAGCAAAGACTTCATCAAACTCATAATCTCAGTCAGATTGCTCTATTATAAGGACTTCATAGAACACATATGTCAGGGTGTAATAATCTCATGTGAGTGATATTTGAGGAGCATTCCACTGGCCTAGTTCCAGGAGGGCAGAGTTTTTGGTTGCCATTAGATCTTAGCATCTGACATCATTTCAGGCCCTTAGAAAGTGTTTAATCTATTGAATAAATGGATAAATCTGAGATTGTGTCTATGAGAGGATTTTAAGAGGCATTTGAGTAGGGAAAATTGACTCCCTTGTCCCAAACCTCAGAGAGTAGGGTCAAACGTGTAAGTCCTCTTAGTAGTCCTATAATCATGCTTATAGGCCTACATGTTTTTATTCCATTAAGTTTATTAGTACATTTTAGGTATACATTATGATCACATTCATCATTGGGAATTTATACTTATACTTATACATGACATATCTAGGTTCTTGGTTTTTCCCCATTACCCTTCCTTCCCTTCCACCCCTCTACCCCTTCCTATTTACAAAAAGTTTGTTTTCATTTTTTTCCTTCTCTTCTCATATTTTTTCCTTCCCTTCTTTTCTTCCTCCCACCTCCATCCCTAGTTCCTCTTCCCTTTTGGACCTTTTCTTTCTATTTTACATTATCTCTTATACATTATGGTCCTCATTTACTCTTGCAGTTTTTCACACCAGAGAAACTATTTGGTATTTATACATGTGTATCCAGGCCTACATTTTTGAGGAACTCTTTCAATACAGGACATTTGTGTATTTTAGCACATTCATGATGCACTGGGGATCCATAATTAGTAACTATTTTTATTATAATAGGCATTTATTTAAAATCTTTATTACTGCAAAGCTTGATTACAAGAACAAGTCTCAAGGCTGGTAAGCAAGGCCAGCTACCACTACCCTAGTTCTAGAGAAAGACTAGGCACTCTGAATGCTGAATATATAACAACTCTCATCAAGTGAGGAATTTAGAGCTTTGTGAAAGTATTGTTCAAAAATGACAAAACTTAACAATTTTATTCTTAACTCAAACTCCTCTTAGAAGTGAGGTGTTTCCCAAGACTTCCTTTGTCTACTCAAGTTATAATAACAAACTACCATAGACCGGATGACTTTAAAAACAATTATTTTACACTTCTGGAGACCAGGGAGTCTAAAATCAAGATGCCAGAAGATTCCACTCCTGGTGAAGACCCACTTCTTGGCTTCTACATAACTCCTTTTTTTCTGTGTCCTCCCATGGTGGAAAGAAGTCTCTGATCTCTCTTTCTCTTCTTATAAACACACTGATCCCATCATGAGGATCCTACTCATGACCTCATCAAACCTAATTATCTCCAAAGAACTCTCCCCACAAATACCATCACATTAAGGATTAGGGCTTCAACATATGGGACATTTTAGGGAGTCTGTGTTATTTAATTCATAGCATTGTACTCCTGGTTTTCCAAAATACTTATTCTTCTCTCATGGAAAATACATTCATTTCATTTCAACAGCTCCAAATGTCTTCACTCATTCCAGCATCAGCTCTAATGTCTAAAATCCAAACTATCATTAAAAATCATCTAAATCAGATAATGGCTGAGACTCAAGGTATGACTTATCCTGAGGCAAGATTTAACTCTAGCTGTGAACCTATAAAACCAGACAAGTTATGCCTGGTTTCCAAAATCCAGAGTTAAAGCAGGCATAGGACAGGCATTCTAATTCCAAAAGGGAGAAAATGGAAGGAAGAAAGGGGTGATGGATCTTAAGCAAGTTCAAAGCCCACCAAGGCAAATTCCATTAGCTACTAAAGCTTTAAAATAAGCTTCATTAGTCTGTGTAAATAGGGAAGGGTGGAGGGGGTGAAGGGAGCACAGGTAATGGGGAAAAAATAAGAACCAAGATACATCGTGTACAAGTACAAGCACCCAATGCTAAATGTAAATGTATTGTATACCTGAAATGTACCAATAAAAGAATTTAAACAAATGAAAAAAAGCTTTGTTAGTCTAATGTTCTTAATGTTCTGGCTAAGTGGGTCAGCTACACAGGTTAAAACACACACACACACACACACACACACACACACACTCGTCTACAAAGTATTGCCCTTGATGTATGGGGCATAAGTATCCTCACCTGACAAGACCAGGTAGGTAACTCCTCCTTGAAACTGAGGATGAATGAGCCCTTTTCCTGGTCCTGTGGTCCAAGTGGCACCCCTAATAGTCTCTGAATCATCATCAGCATTCTTCTTCTCCTTTCTTGAAGAATAGCATACCCTTTTAAGTGAATAGCTCTATGTTTCAGTCTTGTAGAATTAAAGAAATCCAACAATTATCTTTCATTCTGGCCCACTTTCTTATTCTCATATAGTCCCAGCTGGTAGTATTTCTGTTGGTATAATCCTATCTCTTTTCCTAGCTTCTGTTGAGGTTGCTAATTAAGTTCATAAATTATACTCATGATCTCTTTATTGGGTGGTCCAGCCACATCCTTATTGTTCTTTTCAAAACATACTTTCTCTCTTTTTGCCATATAGAAAGGTTGAGGAATTTCCAAACCTTTAATTTCTGATTTCTTTTTTTGCTTAACAATTCCTTCTTCAATTCATCTCTCGTCTCACAATTTATTATAAGTTGTCAGGAAAAATCAAGTCACTTGATTCTTCAATACTTTGCTTACAAATCTCAACTAAATATCTAGTTAAATTGCTTATAAACCTTACCATCCCTCAAAACACAATTCCATTTCTTGCCACTTTATAACAAGGATTACTTTTTCCTCCAGTTTCTAATATGTTCCTGATCTCCAGCTAAGCCCTCACCAGAATTGCCTTTAATTTTCAAATCTATAGCATATACCTTAAAACTCTTCCGGCCTCTACCTTATTACCCAGCTCCAAAGCCCTTTGACATTTTAAATTATTTGTTATTCTAACATCTTACTATAGTACCAAAATATCTGAAGTTGTAATGATTCTCTAGAGAAACAGAACTATACGTGTGTATGTATGTACCTGTTTATACTACATAGATATATATCCTTATATCTTTTATAATATAAAAGATATTTAATATAAAGAAATTGGTCCATATGATTATGGAGGCAGAGAAATTTCATGTTCTACTTTGGCAAACTGGAGACCCAAGAAAGCTGGTGATATACTTCTAGTCTGAGTCTGAAGGCCTGAGAATCAGAAGAACCAATGGTATGAGTTCCTGTCTAAAGGAAGGAGAAGATTTGAGTTTCAGTTTAAGAAGTCAAACAGACAGAGAAATTTCTCACCTCATCTGCATTTTAATTCTACTCACATGCCCAGTAGATTAGGTGGTGCCCATTCCCACTAGGGAGAGTGATTTACTTTACTCATCTTCTTGATTCAAAAACTACTCTTATTCAAAACACCCTCCCAGATATACCCTGAAATACTGTTTAACAAATATCTGATTACTCCATGCTCCAGATAATTTGACACATAAAGATAACCTTCATAGTCATTTTCATTTTCTCTGCAAAAGGTTGAAGTCTTTTTAGTGCCAGGTTCTGGGCTAGACACAGCAAAAGTAGGAATACCTAGCTCTGGATCTCAAGGTGTTCACAATCCACTGCAGGAAGCTTCATGGCAACAGTATGGGTGAGGAGAGATTGATGTTTATTAAAGCAGAGCATACATGAGTAAGCTGAGTGAACTGAGTAAGCTGTGTTCTTCCTTGAGAAGGAGTGTGGACTGCACAGAATCCACACTGCTATTTTTGCAATATGTTAAACTACCAAGACGCTTATTTGTGTGACTGTGGGTCTATGAGTACCTTCTAAAACCAGCAATCATCTCCTCATGTAGTTGCCAGTGAGCTTTTAGACTTCCAGGAGATAGAACCTAAGTTATTCCAGCTTCTCCCTATCACTTGCTATACCATGAACTGTGGGGAGCAAGGACATTAGTACTAGACACTTGAAGATTCTTAGTCCTACTACTCCCCTTTTAATTTGTGCAGGAATGTAATGCCTTAATCTGTCAGACACATTTTTCTTCATTTATAAAAGGTAGATAATAATAATTCTCAGGTTGTTCTGACAATCAACTAGGACAGTGATGACAAACCTTCTAGAACTTTCAATGATACAAACAGCCCACTCTGACACCTGTGCCATAGGTTCGCCACCACTGAACTAGAAGAAAGATTCAATGTTCTACCTAACACATTACCTGCTTAAGTGGATTTTTAGCAAAGATGAATCTTTCTCACATCTCTCCCTTTCTCCTCACACTGCATCCTTGAATTGCCACCTCTGATCACTGTCAAAACAAGTATTTCCATGCAGAGACAGAGTACTCCTCACTCAGGAAAAATAAATTGTTTTTCACATGGGCTTATTCATTCAATGAGTATTTATTGCATGCCTATTATGTATAACAGGATAGGTTTCAGTGTAACTAAAAGCTTTACCTAACTCATATCAAATTCTTGCTCAACTCCACAAAGCCTTTTCAAGTCAATCCACCTATTCAGTATTAAGCACCACCATATGCCAGGCACTGAGCTAGGGGCTATGATTCAGTAACATCATCCTTGCTTCAAGAAGTTAAAAACTCAGTTCCTGCAAAGAACTTAATTTTGTGACAGAGTTTCATAAGAAATATAAAGGGAGATGTCCTCCCTAACAAAGTGAGGAAAGGCTTCAGAGAGGAATTAAAAGTTGATCTTTGCTTTGGCAGATGAATAGGATTAACTTACATCTAATTTACATCTGTGTAGCATTTGGGAGTTTTACAAAATGTTTTGGTAAGGAGAGGCTCTCTCAGATACAGTGCAATTCCAATCTGGGCCCCAGTGGAAAGCAGGAGCTCCTGTTACACAGATGGAAGGATGGAGAAGAAAGATCTAGCTTTATACCTGCCTAGGAGGCCAGCAAGCTGAAGTAATTTGCCTAAAGTTACAAACTTAGCTAGCAGATAAACTAAACTTCTGCTCTCTGCTCTTATCTTCCCTAATATTCATATGGTTCACCCCTCACATCAAGAAATATATTCGAATGGCTTCTCTTCAGAGAAGCCCCAAACCAAATTATCAGCTTCTTTCACAGTCCACTCCCTCACTCTACTTTGCTTCATTTTACTTTGATCCTCTTATCAATGCCTGTCTATTGGGTTTTGTCTGTCTTCCCCACAAGACTGTTAGTTGCGTCAGAGCAAATCTTGTTCTCACCTTGTTGTCTATTCATTGGTTGTTACTAAGACAACACCTGATACATAGTAAGATCACAGCAACTATTCGTTGAATGGATTGAATAAATGAATGAATGAATGTGAATGCTGTGATGAATACCTTTATTCATCTGTCTTTATACTATTGTCAAATTATTTTCTTGGGCTCAGTTTCTAAAAGCAAAATTTCTAGGTGCCCAAGGTTATTCATTGATTAGCCCAGCAACTGGCATACAGCACATATTTAACATTTAAATTTAATATTTTTTATTTGAGCTTCATCAAATGAACAGATTAGGCTTCAAATTCTGCTTATATTTAATTGATCATCTAAACTATTTGTTCATTTACAGTGGACTCTCAAGTTACAACTGGCCTGACATATGAACAACTCGGGTAACAACTGGAATTTTAGTTTTAACGTACAACCAAAATCTTGAGTTATGACCTGAATGCCAACCACTTGTGCTTCCAGATGGTCTCAGATACAGATTTAACCCTTAAAGAGCTCTGGAGGGAACATTACAACATTTTTGCCTGTATGGGGTTAATTGATAAATCCTGAGTCAATGTCTAAGGACACTGAGATCTGCCTGTATACAGGAGAGAGACTTTGAAGACTGTGTAGAGGAGCCTGTGCCTCCAATTGACCAACTTGAGTTACAACCAGCCTTCACATACAAACTGAGATTGTAGGTCAAGTTTCCACTGTATTTACTTACCAAACATTAACTGCATTTAGGATACAAAATCAGAGGAAATGATCTCCTGACCTGAAGAAGTTCGTAGACTAATGAAGAAGACAGACAGGTTGACCAACTGTTAGAAACTGAGCGGGAGGCTCTTTTTCTTTCACACTTAGCCTGCCTACCTGTTTCTTTTTTTCTTCCCTTCTTTCTTTCTTTCTTTCTTTCTTTCTTTCTTTCTTTCTTTCTTTCTTTCTTTCTTTCTTTCTTTCTTTCCTTTTTCTTTCTTTCTTTCTTTCTTTCTTTCTTTCTTTCTTTCTTTCCTTCCTTCCTTCCTTCCTTCCTTCCTTCTTTCTTTCTTTCTTTCTCTCATGGCCTCTTACCATTTATTACATGTGTAATCTCAGGCAATTTCCACAGTCCCTCTGAACTTGTATTTTCTCATGTATAAAATGGAGATAGCTTCAATGCTTATTTCACAGGGCTGTGAAAAAGAATAGTATATTAATATATGTAGATACACTGTGTAGCATGTAGCAAGAGCTCTATAAATGTTAACTAATATTATTATTATCAGCCTCATTTTACAAAAATGGTTGAGGCTCAGGAAATAACTGTGGATGGAATTTAAACCCAACTCTCCCAATTCCATATGCAGTCATTCCTTACACTGTGATTTTTGCCAACATCATTCAAACTTCTTTTCCTGTGGATACTACTTTCTCCTGGACTTGGGAATGTTGGTGCCAAGGCTGGAATTGGGTCTCTAGCCTCCTGGTGACAATTCAACCCTTCCACCCCTAGCTCTTTTTTCCTTCGTAGTATGCTGACATATTCCCAACTACAAACCCACATGTTAATCATGGGTGGGGAGGTTCTTTTGATAATTAAGCTGGTGGAATTTAGAAGTCAATGGAACAGTACATTTTCCCAGCAGAGCCAAGAAATTAATTAGGAGCAATTTGCTGTCAGAAACAATTTCCATAATTTTAAGTTTAAAAAAAAGCAGAAAATCGTTTTTCTCTGTGTTTATTTTTTTTCTTCTGCTTTGCATTCTAAAGTGTTTTAACTCCTGGAGAGACAAATCCTTTCAAATACCTTATTTGCTCTTTCTCAGACTCCCTGAGGGATGTTCCAGATTCTCTCTAACTGGTTCTATTCAGGAGTGAGAAGAAACTACATATATAAAGCAGTCTTTTTGATCTCCTTCTTCATCCTGTGGGACAGAATTTCTAATTATCAAAAGGAATTATTATGAAATATGCACATTCCTCTCCCAAGAGTAGGGAAAATACACTATGCTCTTAGAAATGAGTCTGAGAAGGGACAAACGGAGGTCATGGCACACTAAGAGGGAGCTTCTGGGCCACCAAGCAGATAAACCTGCTCCATCAAAAAGCATTAAAGCATTGTGCCTAACAGCACAATTGAAATTGTTGAGCTAGATTGACTGAGATCCCATTTAACATTGCCCCTTAACTTACTACCATGTGATCTTTGCGAAGTTGACTCGGTTTCCACAAATTACTTATCATGGCTTGCTAAGCTCATATGTCAACATTACAACCAGGATGTCTGTCTAGCATATAGCAGGTACTCATGACTATTTATGATGATGATGATGATGATGATGATGATGATGATGATGATGATGATGGGAGTCAGGTCCAAACTCCCAAAAAAGAGAGATGCAAGTTGTCCTTGAGACCATTTTAGACCTTGGAGAGTCTGTTTCTAGTTTCACAATTTCTAACACTAAAGACACTAAAGGGCCAGGCATGATGATGCACCCTTATAATCCCAGGACTCAGGAGGGTGAAGCAGGAGGATCACTGCCAGTTTGAGCCCAGCCTGGGCTACTTAGTGAGCCCAAGGCCAGCCTGAACTATGCACCGAGGCCCTGTCTCAAAAAAAAAAAAAAAAAGAGAGAGAGAGACACTAAAGAACTCTTCTACCCAACATTTTTAGTTTTGAAAAGTTTCATAGCAAAAGCAATGGCTATAATATGTCACACAAACACACACATAAGTGCAACTAACAACAATGAGAATCCTCAAGTTTGCCACTGGTTTACTTTTTATATTAGAGCAGTTATAAAGTTAGTTCTAGGATAAAGTCACTCTTACTATAATTCAAATGAGAAGATAAGTAGAGAGAATAGTTACAATTAGAGGTCGGGAGTGCACTGTAACCTGCAGCCTAGAAATACCTAAGGTACAACCTTTTGTGGGCAACCATTAGCATTAGACAGTAAATAATTTTGGTTGATTACGTGTTATTATTATACATCATTTCCTTGACTTTTTGTAGTTTCATCTATATATGGAAGTACTAATCAGTGTATAACTAAAGGAAGAGAACTCCAAACATTTAAAGCAAAGAGAATTCAATGTAGGAAATTGTCACCCATTGACAAACAGAATGATGAACAAATGCACAGATTAGCAACACCAGAAAGACGCCACACCCTAGGCTGGAATGCAAAGAGAGAAGAGGTGGTACTGGAACCCAGAAGCTAGGCTTACCTGACAAAAGCTGGAACCAAGACAATGTATCTAGCAGGAGCTAGAACCACAGAGGAGAATAGCTACTGCCAGTGGCACCATCATGGCAGTTGGGGGAATATTCTGGCTTCTTTCTTCTACTGTCTGATGCTTTACCACAAAATATCTATACTGACTTTGAATCCTATCTTCAACACTTACTAGCAATGCCACCTTCTTGCTAGTCCCCAGCCTTTTTGTACCTTTGTGGCCCTATGTTATGGCTTGTGCTTAGCTGTCCCCCTAAAGCCTTATGCAGTCATAGGTGGGGCTTTTTCAGAGGTGATTGGATCTAGAGTGTGGGAATGATTCATGGTGCAATGTTAGGATTAAGGGTGTTAGGACTGAGGGCGGGTAATTACTAAATCAGTCCACTGATTGGCTTGGCACCGCCCTTATCCCAGTAGCCTGGATACAATATAAGGGACAGAAAGAGGCTCGTTTTGTCCCTTGCTTGCTTTGCTTCGTTTTGCCCACCAAGAAGTATTTCTCCTCTGCAATGTTTGTCTGCCATGCTACCCTTCCTTGGAACCAGCCAACTATAGACTGAAACCTCTGTAAACTGTGAGCCAAGTAAACCTTTCCTCCATTAACTTGGGGCATTGGGTATTTTGTCTCAGCAAGGAGAAAAGTAACTAACACAGCCTATTTGCAAATAAGGATACATACTTCAATGAGGTTTGTCTTATACCTTAGGCCAGAGGTGGCAAACCTATGGCACACATGCCACGAGTGGCTGTTTGTATCATTGAAAACCCTAAAAGGTTTTCCATTACTGCCCTAGGCTGTGGAAAATACTCATCAATTGTGATTCTGTGCAGCTAAGATTACTCTTGCCTTCAACTATGCCTAAAAGGGCTCCTCAAAAAAAGAAAATGTGCAAACTACATGTCTGCATATAGTGACAACACAAGAAATTACATTTGCCTTGAGTTGAAGTTAATAGGTGTCTGAGACAGATATTCAGAGCCAAGTTATGAAGCCAGACCATTGAAGAGCCAGGAAGATAAGAGCAGGGTGATGGTGGCAGAAAGTAGGAGGGAAAAAGTTAGAACTTGAGCCTCAGTGAGCTTCTAGGGCTTTTCTGCAGCATAAGCAGAAATGTTGGCTGTGTTCAAACCCTATGATCATGAAAGCTGGGAACTATACAAGTCTATATATATAAATTGTTTCCCATGCCATTTGATGAACAATAAAAATTAATTCCTGTCTTATCTCTCTTTTGTTTCCATATGAAACATTCATGCTAGTGTTTCAACACTCATGTTAGGCACTAGGGTTGCAAAGACATTATAACAGTGGAAAAGATATAGAATCAGCCAACTAAAATTTAAATACAATAGACTTTCTACCAAATAAAATTGTAGAACAGTAATAGCCTATGGAAGTAATAAAAATGGAGGAATTAATTTTGTTTTAAGGAATCAACAGTTTTCAGAGGAAATATAGCACTTGACCAGAGTATGAAAGATAAACAGATACTACTGTTAGAGAAGAAAAAGCACTGTAGCAGTGAGAACAGTACAGAGATGCAATAGCATGTTTGGGTTTGGGCTCAGTGTGTCTAGACTCCAGAAGATAGGGAGAAGAGGAGAGAGTGTGAAGTGACTCAGTGGAAGAGGAGGGTGGGAAGGACACTGGAGGCAGCTCCTTGAGGGCCTTCTGTTAATCAGAAAGTCTCAGCACTTGTAGAATCTTTTTAGGTTCAGAAAGTTGAACTTAAACAGGCAGTTTGCTGGTAGCAAGTCATGGAAACACTTAATTCAAAGGAATATTACAAAGCTGGAGTTGTAAATTATTCTTCTGTCAAGGATTTTATTCAGTCCACTACCTAGAGAGATTTATAACTCCAAGCTTCCAGTCCCCACTGCCTTGAGATCTTTATTAAGCCATGAGGCTATTTCTAGAAATTTCCTATCCAGTTCATCTGATCCCTAGACTTTTGGGTTTCATTGAATAAAGCTTATGTCTTCCATCATAATCCTGCTTTGAGGATACAGGAAATTGGTATGGGGTACTGGAATCAGAGCCTAGATATGTTTTATGAATACATATATACCAGTGTTTTGGCCCAGAGGACCAGCTTCAGTACTTCATGGTATGTGGCTTTGACAGTGCCATATAATTCAGCAACTCTTTCATATCCTTTATTTTGTTTAATTCTCCTACCAACTCTGAGAATATAAATCAATTATCATAAAATCCTATTTTACAGAATGAGAGACTGAGGCATCTGGTACAGCCTTTAACTTTGGTCTTCTGAAAAAAGCTAAGGGTTTGATTGTGCAGGGAAGGATTATCTAATGAGTTGTTCCTTAAAGTTTGGGGCTTAAATGTAGTGAAGGAATTTGTCATAAAAGAAAGTCTCTGTCACACTGAATGTGGACAATGGTTGGAGAAGGAAGAAGGCCTCTGAGATTGAAAATGAAGGTCTTGGATAGGCATTGGCCAGGCTAAGTTTAGAAGCAGGCAGGATGTTGCTCCATTTCTACCCATCTAAGTCTTTCAGCATATGGCCTTCCACACTTAAGCCCCTGTAGTGTTTCTCCACTACTTACAGGGGATAGTTAGTGCCCTTAGCTGAGAGTTGTGGTACCTGTGCAGACTGCCCCCTAAAGATTTTTCCATCTTTACCTCTTAGATGCACTGAGCTTTTCACTTGGTACTTGTATAGATGTTGCACTTGCCCCATCTATGTTTTCTTATGCTATTTACTTTGCTAAAAAAATGCCCTTTCTTCTGGTTCCTAGTTGTTTGTTTATTCATGTGCTTATTCATTAAGTGGACTAATGAGTAAAGTGCCTACTTGGTGCCAAGCACTGCTCTAGACACTGAAAATACAATAGCCTCTGCATAAACAGTCTCTGCCTTCACAGAGAAGGAGGAAAGCATTCAGCAAACACATAAATCTATAAGGAAAACCATAATCAGGATACAGAAGAAGTAAATAGTGCAATGTGGTATTATATCTCAAGCTCCTAGATAGGCTGGGGTATCAGGGATAGCTTTTGTGAGGCAGAATATTTAAGGTGACTCTTAAAAGAAAACTCTGATTCCCCTCAAGCAAGGTCAGGGACCAAATCTTCTATAAAGCTTTGAGAGGCTGGTTAGAGTATTGGAAGTCACAGCCCCAGTGAGAAGGCGGGTTGCGCTAAAATGGGAATCCTTCCTCTCCTCCTGGCCTCCGCCGCAATTCCCAAAATAGGAAGCAAATGGAATTGTGTTTGTGTTGAAGCTGAAATTATTCTTGTTTCCCTCCTCCCTCCATGCTCTTCCTGCCAACATACTTCTCACTCCATCTTGGTATTCATGTTCAAAGTCATAAAGAGGTCTAACATGAGCATCTCCCAGGTGCCAAATATGCACAGGGCACTTAATGTACATCTTCATATAAACCCCTATAGCAATGTGCCAAAGTCAGTATGACAGTTCTAATTTTACCAGTATAGAAACTGGGGTGTGTTGGAGTTAACTGAATTCCCAGGTTTACACAGATAGTAGGTGGCAGAGCTGAGATCACAGGCCAGCCAGTCAAATGCACTTATCCTAGTGCTGCTCTTTCGAGCACATCACATCTGCTTCCTTCCCCAAGTAGCCCCTCAGCTTTAAAAACTGCAACCTGGCCTTCCTCCATGTCTTCTCTTCTCCAGGCCATATTCTCCAACCGTTAGCTTTTATCCCAAAGATGGAAAGCCTACAGTCATTTCCCTTCAGTTATCCTTCTATCATTGAGTTCTTGTTTTGTTACTTTGAAGAGAAAATTTTGGCATATTGTTCTCCCAGGTAGCCTTGTCCCACTCACTGTGTGTTAAGGCCAGTGTCTTTCTATGGCTGCTAAATCCCTGTTTGACTGGCCTCTATCTCCCTTCAGTCTTATACAGAACTATATTTTAACATTTACCCAACCACCATCTTTTCTACCACCCATCACCTCAGTACTCTACACTCTGAACTTCTCATGGCTGCCATTCTCCCTCATCTTTACTCTTACTCTTCCTAACACATCTATTTATGTGCCCAGAAGAATTTTCAATTAACTAATTCCTGTTTATGGGAGATTAAGTCTTCCAAACAGAAGTCTTCTGTGACCACATGGAGTAAATGCTCTTCCTCCATGCTTACCTACTTCCTGTGTTTACTGAATCCCAGTTCTTGGCATACTGGATTGTGATTGTCTTCATGTATCTGACCCTCCCCCCCTAGTATGTTCCTTAAATGCCAAAAAATAGGTTTGACATGCTTTCATTATATCCTCAGTGTTTGACATATATTAGGTGTTGAAACCTAACATAATCCTTAATATGTAAATAAATATCAAATACATTTGTCTTGTGAAAATGAAGGGGCAGAAAGGAGAAAAGAAGAACTCTTACTCTTGGTGACTCATATTAGAAGTCTCTCTCTGTCTCTCTCTCTCTCTCACTCTTCTCTGTTTTTCTCTGTGACTCTCACACACATGCATACACACACAGTCATTCCTTCTCACCATCCTCTTTCTTTTATATATTCCTAGTAACAATGCTAAGAAGCAGATATTCCCATTCTACCAATGCTAAAACTAAGGCCTACTAATGGTGCCTTGATTCAGACATGAAATAAACAGACCTGAAATTCAAATAATTAATCATTCATTTACTCATTAAATTAATCATTAAGTTATTATGTGTGCTTCATTATCATATTTTGTGTGCAACACTGAAAAACAGAAGTATCAGATTTGATTCTTGACCTAGAAAAAGTCCAAAGGGAGTCAAGGAAAAGTCAAGAAACAAAAGGCAATAGTTATAGTATGGTAGAAATGTATGCAGGGTTCTGTGTGAGCACCAAAGAGGAACAGGAAGCTCTGCCTAGAGCAGGAGATAATAAAGCTGGGTTTGGAGGAAAAATGGGAATTTGTTAGGCAGAGGAGAGAGGTGCAATCAAAGCAGAGGATTTGCACAAGGAAAAAGGAGAGAATCCAACAAGGTAAGAGGAGGAGGCCTACATTCTTGACTCACCAAAGTTTTCAGACTTCCTAGCTCATTCTTGCCTGGGTACTAGAGTTTACCCAGCCTTGAAATGCGTATTGGTCTCTATGTAGGGTAGGTTTAATTAACAGAGGATGTTGGTTAATTATTTGGTCCTTGTTCCAGCCTACATAGTGCTGGACATGACAGAGGAAACCAGAAGTGATAGATGGTGATGGGAAGGCAAAATTTCTTCTTAGGTTTTTTTTTTTCCCTTGTCTGTGCCTACTGAAAAACACACTGTTTAAAAGCAAGAAAACCTTTGCTCTATTAATGGATAACTATATAGTGAGTAGTTAGATATATTCAGAAAACAAGCCTTCGCCTCTCTTGGAAGGTCCAATGAAGATCTGGAACAAGCAATAAGGTTTGTTTTTTCCTCTTCAATAGCCTTGGTATCCTTTGGTGCATTGTAGGCAAAGGAAAGGATCTGGGCTGGGGCCACCAGACCTAATCTTGTATCCTAACTTTGCCACTTGTTAGGCCAACTCTGGTGTCATGAGGCACTGTGGATACCAAATAGGCCAATGTGATCACAGACTGTATTAGTAGAAGTTTAATTATATGAGCAAGAAGGGGATATTAGTCAAGGTCCTCCAGAGAAAAGAACAAGTAGAATTGGAGTGTGTTTATATATGTGTGATATATTTATTTAGAACTGACTTCTGTGATTTTGAAGACTGATAAGTCCCTAAATATGCAATTGGTAAGCTGAAGTTCCAGAGGAGCCCAGAGTATAGTTCTAATCTGAGTCTGAAGGACTGAGAAGCAGAAGAGCCATTGGTACAGTTCCAGTCAGAATGCTGGCAGACTCAAGATCCAGGGAAAGACAATGCTTCAGCTAGAGTAGGAAGGCATGACAAGTGTTAATGCCCTACAATTTGAAAGGTAGTCAGGCAAGAGGAATACTGTCTCATTCAAGGAATAATTCCCTTATTCAGCCTTCAACTGAATGAATGAGACCCCACTCATATCAAGGAAAGCAATCTGCTTTAGGCATTTTATCAATTTAAATGTTAAACTCAACCAAAACTGACCTCACAGAAACACCACAAATAATGCTTGAACAAATATTTGGGCGCTCAGTGGCTAGTCAAGTTGATAAGTAAATTTAACCAGTACAAAGGCTCACGGTTTCTCAGTACTCTGTTAACATTTAATAGGTCTCTGGGGAACAGAACTCTCAGTTCAGATCCCTAAATTTTAAATTGGAGTATATTCTAAGGAAACTTATTTTTTAATTAAGTTTATTGGTACATTTTAGGTATACAATACAGTTACATTCATCATTGGGATCCTGTACCTTTACATGATGTATCTTGGTTCTTATTTTTTCCCCATTCCCCTGCCCTCCCTTCACCCCCTCCTCGCTTCCCTGTTTACAAAGACTTTGTTTCCATTTTTTTTCCTTTTCTCATATTTTTTCTTTTAAGGAAACTTATGAGGTTCAGAAAATACTCAGAATCACTGCATACTGAAGTCACAAGAATTTAAAAATAGAAACGAAAATCCATGTAGCTTCTTGCATCAGCTTTTTTCACCTGTAAAGTAGAAATAATAATTATGCTTTGTTCAAAAGATTTTTAGGAAGACTTGAATGAGTTAATTGGCATAAAAACACACAACATACTACAGGTTCTTCATGAGGAAGAACTATAACAGGAGGGTAGAGCTATAGGGAGATTTAGAGTATTTGGGCTCAACAGAAGAACCTCTCGGCCCAACAATGGATTCACCAGTGCTTCCTCTTCTGAAACTTGTTCTTCCACTAAGCACTGGACTAGAAGATTTCTAGGGGCTCTTATAAGTCTAGAATTTCAGGTTCGTAATATGCATCTTTCACCAGAACTACTGCTATTGTCTCAAAATTATCTTCAGTCTACCTCTGTACCCAACAAGTTCACCTCACAGATCGATCCCTAAATTCATGCTATAGTCTTACAAATCTCAATACATAACTATAACTACTTTATGCCTCTACTTAATGCTCTCAATAGCTGCTTGTCACTTTAAGGATAAACACCAATCTCTCCAGCCTTTTTCATTGAGGGGCTGTTTTAGACTGGCATTCAAAACCTTTTAGAATCTGGCCTTCTCTTGTCATTTCTATGTGCCAAACATTTCAGCCACAATGAAATACTGGTTATTCCCAGAACCTGACAGGTTCTTCCACATCTATCTTTTTGTCCTGTTTTCTTATGCCGGAATGCTTTTTATGCTTCCTTATTCTTTAAATTTTATTTTGAATGTTACCACATCCAGGAAGCCTTCCCTGATCACGGAGTGGTTGAGGAGTCTATTGTATGCTCCCCCAATACCCTGTACCAGCCTCTTTCACACAGCAAGGGACCTATCCTTTCCCAATATTCTATGATGTCCTGAAGGTGAAGACAAGCATTTAGTATTGGGGGCCTGCCATAGTATGGATTCTTACTATTTTTCTCCTGATTGAATAAAAATGTATTCTCATGATCCAAGGTTGCTTCCTCACTCCAGAGTATGGAACATGGTGACTTTATGAAGTTGCCACTCCAACCAGACATTTACACTGCTTGCATGTTAAATGAGTCTTATAACTGTAAAATTACTACATATTCATTCAATAAAAATGTAGGAAGGGCTGGGAATGTAGCTTAGTGGTAGAGTGCTTGCCTATTATGCACAACTCACTGAATTCCATTCCCTAGCACAAGAAAGACAGAAAGGCAGAAAGAAGGGCAGAAAAAAAGATTTTCAAAAAAAAGAAATTTCTAAAGAAAGAAATTTTGAATAAAGAAAGGATAAGGGGATGGAAGGAGAAAGAAAAGAGGAAAGGAAGAGAAGAGAAAAAAGAAAAGGAAAGGAAAAGAAAAGAAATGGAAACTAGGGAAAATATAGTGAAAATGCTTAAAGACTACCACCATTGTCATATTGATATATTTCCTTCCAGGCTTTTTTTCTATGCATATTTTAAAGTGTTGGCCACCTACTTTCTTTTGTTTTGTTTTCTTTTTCCCCTCTTAACTGTACAAAATGAAGAATTTTCCATGTTAATATGCATTTTTTAATATCTACTAGGTTTTTTTTTTTTGTTTTGGGGGGGTTTTTTTGGTAGCAGGGATCAAACTCGGGTCCTTGCGCTTGTGAGGCAGGCACCGGAACCACTGAGCTAAATCCCCTGCCCAATATCTACTAGTTTTAATGGCTAGATAATATATAATAACTTACTTGCCTCTTTTCTGTTGAACATGTAAGCGAATATTATTTTAGCATTATAGAAAGTTCTATGATAAGCATCTTTTGTGAATAAATCATTTCTGTGTGTCTAGAATTTGTTTCTTGAGATAAGTACCTATGGTTGTTTTTATCTTGTGGAAATCAATGCCTTGATCTATCATCTGCCCATGTTTTCTCCCCTAAATCTTCCAAACTAAAAAGCAAAAACTGGCATCAGTGCCTTGACAGTGTTCCATGTATGGCTCCTAATTAAGGCAATGCGCCCCTTTTTAAATGTGGTCATAAATATTTGCCTTTGGTGAAATAGATGGCAAGGAGATAATATTGATTGCAAATTACAGCCTTTGTAATTAACCAATTTGCACAGCTGGAAGATGGAGCCAGTGAAATCATTTACTTCTGAAGGAGGATAGTAGCCTTTCCAAATTTGTCTCTCACGTATGAATTTGACTTAATCCCAGGAATGTACCTGGTGTGCCTACATACTCTCAGGTGCTTAATAAATCAACAAGGATCTGGACGGCTGGAATATCTTAACATTTTGTCTGCAGGTCATACAGCCTCCACTATTCACCGCAAATGGCCCTGCATCTCCCAGGTACCTCTGCAAGTACACATAAAAACATACTGGGGAGGGATATGGGCTGAGAGTGGCCCTGAATGCTATGCTAGTGCTGTTCCTGCTGTATCAGGAAGTATAAGTGAGAAGTCCAAGCAACACTAGTCTAGGCTTCTAGTCCTCTAGCCATTGTGGGAGCTGGATCTTAACAGGTAGGGGGAGCAGACAGAGAGCCTCTTGTATGGCCAGCAAAGATGTTGGGGAGAACTCAAAATTATCAGAGTGGGAAGAAGGACAAACTTGTATCAGATGCCTACATAAATATAAAAGGGGTCTTGGTACCCACTTAGGCAGCATGTCTCAGTTTATAAATAGAATTTTGTCTTGGTTACTTTTCTCATTGCTGACACAAAATACTTGACACCCAAAGTTAAAGGAGGAAAGGTTTATTTTGGCTTACAGGTTGTAGAGGTTTCAGTCCATAGTTGGCTGGGTGCAAAGTGGCATGGCAAAGGAGAAACAGCTCATAACAGGTAGCAAGCAGCAAGTAGCAATAGCAGCCCTTTTTCTGTCTGTTATATTCCATCCAGGCTAACTGCCCTTAGGGCAAGTAGCACTCACACCCAGGATGGGACACCCTTAATCCTAGCACAGCATCGTGAATCAATCCCAGCATCACACACTACAGATCCAGCCACCTCTGAAACAAACACCACAACAAATCCTAAAAAATATTTTATTGATTCTTCTCCATAATCATACCCATTTGAGATATAGAGAAACTAAAAAAGCTCAGAGTGGTTAAATCACTTGCCAACTTCATAGTGAGGACCTAAAAGACCAAGCTATGTAATAAAGTAGGTCTTTTGATTTCATGCAATAACTGGAGCATTTTAAATTCATTATATTCGTTATCTATCATATTTAATTCTGGATACTGGTCAAGTCAAATGAGTGTCCTTTTAATGGACAGAGCGAGGAATAAACTTAAAAAACACTGGCCTGGTGTTTAGGGATCCTTAGTGGTAGAAGGTACCAGCATTCAAAAGCACTATATAAGGTGTGATCTAAAAATACAGTGAATGTTTACATTTTTAGAAATGTATTATAATAAAAGATACAATGCCATTAATCCCCCTCAGAACATTACCCCCTTATTCAAACACTCGTCTTGTCACTCTTGCCTCTTTCTGAAACAGTTCTGGAAGTCCTCTTCATGAATCTCTTTAATTGCTTTATTGTGGCTTCCTCAATGTTCTGAATCAATTAAAAACATTTACCTTTCATCATCATTTTGACTTTGGGGAAGAGCCAGCAGACACACGGTGCCAGATCTGGTGAATAAGGTGGGTGAGAACACACCACAATATTCTTACAAGCCTGCATTTACATTGGATGGCACTCAGCAGCAACATTTATTATATTTTTTTATCAGACTTTATAGAGAAACTCATGAAAGAGAACTTCTAGAAATGCTTGAGAAAGTGGCAAGAATGATAAGATACGTTTGTTCAAAGTGAAAAGGAGTATTTCTAGGGCATTAATGAGAATGTGTCTTTTACTGTAATAATTTTTAAAAAATTAAATATTTACCATATAATTTCAATCACTCTTTGTATGTGGGATGGGGCACGAGTTTCTGGCCCTCATAAAGCACTCAGACAAACATCTCTCCAACCCCATTTTCCCACTGCTACAACTTCTCTGTGCTCAAACTGTTTTCAAGTATTTTGTAATTCCAAGAGTAAACCAAGTTCTCTCTCATTTCTAGGCTTTTTTTTTTTTAAATAGACCTGAGAGTCTTTTTTTTTTTTGGTACTGGGGATCAAACTTGGGTCCTTGCACTTGCACAGCAGGCGGTGAAACCGCTGAGCTAAATCCCCGGCCATTTCTAGGCTTTTGTACACGTTGGACCTTCAGCTTGATGATTTCCCTCTTTGGTCTAGCTCACCCTGTGCATCCTGACCACCTGTCCCTCCCTAAATCCCTCCTTCCCCAGACAAACATAGGCACACCTGTGCTCTCACAGAACTTGGCATAATCTTCTATCATAACATATTATGTCTTTTTTATTTATTTTGTGCTCTGCACAGACAGAATCCTATCTTATTAATCCTCCTTCTAGGTACTCATATTTGTTAAATGAATGCATGCATGCATGCATGCATGAAGAAGCAACTTCTAAGAGTATTGAAAGAGTTCAGATATGCCAGAGGCTTCAAGTTTATTGATTATAGGGACGAGCTCTCATAATCCCCAAGGGAAATGAATGCTGACACCTGAACCTTGGGGTTACAGGCCAGCCAGGAGGAGGGGTTCCTTCCTCTCTTCAGAAGCATGATCAGTGTCTTGCCTGAGTGGCTATCCAGTAAATGCTCCTTCAACTTCTGATTATACTTCATCCCACAAATATATCATCCTTATCTTATTCTCACAGATGCCCTTTATGGTTCTGTGTGAACTCCTTTTTAGGTTGACTTGGCCGAGCAAAATCTGATTGTTCAGTCACAAAGGGATGGTATTGGATTTGATCAAGACACTTCAGTTCATACCTGCCCATCCAAAAAGTGACAATGAAACTATTTCAAAAGTTGTATCCTTTCCCCAATATACATATTACATCCCTACTATCCAACCACTGCTAGCATAACACTAGCATTTGACTGTAGCTCTATGGGACAAATTCCATAGATCAACAGATCTGGCCACACCTTCCCTCTGTGTGTGAGTTTCTTTCTCTCTCCACACGTATGCAGGTCCATGTGTGCATGCACACACACACATATGCGCACACGCACACACACACACACACTACAGCTCCTTAATGAGTAGCTAAAATCTCCCCATGTTTTATTTAGTTGGAGCAGCTAATGGCAGAACAAAGTTAATGAAATATATTAATTGCATTAAAGATGTTTTAGAAATCCAGGATTTGCTTTCAGAAAGAGCACATGTCTGACTGTGAGCCAAGATGATAGCAACAGGCAGATGATTAACAGCTAATAACATTAGCATTGTAATTATAACTGCCTTGAACTCTTAACCCATCTGTCTCTCTGATTTCTAGATCTATGTAGTGGAAGAAAAATAATTTTTCCTTTTCTTCCTTGATCCTGCTAAATGTTCAGAATAAATTCTTTCTTAAATAAATATTACTTACAGCTATCATTTGCTGTCTACTAATTGTGTGCCAAAGAATTTATAGGTACTGCAAATTCAAGGATGAATATATCATGGGCTCAAACCTTGAATAATTATGTAAAATTTACCCCTCTCAAAGATCTTATCTGGAAAGAATTATTATCCCTATTTTTATAGATGAGGAAACTGAGAATGAAGTGATTTGTTGAAAGCCGCTCAGCTGGTAAGCAATGCACAGATTCAAAATTAGTTCCATCTGACTCTTGTTGATGTTCTTTCCAGTATGACATAGTGCTCTACAAATGGCCATTATTTCCATTATTGGTAATGTGAGTACTCTGGTTGACTGTCTGGGATTCAACTCACAGTTCCGTTCAACACTGGAGGGAAAGGGAAAAGAAGAATGTGATTGAGGAAGAGATAAAATAATCTGATTTTGAAAATTTACCATTATCATTTAAAAAGCACCTGTAGTCCACGTAAGAGTAGCTAATGAGTATAACTCAGTGATGGGGAGATCAAGCAGTTCTTAAAAGTTCATGTTAGCAAGTAAATGAAATGGGGGGGGGGTCTGCACTCAAAAATGCCAAAATCTCATCTCATCCCAGCCAATTCTACCTGGAGGCTCCCTGAGGCAAATATAACCACAGGAAAGGAGAAGTTAGTTACCATTATTACCTAGGATTTTGGCTTCGAATCCCAGTACGGAATGCACAAAACTGAGCTGAACTAAAATGAGAGTTCTTTTATCCCAAGCTAGTGAAGCTTAAATAGTTCAGAAACAATATAGTTCCTAAGTCCTCTTCTGTTTTCCTCAGTGCCCTAGTCTGAGGCTTGACTTCAAGAAAACACTGTCAAAAATGTCCCCACCATAGTCAGAGGAAAAGGATCCAAGGAGTCCACACAAGGAAGGGTAGTAACTACAGTGCTGGGATCTACCTTACCCATTCCCGCTCCATGACTAGTTATTCTTTTCCAGCAAGACTCCAAGGGAGGAAAATACACAAAGCCTGACTCATGAGAAATACAGCAAAACTTTATTCTTAAATGTAACTTTGAGCCCAACCCGAGTGCAGAAACCCCTCTAGTCAGTTTGCAGATATGGTGAAGATAGTATATGAAGCTTCTATAACCAAGACCATGCTCCATCTAGCTGAGGTTAACCTCCAACTTGGAGCTTAGACTCTCTTTTCTTTTCTCTTGAACCTCAGCCAAATGTCCAGACCTCTTGATGCCATGTGCTTGTTAATATGGATATCTAAGAGCAACTGGCTTGATTTTCCCCATGTGAGTTATGCTTATTAGCTTAAGATGTTTTTTCTGCTAGTTCATCTTCTAAGCTTGCCTGAGTCTCCCTGAAACAATCTGACGTGATCTATTCTTTATATACCTAATTCCTTTCCTCCCTCAGTAGAAATTACCTTCTTTTAGAAACTTTACCTGATCTATCCCTTTCTCTCTCCACCACTCCTTGCTTCCAGTCTGGTTTAGTTGCTTCTTCCTGTGCTTCCACAGCCCTATTGGTGTCTATCTCTTGCAGCGGTTTTTCAGTTTACATGAATGTTTATCCCCAATAAATGAAATTCTAAAAGAATAGGAATGGATCCAATCCATCTCTATTTCCCAGTGTTTATCTCAGAACGTAATACAGAGTAGACTACAGAGAATTTGATGAGTAAATAAATTATGCAAATTAATGAATCTGTCCATCCAGTGTACTGTAATCCAAGAAGGGGGAAAATAGGAAAGTTTGATCAAGTGTTATTATTGTTAATTAAGATGAAGCACCTAGTCTACTTCCTTCTTCTGTACTTCATGATACATAGCTACCAACATTTCTATTCATCCAAAAATCATATTTATCCTCTCCTTCATAGCATGACATACATTTTTGTTGCTAAATCTTTCCTAACTCCAGCTTTGTTGTTTCCACTGGACAAATCTTAGCCTTAGAAAATGCCCTTGCTAGCCTGAGTAATCCCCATTTTGATGCCCCCAAAGGTAATTTTCCACCCACAACCTCTGTCATAGTCATTTTCTCATCACTGAGACACAATACCCAACACCCACAACTTAAAAGAGGAGAGGTTTATTTTGGCTCACAGTTTCAGAAGTTTGAGTCCATGATTGGCTGGCTCCAAGGCAGAAAAATCATGGTAGCAGGGCCTGCTGAAGAGGAAAGCTGCTCGTATTATGGTGGCCAGGAAAAAGAGAGAGAAGGGAGGAGTCTGGGCAGAGGATATCCCCTTCCAGGTCACACCCCCAATTAGGCCTCACCTTCTAACAGCACACTTAGCTGCTAAACTCATTACTGGATGAATGCCTCAACTCTAAGCACGTAAGGTGTTTGAGGGGACATTCTTGATCTAAACTATAACAAAGTTCCAGCCGCAAAAAGACTCACATTTATTATCTGACTCTACCTTAAGTGGTAGCCACCTATCAATTTCTTAGGCCGTGCTGCCCAGGCTTCCAAACAGACCTTTCTGAATGTGCCTTTCCACCAGAGCTCCCCAGTGATTGTCCCACAGTTACCAATCTCTGTGTAACATCTTGCTGAAGGGCTTCTTATCTTTCATCTCAGACCCTCTTGTTGCCTGCCTGCTGGTCTGTGATCAGAGACAGCCATGCCCTAGATACTTCTATGTTAACTCCTCCGGAAGAAGACTATAAAAATCAGATCCTATCCATTCCCTTATGTGTCCAATGTGATAAAACATACTGTGCCCTTTTTTAGATATACCTCTAAAAGACTGAAACCGCTAGAGGACAGGGCAGAAGTAAGAAGGTGAACTTAACTAGGAACCAGAACAGAAGTCAAAGAGGGGATTTAAAAAAAAAAAAAACTAGAGAAAAATTTAGGGCAAATTTTTCAAGAGCAGGAAGAACCAGCAAATTGTCCACTGAGTTTGAAGTCTAGAAAGGCAGAATGAGGATCAGATCTCTTAGGTCCTGAAGGCCAGACCAGAACAGATAAATTTGATACAGTTGAAAAATAAGAAGCTTTTGTAAATGTTTAAGCAAAGCTGCCCAGGAGCATGGAGAAGGCACCAAACTTGGATTCAGGATGCCTGAGTCTGAAGTGCTAGCTTTATTACTAGAGGGCTATGGAACCATGGGCAGCTCTCTCCAGCTCTGCCCCCAAAATTGTGTTCCAGGAGTTAGAGATAGAGCGCTTGACTATGCTGTGTAAGGCCCTGGGTTTGATCTCCAGCATCTTACAAAAAAAGATTTCTCCCATCCACCACCCAAATCTGCTGAGGATCAGAGAATGGGAGGATAACCTATTGTTTCCCATCTGTTGGCAACACAGCCCAAGAGAGGAATGCTCCGACACATGTACTCTGGTTTATTCTTGATACTTTCCAGAGACCTCGGGCTGGGGAAAGGAAGGGAGAGGGAGAGGCCTCCACGCAGGATCAGTTACAAGTTTTGGTGTCCTGCTCCATATGTAGGGACTGGACCCAAACACAGCAGACAATCAGCATGTGGGAAAGGCTGGGCCTTTTACCAACTAGCATCCTCCAAAGGTCAAATTAGAGACTTGGAATTTAAAAGAGAAACAAATAAAATGAACTAGGCAAGCAGTTCTGTACTGGTTACCTCAGATAAGTGACTATGGAAGGCCACATCCCTATCCTATGTGTTAGTCAGCATAGGCCGGCTAGGCTGTTCACAGATAAAACCCAACATTTCAGTAGCTTGTCACAGTAAACTTCACTTATTTGTTGAACTCTAGTAAATTTTTCCAAAGCTGAAATCTTAGATAAAATAAAAACAGCTTTTGTTTACCAATTACCTATTATGTACCCAGGGCTATTCAATAGAGTATGCATAATTTATCCTCCTTTTGCACAAACAGAAATTGAGGCTCTTAGAGGTGAAGTAACTTGATTGAAGTCACACAGCTAAAAATGGTAGAACTTGGATTGTAACCCAAGTTTATCTAGAACCAAGCTTATGCTTTTTCCTTACTCCACTCTGCCTCCAAAGGGGGACCCTGAGTGTTCCCGGTCCCATCCCCATACCAATTAAGTCAACTTCCAAGGAAGAGGATAAGGAAAAACAGGCTTCTGACTAATGGTCTAGGCAATATCTTTTCACAGAAATGATCCACCTTGTTCTTTCACCTTATCCATACTTGACAGTAGAGGTGACTCAGTGCACAACCATCTACTGTATACTTACATCCCTATACCATAACCCCTCAAGCATAGGGACCATGTGTCCTCAGCTGCTAGAATCAAGCATGAGAGAAGTCTCAGAGAATGTTTGTTTCACTCATTCATTCATTCTTTAACAAGTTTTTGATGAAATCTTCACATGTATGGTTAAAATCGCACCATAAAATCGTTAAGTCTATATAGCTCCTTATATTTTTACATTTGCCCTATTAACAGGCATAAATTCGCTTTTCCACCACTCTCAATCACTGAAAAAGTGGACCCTTTTCCCCATGCTCCCAGAATAAACCCCAAGAAGTAAGAAGTGAATTTGAGAAATATTTGAGAATATGAAACAAGGGTGCTTACTGACCAACAGAATGTCAAGAGGTAAGAGAGGAACATATTTTGAAAGTTTAAGGATACCTGTCCTATGTTTTCCCAGACCACCCCAGTTCCTCTCAAACTCTTACTCAGTGGCATAGTACATGGCATGAGCTCCACCTCTACATGGTGTCAGGTATGTTGCTTTTTCCTTTCTTACTGAGCCCACCTGTGAGGTTCCCCGCTTTGTACATTTTGGAGTGTTCCACCCTACTCAGGGCTCTCACTGTGCTCTAGGAGAAATCCTATAATCCAACCAAGGGCTCTGTCTGTTTATTATGTCAAGCTCCCAGAACAAGAAATACTATAGCAGTCAAATCCACACTCCTTTCAGTCTAGAAATAAAATAAATGTTCATGTCCCTCATTCTATATTTATATTCTGTACTCCTTTGGGAATTACTGTCTACCTGCAGCCCCTCTTTCCCTAGGGCTCAAACATGAGTCTGTGGGGCTAATCCAAAAAACTATATTCTGATCAGACAACACACTGTTACCCTTCTTCTTCCCTAAAGTAAGACTAATGCATGTGTCTGTTGTACTAATTTTAGCCCTCAAGGATCTTTGTGTGGACAAACTCAGGCACAAAGTTCTCAACAGCCCTTCATAGTCTAGGATAAAGCTGACACCCAACTTTAAAAGGTAAATGTAATGACCTCTATTCTCTTTCTGGAATCTTATCTTCCAAAGTCTGGATATTTTTTCTCTAGATCCATTTATTGAGCAGTAGCCATGCTTCACACATTATAAAAAGAGCTTTCTATGCAGCCCTCTACATAGTCCTCACCACACTCTTGTGGTTTAGGTATTAGTGCCCCCTTCTATAGGGCCTGTAGAGAAAGTGTACAGTCATGGTCAGCCAGTTCTGGTACACATACTCTCCAGGCTCAGCCTTCATCTTGACTGGCCTTGGCCTCTCCCTGGGATCCTATGCTATTTTGTTAAGCGTTCTTCCTGATTACCAGCTTTACCACTCATTCTCAGTTTTCTTTTCATACTTTACCCATTAAATATGACACTCAGCACATCTTTCCAGATGAGATTTTAGCCTTTCTAAACAAGATTTGGTCTTCTCTGCTCTCTCGGTCCTGCCTCATGAATGACATTTACATCTGATTTACTATGGCCCAGAGTTAGATCTGACAGCTCTTTTATATACAGTGTGGCCTTGGGAAGTATCTTAATATCTCAGTTTAGTACCTCATTTTAGATGACTGTGAAGCTGAGGTAATAATACCTGTCTTGGAAGTTTATCATAGGAAATAAAGAAAACAAATTATTTAAGGTGTCTTTAGTCGTGCCTGCCACATAGTAAATGTGTAGTAAAAAAGGTACTCAAAAAGGACTGCTGTTAATATTTATCATATGCTCTGCTAAGTGCTTTATGGGGCTTATCTCATTTAATCTCCTCAACCTTATGCAACAGGCACCATTATCATTCCATTTTACAGATGTGAAAACTGATATCAAAATAGGTTAAAGGACTTATCTGACCAAAGTATCAAATTTTAAACGTGGCAAATCTTGTATGTGAAGCAAGTCTTCCTATTTAATGTCTCGGTTGTTTACCACTTAGCATAAAGCAGACCCTCTACAACTAGGATTGTATGGTACTGCAGAATGGGTGAAAGAATATGTTTTTCTTTTGTTCTCTTTGTGTCATTGTCTCAGACAACAGTTGTCTACCCTACAACTTCCTCACTGACTTTCTCAACTTTCAGAGTAGACTAAGAGGATTTCTCAGTTTCCTCTATCTCTAGCATCCCTTTGTGGCTCAGTCTCTGGATGAGTTCCTTGGCAAAGAAAAGTACAAATAGAGATCTTTTCACAACTCAGGGGTTGCTAATGGAACACTCCTGCAGAGCCAGGGCCTCTTGGCAGTAACTTCTCCTGCCCCTCTGATATGCAGATGTGTGCAAAAATCCTCCACATCTGCACAGAAAACATCCAAAAGCTGTGCTTTGGCTGGAAAGAAGGAAAATATGAGTGCCAGCTCTATAGGAATGGCTGTTCCTTAGGGGCCAGGCAGGGGAGAATAGTAGATTGTGGCAGGGAATGGTCTCCCCATAAGCATTCTCCTCAGAATCTTCTACTTTGTTTCTGTTCTTTTAAAAGCTTCTCATATGGAATCCAGAAGAACCTAGAGAAAAACTTATGAGGACTTAATGAGATCACCATTACTCTTTGTGTCTCCCTGTTCTAGGACAAAGAAAAGGCAGACTTATGGTTGAAGGACATAAGGGACTCTGCTCAGGATGCTAACTTTGTGGAAGAGATAGGTTCATTGCCTTCAATCCCTGCAAGAATATCTAAAGGCAGAAGAAACAGAATACAGAACAAGAATCAATATAGGAGCATCAGAAGTAGAAATTTTGTTTAACATGAGTGGGTATTTTCCCACCATGGGATCAGCTGCTTTAAGAAATAGTGAGTTTTCTGTCCCTGCTGAGCTGGAAGGGGATCGGACCACTGCTTATTGGAGAAGGAGGATGTTGTAAGAGGGCCTCAAACGCCAGAAGAGAGGTCACAGTTTTTTGCTTTGCTATGTTATTTTCATGTGGGAATTGATTTAACACAGGGGGTATTTTCAGGTCTCTAAGAGTCCACGGATTTTCATTTCCAAGGTTATGAAGAAAGGCATGTACTAAGTGTGTGTATAGGCATCCAAGACGTGAACGATGTGATTATTTACTGAACCTAATCTCATACCTCCCTGTCCTCACTGAACCGAATATTGCAAAAATATTCTCATTCATATTTGGAATGGTACGTTTCTAAGTAATCATCATTCTGAATACTCATTCCAACCAGAAGATGACCTGAATATTGAGTAGAATAAAAATGTGTATATTAGATTACTTATTCAAATACCTATCTGGCAGTATATATTGGAATTAAGCAATAGTCCAACCTGGCTGTTGTTTTATGCATGGGATGTCAAAGCTAAACAGCCCTTAGAGAATATTTCCTCATTCTTTCTCTACACGGAGCCTCACCACTCTGTTCTGCTCACAGATGGGGAAACAGGCTAATATACAGTATAGGGATGAGAGATAGGGACTGGTAGCTACCATTTAGTAGCTAAGCAAAGTAATAGTGCCTCAGTGGACAAAAGAAACAACTGAGGCTTCATATGGTTAAGAAAATTGCAGAATCACACAGCTGGTAAATGGCAGAGTTCTCTGCATCTCAGATTACCATCTTTTTGCACTATCTCCCTGGGTCCCTAAATGGTGCCAGAGGGTATGTTCCTCTTTTCATCCCACCTGCAGACTGTCTGCCTGGGTCTCCAGCTATGAAATCTTTAGAAGTAATGATATTATCCTTGGCCTGAGGTTGAGGAAATTCCCATGAAAACATGAAACTACATACATTTTAGATTCCCCAAAAAAGAGATTCTACTACACATTCTATACTGCATATTTTAAATGCTCCAAAATATCAAACAAGAGCATATTGCTCTGCAGTTACAATAGCAGAAGAAAATAACTCAAATTTGTCTTTTGAAATAAACCCAAGTAATTCTTTCAATAGAAAATTCTCATTTAGAACCTTGCCTAGGTATCATTTCTAAGGAAACATCCCTAAGCAATCCCTACCCAAGCCCCAGAGCACTTCTTACATTGTATTATCATTGTAGATGGGATATTTTCCCTACTAAATCATGAATATTTTGAGTTCAAGAACCACCTTGGATTGTGTTTTGCATCTCCAGCATGGGATCTCATGCCTGCCAGGTGTTGGGGAAAGATTGTTGAACAAATGGATAGATATTTGTCTAGCATCACTGCAAGGTATTCTCATAATAAGAGCCTGTGAGTAGAAACTTAAGAAGGAGGGACTCTTCTTCCTTCTCCACCACTCAGAGTGTATTCATCTCTGGCTATCAAGAGGATCTGGCAAACCCTAAAACTGAAAATTTTGCTTACATCCCCACTAAACAGTCACTGAAATCTAGAACAAAACCTCTGAACTTCCTGTGGTTTTCCCAGTGCTGGAAAAAAAGAGAATATCATCTGTAGCACACATTTTAGCTCAGTCTTGAACCTTGCTTCATCTCACCAGACAATTCTGAAGTCATTTCAGCTTTCTCTTCAGTACCATTCTTGCTGCCTTCTCCCTCCAGGCTTCTACACTCAAACACCTCTGGGAGGCCTTCCTTATCCAGGTATCCCATGTTGATATCTTTTTCCCAGGTTCTATTTCTTACCTGATATGCTATTCCATTCTTGCTTATCAAATGTTGCTTCTTATGATTAGTTATGAATGGTGAGGTTGGGTGGGGAGAGGAAGAGGAACAGAGCCCCGGCTCTAAGTGCAGAAAGACTGGAGTATAAATCTCAGTTTGCCTAGTGAATAATTGTAGGACCTTAGGACACTTACTTCACCACTCTGAGGCAGTAAAATAGAGGGTAAAACTTCCTTCTCAGGATTGTTTGAAATTATGCAAAGTCTGCTATAACTGAGGGTCTTTACTGCAAAGTTAGGGAGTTCATGCTTTGTCTACAAACCACTCCATAATGAAACATCATGGCAGAGTTTCTCACCTGGAAATCATGCAATCAAATATGCTCTTTTAGAAAGAAGGTGTTGAGTATGGGACAGAAAATGAACTGGACAAGAGGCAGTAGAGGAGAGAAACTGGGAAGGAGACCTTGGAGAGACAGTCATTGGTTGCTAGTATAGAGGAGCATGTATGATAGTGTGGGGTAAAGATGATAATGGCTTAAACAAAAAATATAATGAGAGATAATGAGAGCTAATGTTTGTAGCTCCAACTCTGGGCCAGGAATTATGTTAACCCTATTATTTCATTGAATCTTGTCAACCCAAGATATTTAGTCCCCATTTTATGATGAGAAAACTGAGACCTTTTAAATAAATTGCCCAAAATGATATACTAAGTAAGAAAATAGGATTCAATTCCAGATGGTTTCACTCCAGGTACTTCACCACCAGACTAGCTCACAATTAAAACAGAGATTAGAAAGAACCATTTAGATGGTGAGATTGTCAGGGCTTGTTGAAAGATTGACCGGAAGTAGAAGAGTAAGGAAAAGTGCAGAGATAAGATGACTCAGGTTTCTTTCCCAAGGTCCCCCGCTCCTGAGAAACAGATTCAAGATTTCAAATCAATTTTTTCTAATGCCAAGACATTTTCTGTTTTCATAGCTTCAGAAATATCATCTCATACCTTGGCATTCCAAGGACAATAGGAATAAGGTATAAATCTTTACTTTCCCCCAGAATTGCATGATTCCTTAGTTTAAACCATTATATTATGTCTAGTTTTCCCTAAGATGTTGAAAGCATGTGTTTCTTCACAGGAGAACTTAGTATCAATTATAAAGAAAAACTGACAAGAAAATGCATTTGATATCTTTGCTTCTTTGGTGCCAAAATAAATGAAAAAGATGATTTTAGGTACCTTTGGAAACAGCAGTACAGGAAGGACCTAATGTCCATTGTAACCAGAAGCAGATTGGTGTGAGATTGAACATTTTATTGTGCCTTTCTCAAGGCTCTTTACTTTGTCAAGTCTAGGTGGTAGGTAACAGCTCCTAAACATGGTATGAAATGGACAAATAGGTGGGCCTTCAAGGGCTGTTTGAAAAAAGAGGGAGTGTGCCTTTCACATATGAGGAAATGCTATGTCTAGGTCATGGCAGTAGGTAGAATCCAAAGTTATATGATCTTAGCATATTAGTTGACTAAGCTTCCTACCTTCACTGGAATGGTGATATAATCAAGCCCACTTCATTCTGCTCTTTCAGGTATTCAAAGACCTTGAATGTTGGGTCAGTACTGAACATCTGAGCTTGGCTATCCCCTGCAGTAGACCAAATTAGACAGGCAAATTACAGAGCTCAATTCTGGGTAAAAGCAACTGGTTTAGGGTGGAAGTGAAACAGTAAAACAGACAATCTGAACCTGGATCCCATCTACATGGTCCAGGTAGGGAGGCAAGTCCAAGTGTGATGTGAAAGAGTAGAAAGCAAGACAGGAGTCCGTAGGCCAAGGATTGGAATGGATGGTAGGACCAAAGACGGGACCTAGAGAAAGTCTCTGAGTGTTACTGGATGCATAGGCATTGGAGCTGCTATAGGACACTCTGGGTGGAAAGGGCTTTGTTAACATGTTGAGTGGTCCAAAGGGCCAATAGGAGAATGACAATGGCATGACACATGTGGAGCACCAGCATGCTGCCTGGAGCACAAATTAGTTGTCAATGACTGTTCATCATAGAATTGCTTTATTTTCCCATCTGAATTTACCAAGAGCCTACAATGCACCAGGCTCTTGTGCTGGGCAATGATAGAGAAGAAATGGTTGGGATACATTTCCTGTCCTCCAAAAGCCCTAGCTGGTAGAGATGCAAGCACATAAATAGACATTTCAATTGAAAAATGCCAAAGAACATGCTTGAGGTAGCCATAGGTATAGGCCAAGGTGAGGAGAAAGTAGTCCAACCTAAGAACTCTGAGAAGGCTCCCTGGAAGAGATAATGGCTAAGATAAATCTTGAAAGTTAAGAAAGAATAAGCCAGAAAAAGAGGTTTATGAGGAATGCATCCTGGGAACAGGCACAACTTCACTGGAAGCATAAAACAGCAAGGTGTACTCAGTAAAACAGAATAAATAAGGAGAGGCAACAGTCAAGGCCAGAGAGGAGGCAAGAATTTCCTAGAACTGGAGGTTAAAGAGCCTGGATCATGTCTGGAAACTGATAGAAATCCCATGAAGGGTTTTAAGGCCAGTTTTATGATTTCAAATAGGTCACTGGCTGGTTGGGGAAGATGTGTAAGAGAGTACCATCTGGAGACTGAAGGAAGTCTTTAATTTGATGTTTCTAAGTCAAAAGTCAGTTAGGCTTTCATAAAATTAATTAATAAGGGTTCAGAAATGGGAACAAAGCTACATATGAAATATGAATATTTATACTCCTATTTTCAGTTATCAGGGTTCACATGCTTTCCACTATAAAAGGTAATGTAATCTACTGCCATACCACCCTGAATGCACCCTTGTCTAAAAGGTAATGTAAGAGAGCATGATGCTTTTAAAGGACCTTCCAGCTCTAACTATTCAAGATTCAATTGAAAGAACCTTGGACTAGTTTAAGCCTCATGATTGAACTGTTCTGTGTCATCAGTTATTGGTGGTCACATGAATATACATGTGTTAATCAGCTTTTTGTTACTGTGACCAAGTGTTACGGTTTAAATCTAAAATGGCTCCCCAAATCTCAAGTGTTTGAAAGGTGATTGGATTATAGGGTAGTATAGCTGGTTTGGTGTTGAGAGAAACGGTTTGATCAGAGGAAACATTCACAGAAAGGAGTGCCCTGGAAGGATTTGTCTCCCTCCCTAGTTTCTCCCTTCATGCTCTCTGCTACTGTCCCCATGCCATGAACAGCTCTCCTCCACCATGCCCCTTTGCCATGTTGTTTCTTCTTTGGAGCTAGCTAAACTTCCTTTATGTTGTGAGTGTCAGGTATTTTGTCCCAGTAATGAGGAAAGTGACAAGAAACCAAATACTTAAGAAAAACAATTTAGGGGAGAAAATATTTATTTTAGCTCATGGTTTTATAAGTTTCAGTTCATGGACACCTGTTTCCATTGCTTTAGATCTGTGGCAAGGCAGAAACATCATGGTGGAAGGGCATGACTGAGAATGTTGTTCACCTCATGGAATCTAGGAAACAGAGAGAGCAAGAGCCCTAGAGGAGTGGGCCAGTGATCATATATAATCCCTACCATTATATATATAAAACATCATATATAATATAATAAGGTATATCATATATAATATCATTATATATATCATATATAATACCCACCATCCACTCTCTGCAACTATTAAGCCCTACCTCCTGTTTCTGTCATCTCCCAGTAATGCTATCAAATTATGATCTCATCAATGGATTAATGAATCAGTCCACTATGAAGTTAGAGACCCCATGATTCTCTTGTCTATGGAAGCACCCACAGGCACATCCAGAAGTGTACTTTACTAATTTTCTAGGCATTTTTCAATCCAATCAAATTGGCAATCATGATTAACTATCACACTACACATGTGATACTCACATAGAACTAAATACATGCATATAAATATATATATATATATATATATATATATATATATATACACAAAGGAGTACATTTAAAACTAGTGAAATATGAATAACTTCAATAGATTATAAGAGGGTCAGTTTGCTAGGTGTGATATTGTACTATAGTATACACCTAGGTGAAGAGTGTACAAGATATCTCTGGGTTATTCTTAAAAGTATACCAAATTTACAATTATTTGTTAATAAAAAGTTAACAGGAGGTTCCACTGCTCCCAGCCCAGAGGTAGGGGCTTTGGGGCCACCATTCCAACACTTGCAGTGCAGAGAAAGGGGCTTCTGGGCCAGCGTTCCACCATTTCCAGGACAGAGGAGGTGAGCCATACAGGCGCCAACAGCATCCCCCCTTGTCGAAATGAGAAGACACATAAACAAGTCTCAAAACCAGATTTCCAGATCACCAACAGCTACCACAAAGGGAAACAAGATGGAACACTCTGGTACTCAACCACCTGGACTCCCTGAACTGGCAACAAAAGTGGATGTGGAGAAAATGAAATCAGAAATAATTTTCCAGATAATGGCAGACATTGTACCCATAGTGCAAGACATGATTAACAAATCTAGAGAGGACACACATAAAAAAATAGAGGATCTGAGGAACATGATGGAATCCCAACATAGGAAACAAATGGAATCCATAAAATGGATGTGAACAGATTAAAAACTCCATTGAAAGTCTACACAGCAGGATGAGCCAATGTGAGGACAGAATTTCAGATATAGAAGATAAGATGGCAATTAGCAACCAGGAAAAGAAAAATTACTTCAAAATCAATCTAGCAGCAGCTAGACAATGCAAAGAAGAATAACATAAGACTGATTGGAGTCCACGAAGAAACAGGAGAGAGTGCAGATGACATAAAAAAAAAAAAACTGTTCACAGAAGTAATGGCAGAAAACTTCCCAAGCAGGGGAAAAGAACTTGAAATACAGATAAGTGAGGCATATAGGACTCCAACTAGCCTTGATCAAAAAACCCTACACATAGGCATATAATTGTTAAGATTCCAGAAACACAACAGAAGAACAAAGTTCTACAAGCAGTTAGAGAAAAGAAACAAATCACACACAAAGGAAAGCCCATCAGAATCACAGAAGACTTCTCAACACAAACCATCAAGGCAAGAAGAGCTTGCAGTGATGTAGTCCAAGCCCTAAAGGAAAACAGCCTCCAACCCAGATTGATGTACCCTGCAAAACTATCTTTCAAAATTGATGGAGAAATAAGATACTTTCATGACAAAGAGCACCTTAGGAACTTAATGAATACCAAACCAGCACTGCAAAAAATGTTAGATTATATCGTAGGAACAGACAATGAGGATTACAACCCCAGGAAGCCCAGCAGAATGAATCCATTGGTCGTGACAAGAAATTAAATGTAAAGGTGGAGACTCAAACAAAAAGAAAAAGTCATGACAATGATAAGTCAATATGTATCAGTTATAACCATCAATGTTAATGGTTTCAATTCACCAATCAAAAGAAATAGACTGGCAGAATGGGTCAAGAAGCAAAATCCAACAATATACTGCATACAAGAAACACATTTAACTCAAAAGGAAACTCATTCATTGAAAGTTAAAGGGTGGAAAACAATACTCCATGTGACAGGAACCAAAAAAAAAAGCAGGAGTAGCTATCCTCTTTGCAGATCAAGTGGATTTCAAGCCAACACTGACTAAGAGAGACAAAGGAGGAGACTACATCCTTGTAAAGGGAGCAATCCAACAGGAAGAGATGACAGTCATAAATATATATACACCAAACACTAGTGTACCCAATTATATAAAACAAATACTAATGGACATGAAAATTCATACATGCACTAATACAATAGTAGTGGGAGACCTCAAGGCCTCACTGTCACAAATAGATAGATCAACTAGACTAAAAACAAGTAATGAAATACTAGAACTCAATAGAACTCTTGAACAAATGAACTTAACAGATGTTTACAGAGTGTTCCACCCCACAAAATCAGAATACACATTCTTTTCACCTGCACATGAGTTGTTCTCCAAAATAGACCACATACTCTCTCATACAACATGTTTAAGTAAGTGCAAAGGAATTGAAGTTATTCCCTGTATATTATCAGACCAGAGTGTGATGAAATTGGAGATCAATAGCAAAAGAAAGTGCAAAAATTTCATTAAAACATGGAAATTGAAAAACACACTTCTGGCCCTATCGAGGTCCTGAGTCACACAGAACACGCTGAATCAGCCCGCTGCAGACAGGCAGGTCTGTGCACGCCCTACCGAGGTCCCCAGTTGCGCTGAAGATGCCGAATCACCCCACTGCAGACAGGCAGCCACCTGGTTCCACACTACAAAGACACAGAAGACGCCAGACCACCAGACCAAGGTACTGCATCCTGCTGCTCCCGGCCCAGAGGTAGGGGCTTCTGAGCCACAGTCCCACTGCTCCTGGTCCAGAGGAAGGGGCTTCCCAGTCACCATCCCTCCCGCTGCTCCCAGCCCAGAGGAAAGGGCTTTTGGGCCACCTTCTGTTCCACTGCTCCTGGTCCAGAGGAAGGGCCTTCCGGGCCACCAGCCCTCCCACCGCTCCCAGACCAGAGGTAGGGGCTTCTGAGCCACCATGCCACTGCTCCTAGTCCAGAGGAAGGGGCTTCCCGGCCTCCATCCCTCCTGCTGCTCCCAGCCCACAGGAAAGGGCTTTTGGATCACCATCCCTACCGCTGCTCCCGGCCCCTGTCCCACCTCACCCAACTCAGAGGAGGTAATCCATGCAGGCGATAACAGCCCCCTCCCCCAGTCGAAATGAGAAAACACATAAATAAGTCTCAAAACCAGACTTCCAGATCACCTACAGCAACCCCAAAGGGAAATGAGATGGAACACTCTGGTAC
This sequence comes from Heterocephalus glaber, assembly GCF_053883595.1. Lineage (NCBI taxonomy): Eukaryota > Metazoa > Chordata > Mammalia > Rodentia > Bathyergidae > Heterocephalus > Heterocephalus glaber. Next base: position 4,090,669 of record NW_028258301.1, read on the forward strand.
TCAACCACCTGGACCCACTGAACTGGCAACAAAAGGGGATCTGGAAAAAATGAAATCAGAAATAATTTCTCAGATAACAGGAGAAATTGTGCCCCTAGTGCAAAACATGATTAATAAATCTAGAGAGGAGCTCAGGAACATGATGGAATCCCAACATAAGAAACAAATGGAATCCATAAAACAGATGCAAATAGATTTCCAGGACATGAAAAACTCCATTGAAAGTCTACACAGCAGAATGAGCCAATGTGAGGACAGAATTTCAGATATAGAAGATAAGATTGCAATGAGTGATCAGGAAAAGAAAAATTGCTTCATAATTATAAGGGAACATGAGAAATCAATCCAGCAGCTGCTAGATGATGCAAAGAAGAATAACATAAGACTGATTGGGCTCAATGAAGAAACAGGACAGAGGGAAGATGACATAAAAAATCTCTTCAGAGAAATAATGGCAGAAAACTTCCCAAGCAGGGGAAAAGAGCTTGACATCCAGATAAGTGAGGCATATAGGACTCCAAATAGCCTTGATCAAAACAAATCTACACATAGGCATATAAATGTTAAGATTCCAGAAACTCAACAGAAGAACAAAGTTCTCCAAGCAGTCAGAGAAAAGAAACAAATCACATACAAAGGAAAGCCCATCAGAATCACAGCAGACTTCTCAACACAAACCATCAAGTCAAGAAGAGCTTGGAGTGACATATTCCAAGCCCTAAAAGAAAACAACCTCCAACCCAGATTGATGTACCCTGCAAAACTATCTTTCAAAATTGAAGGAGAAATAAGATACTTTCATGACAAAGAGCACCTTAGGAAATTCATGAATACCAAACCAGCACTTCAAAGAATTTTACACAATATCCTAGGAACAGACATTGAGGATCACAACCCCAGGAAGCAAAGCAGAATGAACCCATCTGGCATGACAAGAAATTAAATGTAAAGGGGGAAAACCCAACAAAAAGAAAAAGTCATGGCAATGACAAGTCAATATGTTTCAGTTATAACCATCAATATTAATGGTCTCAATTCACCAATCAAAAGAAATAGACTGGCAGAATGGGTCAAGAAGCAAAATCCAACAATATACTGCAAGAAACACACTTAATTGAAAAGGAAACTCATAGACTGAAAGTTAAAGGGTGGAAAACAGTACTCCATGCAACAGGAACCCAACAAAAAGCTGGAGTAGCTATCCTCTTTGCAGATCAAGTAGATTTCAAACCAACACTGATGAAGAGAGACAAAGAAGGACACTACATCCATGTAAAGGGAACAATCCAACAGGAATTGGTGACAATCATAAATATCTATGCACCAAACACTAGTGCACCCAACTATATAAAACAAATTCTAACGGACATGAAAAGTCATATATGCACTAATACAATTGTAGTGGGAGACCTCAACACCCCACCGTCACAAACAGATAGATCAACTAAACAAAAAATAAGTAATGAAATACTAGAACTCAATCGAACTCTTGAACAAATGAACTTAACAGATGTTCACAGAGTGTTCCACCCCACAAAATCAGAATACACATTCTTCTCAGCTGCACATGGGTCATTCTCCAAAATAGACCACATACTCACACATAGAACATGTTGAAGTAAGTGCAAAGGAATTGAAGTTATCCCTTGTATATTATCAGACCATAGTGCGATGAAATTGGAGATCCATAGCAAAAGAAACTCAAAAAATTTCATAAACATGTGGAAATTGAACAACACACTTCTGAATAACCAATAGGTCACAGAAGAAATTAAAGAAGAAATCAGACAGTTCCTTCAATTAAATGACAATGACAATACAACATATCAGAATCTATGGGACACAATGAAAGCAGTCTTATGAGGGAAATTCATAGCAGTGAATACGCATATTACGAAAACAGAATGAGCCCAATTAAACAACTTGATGCTGAACCTCAAGCTTCTAGAAAAACAAGACCAGGACAACCCCAAAGCTCATACAAGGGAGGAAATTATAAAGATCAGAGGAGAAATCAATGCAATGCAGACTAAGAGAAGAATACAAAAAAATCAATGAAGCCAAGAGTTGGTTCTTTGAAAGAATCAACAAAATTGACAAACCTTTAGCCAACCTTGTCAGAAAAAGAAAAGGCCCAAATCCATGCAATTAGGAATGAAAAGCCTGAAATTACAACAGACCCAGCAGAAATCCAGAGGATCATCAATACCTACTTCCAGAACCTATACGTCAATAAGATGGACAACACAGAAGAAATGGACAGATTCCTAGACACATATGAATTACCAAAGTTGAACGAAGAGACCTAAAAATTCTGAACAACCCAATATCAACCAATGAAATTGAAAATGTAATTAAAAACTTATCAACTAAGAAAAGCCCGGGCCCTGATGGCTTCACTGTTGAATTCTACAAGACATTTAGAGAGGAACTGCTGCCACTACTGTTGAAACTTTTCAATGAAATTGAAAGGAAAGCAATACTCCCAAATTCATTCCTGGAAGCAAGCATCACCTTGATTCCCAAAGCAGAGAAAGACCCAACCGAAAAAGAGAACTATAGGCCAATCTCACTAATGAACATAGATGCAAAAATCCTTAATAAGATAATGGGAAACAGAATGCAGAAGATCATCAAGAAGATCATACACCCTGATCAACTGGGATTCATCCCAGGGATGGAGGGATGGTTCAATATACGAAAATCAATTAATGTAATACACTATATCAATAGAGCCAAGGACAAAAACCATATGATTATCTCCATAGATGCAGAAAAAGCATTTGACAAAATCCAACATGCATTTATGATAAAAACCCTACAAAAAATTGGAATAGATGGTCTCTACCTCAAACTGATAGAAGCCATCTATGAAGAACCAACAGCAAATATCATACTAAATGGTCAAAAACTAAAATCCTTCACACTAAAATCAGGAACAAGACAAGGATGTCCACTCTCACCACTCTTGTTCAATATAGTTCTGGAAACATTAGCCACAGCAATTTGACAAGAGAAAGAAATAAAAGGAATAAAGATAGGAAATGAAGTCAAATTGTCATTATTTGCAGATGACGTGATACTCTATATAGAAGACCCCAAGAACTCCACCAAAAGTCTTCTAGACTTAATAACCAAATTCAGTCAAGTAGCTGGTTACAAGGTCAACACACAAAAATCAATAGTCTTCCTCTACATGAATGACAGACTCACTGAGAGAGAAATAGGGCAAATAATTCCTTTCACAATAGCATCCAAAAAAATGAAATACCTAGGAATTATCCTAACGAAAGAAATTAAAGACCTCTTCTCTGAAAACTATGGCACTCTGAAAAGAGAGATTGAAGATGATATCAGAAAATGGACAGACATCCCCTGCTCCTGGGTAGGAAGGATTAATATAGGGAAAATGGCCATACTTCCAAAACTGCTATACAGATTTAATGCAATTCCAATTGAGATCCCAGCAGCATACTTCATAGACCTTCAGAAAACAATCCAAAAATTCATTTGGAACAAGAAGAGACCCAGAATAGCAAAAGTAATTCTAGGTAACAGAGACGTGGCAGAGGGTATCACAATCCCCAATCTGCAACTATACTACAAAGCTACTGTGATAAAAACAGCATGGTACTGGCAAAGAAACAGCGAGGACCAGTGGAACAGATTTGAAGATGCAGAAACAACTCCAGACACACTCAGTCATCTCATCTTCGATAAAGGAGCCAAACACCCTCATTGGAGGAAAGATAGTCTCTTTAATAAATGGTGCTCAAAAAATTGGGTTTCAACTTGCCAAAGATTAAAGCTACACCTTTATCTCTTACCATGTACTAAACTAAAATCAAAATGGATTAAAGATCTAAATATTAAAATAGAAGCTCTGAACCACTTGGAACAGAGGTTAGGTAGAACCCTTGAAGACATCGGTGTAGGAAAAGATTTTATGAACAAAACCTCGTGAACTAGCCTGTGAACTAGCACAAACAATCAACAAGTGGGATCTCTTCTTATTGAAAGGCTTCTGCACAGCAAGAGAAACCACCAGCAGTGTGAAGAGACAACCCACAATGTGGGAAAAAATCTTCACCTGCTCTTCCTCAAGCAAAGGTCTACTATCTCAAATCTATAAAGAACTTAAAAAGATCAGACCTCCCAAATTTAAAGACCCAATCCAAAAATGGGCATCTGAAATGAACAGACATTTCTCAGACAAAGAAGTAGAAATGGCACATAAATACATGAAAAAATGTTCAACATCACTGGTCATTTGAGAGATGCAAATGAAAACAATGCTGAGATTCCACTTCACTCCGGAAAGAATGGCTGCTATCATGAAATCAACCAATAACAAATGCTGGCGGGGCTGTGGGGAAAGAGGAACCCTGCTCCACTGCTGGTGGGAGTGTCGACTGGTGCAACCACTGTGGAAATCAGTATGGAGATACCTCAAAGAACTAGGACTGGAAGTCCCATTTGACCCTGCTATTCCAGTGCTGGGGATCTTCACCAAAGAATTAAAAGAATCATGCCACAGTGATATATGTGCGCCCATGTTTATAGCAGCACAGTTTGTGATAGCTAAAACTTGGAAACAGCCCAAATGCCCATCAACTGGAGACTGGATAAAGAAAATGTGGTTTTTTTATAAAATGGAGTACTACTCATCCATAAAAAATGAGAAATTAGAGACATTTATAGGTAAGTGGATGCACATTGAGGCAATACTCTTAAGTGAAATAAATAGGACAGACATGTGTAAATACCTAATAATTTCTCTAGTGTGAGAAATTGAAAGTGTAAATAAGGACTAAAAGGTATAATAGATAATGTGAAATAGGAAGAAAAGGTGCAAAGGGGAAGGGGAAGTGGGAGCGGTAGGGGAAAGGAAAGAAGGGAATGGAATTAATATGAGAAAATGAAAAAATGGAAACAAAGTCTTTGTAAATAGGGAGGGATGGAGGGGTTTAAGGGAGGGAAGGGGAAGGCTGAAAAATCATAACCAAGAGAGATTATGTAAAGATGCAAATTTCCAAAGATGAATGTCATTATATTGTATACCTAAAATGTACCAATAAAATAATATTTTTTATAAACTTAAAATTATAAAGAAGACAAAAGGAAGTGGGAAAAAGTGGAGAAGGAGGAGAAGAACAAGATGTTAGCCAGTCTGGTAGATTAAAAGAGATTAAAGGAATGTGTAGCATGAGTTAACCCCAGAAAGTTGGTAGGGAATGAACCATACAGAATTTAAATGACGTGAGACTTCATGTGAAGATAGATTGAAATCCTTTGAAAGTCTTATTCAAAGAGTAACATCGTCAGATTTGGATTTGAGGAAGATACTGTGGTTTGGGGAATACATTAGAGAGATGTAAAATTAAGAACAGGGAAATAAAAAATAATGAGAATATAGTAGAAAATAAAAGAAATACATTTGGGAGATACTTATGATGAAGAACTGAGAGGACAGGAGAAGTCAAGAATGACTCGTGTTTCTAACCTGATAATTGGATGTATGCTGATATTCTTATTAAATAAGGAATATTTGAGGATAAGCAGGCTTGAGGAGAAAGGTTTGAAGTGATGTGTTTTGAATATCTGAGATATCCTTAAGACCTCAAAATCCAGGTGTCTAGTAAAGAGCTTTATGCATATGTACTTATCTGGAGCTTGGGAGAGGAGTCTGCCCCACCTGTAGTGTATGAGTACACAGAATGAAAAAGCCAGAAGACCTAGGGCTAAATTCTAAAGAATACAAACATCTGAAATGAGAAGTTGAGGAACAAGAGCCTACTATAGAGATTGAAGACTACCATAGAGATAAGAAGAAAAATCAACATTACTAGAAAAAGGTTTCTGAAAAAGGGCAAGGTTAATAGTATGAACAATCTGAGAAACCGAACAAAGGAAACTGTCCTTGTACCAGTAGATCATCGGTGACTTTGGAGAACAGGTTCAGTAGGAGGAAAAGCAAAAATGCAGTGGAGTTGAGTAATGAATGGGAGGCAAGCAGGTGGTAGGGTGTGGATAACACTTTTTTCAACAAGTTCTGTTATAAAAAGGAAATAAGTAAAGAAGAGGCTGTGTGTTGGGAGAGGTTTACAGTACTTGTTACTTTTCTAATTGTGGGAAAAACTTGAGTATGTAGAAGTGCAGTTAAGAAGGGGCCCTCCTTGAGGGAGAGGTTAAAGATCTAGGAGAAGTGCAGAATCTGTCATAGAGCAGAATGCACCATGGTTACTGAATGTTTTCTGAAATAAATCAGCAGGGAGACTGTTCCTGTGGGTACAGTCTCTGGGTTCTGTTATGCTCCACTACATATTCTAAAAATGTTCTTATGTTTCCCCTTTCTGAAACAGTTGGGCCATTAAAAAGTGTACAAAAACCACCTTTTCAAACTCCCTAGAGAGGGCTCAATTTCACATCCCAGCCAAGGTGTTTCCTTTCTGAAGAGCGTGTGTGGTCGTGACAGCACCTAACCCTGACTCACAGTACAAGGGTAGAATCCCAAAGCAGCAACAAACAGAAAAGTTTCCAGTGGCTTCTGGCCCCTCACACTCCTAGTGACCAACTCTTTCTCAGGGAATCAGCCTGGCTAGGCAGAAGGCATACCATGTGACTTTCTGCCCACTTTGAAAAGGCAGTAAAGCAGATTATAAATAACCTAAACTGCTTGAAAGAGGGTGCTTAGCACTAATGATGTCATTCCATCTAATTTAGACACTCCTTCAATGTCAGTGGCTGTTCTCTAATGAGCTCCTACTACCTTGGGCTAGGTATGTTACTGTCTTGTTTAACAATGGGTAGCAGGTCCTGGAGTGGTTGTGAAGAGTAAAGTGAGAGAACATGAATAAAAGAGCCAAGCACACATTAGATTCTTAGTAAGTTCCCATTTCCTTCTCTTTCTTGTCAAGAGCCAAAATAGTCTTTCCCACCAAGTGCCCAAGTTTTGCCAAAGGGGCTGATCTTAGAGAGGAAAAGGTATTTTAGGAAGCACCCAATATGAATAAACCTCAAGATAATATCATCTGGCTCATTGGCAGATTTTTGTATTTTTGTTTTGGGGGTCCTACTGTAAAAGAGTTTTAGATTTAATACATAAAAGAATGTCCAGCTAAATGTTAAATTGAGGGTAGGGATAAATTTGTGAGAGAAATGTTCTTCATGTTTGCTTTATCACAAAGTTTCTTTAAATATGTGCTCCCCGGGTGCAATTAAGCGTTTGTTTACAGATCGTTAATTATCTGGCAGAGAGGCTTGGCTGGAAGGAATATGGCTGAGAGTCACAGCTGGAGCGTTGGAAGCATATGCCAAGTGAGAATCTATCTGAACCAGAGATAGTAAAGCTCAGAAATGATTGTATAAATCAGGAATGAAGAGAAAGTCAATTCCCAAGAGTTGAGCATTCAGGAATTCTGAGACTTCTAGCTAGGCTTGATTAGGAGCTAGGGGTTGGGGGGAGGCACATGGTTCTCCAAGAAAGAGAAGACAAAAAGAAAGCAAGAGGAGTGGACAGGGTAAAAAAATCTAATCCAATTTGCAGCCTTTTGAGTAAGACATGTCTCTTGAGACATCAAAGTAGAGAAGGGGGTTCTAGAAGGCAGGAGAGTATTATTAGTACCATAGTGTAGCAATGCTTGAACATTTGTAGTTCCGTAAGAATTCTAAAACTAGTTCATTTTTCTCTGTCTGCACAGACTAGGCTCTCTATCCAAATAATGTCTCTTCTCCCCCATGCTTCCTGAGCTTCTGCTTATCCTTCAGGTGTCAGTACCAACTATCCTTGGAAGCCTTCCCTGGCACCCTCAGGCAAACATAGGCTGTCCATTGCTTGGACAAACTACCTCTACTACTTATGTATGCTTCTATTAGCATGGAGGCTCACAGGAAGCCTTTCTGGCTTAACCAAGATTCCAAGCCTAGCTCAAGAAACTGAATATTATTTCACTTCTTCTGTCTTAATGAGTGCAGTTATCCCCTTGCATGTGTCCCAGTTTTATTAGTTTCCTAGGGCTGCCACAAAGTGGGTGGCTTTAAAAAACAGAAACTTATCCTTTCACTATTTTAGAGGTTAGAAGTTCCAAATCAAGTTGTCAGCACAGCCATGCTTCCTGCAAAGCTCTAGGTACATTCTTTCCTCAGCTTTTCCTAGTTTCTGGTGCTGTCCATTCATCCTTTGGTGTCCATTAGCATGTTTCCAGTTGCATAACTACAATTTCTGTCTCTGTCTTTGCATTCTCCCTATGTGTCTGTCTTTCATGGGTTGATTTTTTTTCTTCTTATAAAGACACCAGTCATATTGGTTTAGGCCACACCTTTAATGACCTCTTTAACTTGATTATATCTGCAATGACCCTGTTTCCAAGGTCGTATTAACAGATAGCAGGCATTAGGGTTTCAAGATATCCATGGGGAAACACAACTCAATTCATAACACTCATGAAAATACTATTTCCTGCAGGGTGAGGATCACTTCTTGTCTATTTTTGTCCCAACTTTGTATAAGATCTGGCACGGATCAGCTAGGCCCCAGAAATGTTTTGTGAGTGATGGAGCATAAGCCTTTATAAATCAAGATTTTTTTTAAGTTTTGTGGACATTAGGGCCCTCTGTATACAAATATCTGTGCAAGATACTTTCTGTATGCTCTCTCATTTAATTTTATCAGATGTGCTGGAAGTTCGCTCTCTATCCCACAGAGGAGGAAACCAAATAAGTCATTTACTCACATCTGCACAGCTAATGACCTGTGGAGCTGAGATTTAAACTCAGGTTTGTGTAATTTCAAAGCTCAAATCACTCCCCTCTTTCCACTGCCTTTTATTTTACTTTTATTTTAGTGAAGGCTGTTTGTAAGCCCTGACTACCTCAGCTATCCGTAAGGCAACCCTCCTCCCAAAAGGAGGGGTTTGTGCGTTAAGCAGTGTTAAAAGAATCAATAGCATGGTCTTGTTGGGTGTGGGGCATAATGGGTAAGTGCAGAAAAGGGAAATCGCCTCAGGATTGAAGATAGATGGCAAGGACAGGTGACATAAGGGGAGAAAATTAGTATATCTTTTCCACACCTCCTTTCCAGCTAAGACAGCCTTCTTCCAATGCTAAACCTTGGAAATTCTGACTTAAATGTTGCTCTAGGACTAGGTAAGCTAATGCCCTTGGAGTGAATGAGGTTGCCTTTTCCTGAAAATTGCAGACAAAAAGTCTTTTGGAAACTGGGCTAAGGTACTAGTTTGGTCATAGACACATGTTTAACTCAGGAGGAGACATCATCTTTCTGGCTTCAGTTTCATCATCTCTAGAATGAGAAGTTTGAGTTATAAGTTGTCTGAAGTCTGAAGTCACTAGTCTTGGTTTCTTTCTTCTATAGAATCCGGTTCTGTTTTATAACTCTATTTTAAGGTGTTTTTTACATTGCCAAAAAAAGAGAGAAAAAAAAGAATCTTCAGGATGAAATTTCTGTATGCCAAGGAAGACTTTTTCTCTTTCCCTTTTTTGCATGCAAAGCTCTGCTTTGCCTCTTCCATGTCTATCTTTTCATTCTGGTATACCTCACAGGTTTTCTCAGTGGCAGCAAGCACTCTCTGGCATAATTTTTCCTTTTCTTTATAGCAAAGAAAAGTTAAAAACATGTAGACAGACCCTACCTGGCTCCTATGCTAGTAGATCTATTTGTGCTCTTTCTGTGACCCATACCAACTGAGAGATGGAAGAGAAAAGTATGCATAGATCCAGAATGTTTAGCTTGGGACAGTTTTGCAGCCCCTTTGCCAAGTATGAGCATGGTGATTTTACTTCCTACTCTGCTTTCAGCTTCTTGAAAATGTGCAGGCCCTAAGTGAATATTTTCTAGCAGACTCTTTCTTCCTTGGATAGACAATGAGCATCTCAAGAGGAAAATTAAACTCCTTGTGTTTGTGCAATTGAGGTTTGCCTCCACCTGGCGAGTGCTAAGAGTCAGGGATAGGTTTTAAATGTTCATCTTAAAAGGTCATAGCAGCAGAGATTGGTTAACTTGGGAGAAAGAATGTTCCTCTTGCTAAGAGTCCATGTCTCAACTATCTCCTGAGCTAGTGAATCTGGCTGCCAGAGGACTTCTAAGACATTCCCCAGTGACTTGGAGTTATTGAGTTTATTGTATATGTCTCCTTCCCTTTCTCTTTATGAGTCTTCTTTGCTGCTTATTCCCTAAGAAAGCAGGGAATGAGATTGGGTTTTCCATGCCAGCACTCCTTAGTCTACCTAAACTACGATTGGTGCTATCAGATATTTTGTTATCAGCAGGAGAACAGCTGCTAGGTTCTACATGAATGACAAGCAACATGCAAGGCTAGGGGAGGCAAAGCAGCAGAGTGTGAACCACATGGACGTCGTACCAGCTTCACATCCAGTGGGTGACTTGGGCCCTCACTTTCCCTCCCTGAACCTCTGCTGATTTGCCTGTAAAACAGGGATTAAAAGCAATCACTTCCCAAGATTACTATAAGAGTTGTGCTTCAAGAACCTCATATTATCAGGGACAAAGTAAGAGACTCAGTAAACTGTACTTTTCTTCTATGCCTCTTCCTCTTTTTTATATGTATTATCTCATTTATTCCTGTCAATAATCATAAGAGATGTTTCATTTTCCCATTTTATAGATAAAGAAACTCAGTTTGTGTGATTCTCTACTGTATTCCAATATTAAGCAGAGATTCTGGCACATGAGCCTTCAACAAATTGTTCAATAGTAAATGAATGAATGAATAAATGAGTGAATGAATGAATGACACAATCTTAAGGGAGTTAAGAATCTTCCCCAATTTTCAAAGCTGGTATCTCAGATAAGTTAGTACATAAGGCAAAGCATCACAGAAAAATTCAGGCAAGGAGATAAGAAGAGAACCCAAAAAAGGAAACAGAAAGGCATAATATAATTCATCCTTTTTTATGATTGAGAACATTGTGTTTCACAATTAAAAAGCATGTTATAAATATATAAACTCTGAAGATATTTAGAAGCGGCCAATAGAACCCTAAACTCAGTTTAAAAGTACCAAAAGTACAGATCTCAGATTACTTAAATAAGGCAGACTTCTCCCCTTGGCCAGGAAGGGATAGTGAGTGGGATACATGCAGTAATAATACTCAACCATGAGAGAAAGAGAAAAAAATAATGCCTGACTCAAAGCTAACTACTCCCGGGAAACCCATGTTTGTCATTACTTTATGGTCTCCTGAAAGGGAAAAAAATAATAGAGACTCACTCAAAAGATGAAAATGAAAAAGGCAACTAATAATATTTGGAACCTACTATGTGAGAGCCACTGTCCTTGCCAGGCAGTTAACTTGATTGTATCAGTTAAAAATCATGACAATCTTATAAGGCTGTATTTGACAGTTGAAAAACTGAAAATTAGAGATTTTCCCAAGGCCCCACAGTGCCTGGGTGATGGAGCAATAACAACCCCAAACCAAGTTCAAAGATCATGCAGTTTTCACTTTTCCTGTGCCACGTTACTTCTCCAGAACAGATCCCAGAGCTCAGTGACCACATAGACTATTTAATGGCCGACCAATGTGGCAGGACATAGCAACAGGGTAGGGGCAGGGTCCTTGCCAGTTACCTACTTTACCTTATCAATTGAGATAAGCATTTCTCTGATCACTTTATCCAGAGTCTAATGTCCCCAGGTGCATTGCTTTTGTCCATTCTGTTTTTTAAAATGCCTCACACTTAACTGGTGATTTCTTTTTCAATATTATTGCCATATATTTTCCAAGGTAATAAAAATGTGACTGATAATTAAAAAGGGAGGTAAGGTTTTGATATTCTGCACTCTAATATATCCACCACCAACACTAAAAGAATAAATGGAAAAGAATTATCAAAAGAAAATGTGTTATATATTATATAAATGAGTTATTTTCCTTCATAATATAAAAACTTAGAGGTCACGAACTCATTATTTCAGTTAGCATTAATAGGTGGTCCTTTTGTATTGTTAAATAAGGAAATTAGTTTTGAGTAAATGATGTTAAGTGAAATAAATTAAACAAGCTTAAATATCCCAGTTTCTCTTATATAAGAAAACCAAATAATAAATAAAGAGCAAAATAAAAAGATAGACAATGGGAAGTAAGAGCTAAATCCTTCTCAAATGGGAAGGGGATCAAGAGATGAGGGGGAGATGGAAGGGAGAGAGAGGGGATGAGAAAAGTAGTAAGATGTGTTATGTACCTGCACCAACTTCATACAAGAAATATAAACATGGTATACTCCAAATATATACAAGTAAAAATAAATTTTAAAAGGAAATCCTTTACATTGTGATCTGGCATACACTTCTATCTACCACAATATAGGATGTAACTATCAGTGAATTCTAGGGTCCTTCTTGGGAAGTCTAAATGATAGTGCTTGCCAGAGTTTTACCTGGACCAATCAAAGTGATCTGGACATCTTTGGAGAAATCAGCATATGACCCTTTGATAATGGGTGTTTCAGTATCTCTTCACCCAAGCCAGAAGGGCACAAATCCCCTCAATGAGAAAAGAGTCAGACTCAGAATTAACCATAATTGGAGTAGAAGTCCATTGTTGGGGCTCTGGAAGTAAATAGCCTACTTAGGTTTGAATCCTTGCTCCGCCACTTACTCCTATGAAGCCTTGGGTAAATTACCTAACATGCATGATTTTCTAAAATCTAAGGATAATATAGCACCTATCATGCAGAATTGTTTTTTAAGATTAAATGAGCAATGTATATAAAGCCTGGAACATTCCTTAAATGTTCACTGTTATTATTCCTATGCTCAATTTGGATCTTCCAATCAATAACAGGGTTAAAAAAAACAAACTTGTGGGGTATAGGAGGAGATTGATATTTCTTACACAGCTTGGTTTGACTGGAGGTATCTGATCCTTCCTTTTTTGCTTCAGAGCAGCCTCCACACAAACTCTGTAGTAACAAGTGATTACCAACTTTCTGGCCATTAACAGGGCCTATAAAATAGTAGAAATCTGCTTAAACATTTGATAACCTCAGAGAGCTTAAAAACTTCAGAATCTCTGGTATAAGAAGTTCATGATTTAATAAGTCCTAGATAATATAGTCAAATCTTCAGTATTGATGGAAGTATGAATTATTCACAATATGAATGCTTGGAATGATAGATATTGGACTTTCCCATAAGGTCTAATGCTCAGATTTTTAGGTAGGTATTGAAGCCTCTAGGAAAAGATCAGCAGGGATTAAATCTCACAGTTAATTCAATTCCTTGCTGCCTCAGGATATTCTGGGGTAAGGCCAATTTCAAAACAGTCATCAAAACCCAGGCTTTGGATCAAAGAAATCTAGGTCCAGGTGTTCTCCACGTGACTTTAAATAATTCCTGTCACATCTCTAAGTCTTAGTTGCCTTGTCAGAACAAAACAGAAATAATAATAGTACACTGTTAAGAGGTATTTTGCAAAGATTAAAAGAAGTAATACCTAAAGCAGTCAGCACAGTTCTTATCATGGAAATCATCAATGGTTAATTCTGTTTTCATTCCTTTCCTCTGATTTTGTATTGAATTTATGGTGTGGTTAGGAGGCATTTTTTTTTCAGGTACTGGGAATCAAACTCAGGACCTTGCACTTTCCAGGCAGGCATGGTGCCACTCATCTAAATTCCCAGCCCAAGAGACATTCTAAAGAAAATTGGAATTTATAGTTGTCCATGTACTTTTGAGAAGACTTCACCCTACAATGAATACTGCCACTTATGTCTTTGACCCAGAATGGCAGCCTGGAGTTACAATGAATGACAATGTGGGGTGTACTTTTTGGCTCTATGAGGACTTGGGAAGGGCAGATATTTTGAGCCACAGGGGTGCTGGGATGAATAGAGAGGTTAATCAGAGAATTAACAAGTCCTCCTTGAGAAAGGTTGCCCTATCACCTCTCAAATAATTTTGTAGTCAGCAGAAGATTAAAATAAGACGGGAATCATCACCCTGAGTATAGGGTTATAGAGTCAACAACTTCAAGCCAACAACAGAGTGACAAAGAATTGTAGCCTCATGGGATAAGGCAGATTGCCATTTGTTTCCTGGGAGCCCATAGACTATATCAGTATGGTTCCTTATATTGCTATTTCATTATTGATATTAGTGAATATCAACTATATATGATTGTGACTATTTTTCTTCTCTATGTATTTTTCTATAATTATTTACATTTTATTCTCACTTCATGTTTAGAAAAATACTTTGAAAATGTCATCTTGTCTACTTATGCTAAAGCTAAACTAGGAGAATGGTTTTTCTTGGTATTTGAGTTCGATTGTGAGACCTAGACATGGTAAAGATACAGAAGCAGAGAGATCCTCACGAAGGGAAGATTGGATTGGAAGGACTTAAGAAAAGCCCCTAGTATTCTCTCTCCTGCTTCTGAGGGCCTTTTTCTTCTCCAAGATTATGTTTTAGACATTTACTCATTCAACACATATTTATTTAGGGTCTCCCATATGCTAGGCTAAGTGCTAGGATCTAAGACTGAAGAAAACAGGTTCTTTCTATAATGGAGCTTTTGATTGAATAACAGAGAAAGATAAAAATAAATTTTATATGCTATGATAAACTCCATGTAGAAAACTATAAGATGTAGAAGTACTTAACAGTGACCTGAGCTAGTCTGTGGAGAGATGGGAGAAGCAAGTCAGAGAGGACTTTTTTGAGGAAGTGATATTTCACCTGAAAAAACACAGTATGAGTTCATTTAACCAGGGGAACTACCAGAGGCAGCTTCTCAAAGAGTTGGCCCTTAACTGAAAGTCAGAATTTAGGCAGTAAAGTTACCCTTTTCCAATGTAGCCCCATTAGTTTCTTTTTAAAACCAATTCAGATGTTCCTTTGGGGCAATCTCTTCTACTCATAATTTCTTTTTGTCTTTAGACAGTGGGAATTTATCTGCTTGTGTTGCTTATGAAGAGGATATATTGCTAGGGTACGATGCTGGGATTCAGATGATCTGTGCAACCAACTCCCCTGTGTGACCTACATGAGCTCATAACATAACCACAA
Organism: Heterocephalus glaber; assembly: GCF_053883595.1. NCBI lineage: Eukaryota > Metazoa > Chordata > Mammalia > Rodentia > Bathyergidae > Heterocephalus > Heterocephalus glaber. The sequence continues at coordinate 4,105,716 of NW_028258301.1, forward strand.
TCTGATTGGTTGAACTTGACTCTGGTCTGCTTGATCTGAATTTCAAGCCAAGATGACATTTACAAGGCTTTATGTTGCTGTAATTGCTTCTGTGTTTTACATTTTTAGAGTGCATAAGTTTTTATTTCCTCTAAGAAAATTCTGAACAAAATCACTTTGAAAGAATGAATGGCCCAAACACAATATTTTGGAAGTGTTTGCTGCAGGTCGAGTAAAGCTCTAGCCTCAGAGAATCTCGAATTTTTGAGACCTGAGAGCTTCTTTTAGATCTGAAACACGTGACCACAAGCTCTGCATTAAAGGAGATGACACTTGGATGAAGGCACTCTGAGGTGCTTGTTAGATAGTCATCAGCACTGTTCATCTTATGATGTTCAATTTGGTTCAGAAAGAACTTATTCAACATCATACTCTATGACACAATTGGGATAAGAATTTCCAATATATCTAGGATGTTATCTTAAAGTTTTCTTATAATAACTATAACTATAGTAACTATTAGGATAACAATAATAGTGACAATCATTTATTGAGGACTCACAGTGTTTCAGACACTGTGCCAAATATATTGCATGGATTATCTCATTTAAAACTCATGAGAACCCTAAGAAGTTGCCTTAATATTCTCCTGAAGTAAGTGATAGCTGGTGTCTTAGTCACTTTCTCATCACTGGGAGAAATACCTCATACCCACAACTTAAAGGAGCAGAGCTTTATTGTGGCTCATGGTTTTTAGAGAATTCACTTCTTAGTTAACTGGCTCCAAGGCAACAAGGACATGGTAAAAGGGTCTGGCTGAGTAAAGCTGCTCACAGGAAGCAGAGAGAAAAGGAAGAGGCCTGGGAGGAATATACACCCTTCCAGGTTGTGCTCCAGGTTACTCACCTCCAACCAGGGCCCATGTCCTAACAATAAATCAGATATAGCGCCTCCATAATCCAGTCACCTCCCAAAAGCCAACCTCTGAACATATGAGTCTTTTGGAGGATAATTTGGATCTAAACCATAATATTTAGAGAGATTAAGAAACCTTCCCATGGCTACACACCCACTAAGGATAGCCTCACGTACTAGACCATGGTTTGGATTAAAGGCCTAACACTATGCTATACTTTCTTCTTTTTACATTGGTCTGTCAGTTTTCAGGTAGGGAAATTGTAAGTTAGAGAGAGTAAATGATTTGCCTGAGGTTACACTGACATTTCAGAGCCTTACATAATTTCCCTGAAAATAGTAATAATATCTATGAGTTGGTGAGAATTTTCTATGTGGCTGGAGTGGTATTTTAAAATCTTCTAATTCAAATGTTCTCAACTTTATCTAGTGTTAAAAATAATCTAGGAATATATATCTCCATGCCCCACCAGACTACTAATTGAATCAGGATCTCAGAGACTAGGACCTAGGAAGGGATGATTTTTTTAAGTTCCCCAGGTAATCATGTTATGCAGAGAGGATGAATAACTCCTGCCTTGATTCTAACAATACCTCATAGGTTAGAAAACTGAGGCTTAGGGGGTGGAAATAACAGAAAGATCACTGGTGGTTACCAGAAGTATGAGCTAGTGGGGAAGAAAGGGTTGAATAGGTGGAGAACAAAAGATTTTGGGGCAGTGACCATGCTTTTTATATTGCTAACATGGTGGACACATGCCATCATATACTTATCCAAACCTATAGAATGTAGGAAAATGAGGAAGAAAAGTAATAAGGTAATAATGATATGTTCAGAAAGGTTCATCAGTTGTGACAAACATACCACTCTGATGGGGGATGCTGATAATAGGTAGGCTACACACAATGGGGTTATATAGGAAATCTCTGTACCTTCTTCATAATTATGTGGTGAACCTAAGTTACTCTTTAAAAATGTAAAAAGAACAGAATTGAAAAGTCAAATCAAACATCACAGAAAAAAGGCAAAATCATGAAAAAAATGTGATCAATCATTAGCAGAGAGGTTGAAAAGACACGCTCCGATTGCTTTAAAAATTCCCAGAGCACTGGTCTCCTTAAAATAGTTTTGTAAAGTACACTGAGAATTCCATGTAGTAATGTGAAGCATAAGTCCCATTGCTGCCACTGAACACATTTCAGTTGGCTAAACCAGAGGAGCTTGACATGAACTCACGGCTCTGTAAAACTCAACAGGAGAGCTCAATGGAGACACAGATGCGGTTGCAAAGCTGCCCCAGATGTGTACATGTTCTGCTTCATTAAAATGACTTGGATGAGAGGCAAAGTACATTTGGCACACAGAAAGACAGAGTCAGAGGAGGGGCAGGACAGGACAGTCAGCCTCATCGCAGGCCTCCTTCTCCTGAGACTTGCATTCGTTCCAGTCCTTCCTTACACTGCTCCTAGAGCAAACTATCTAAAATGAAAACATGACCACGACCTCCCAGAGCCATAAGCTTTGCCATAAGTCTCCATTTTCTTGACTTTTCAAAGATTCAGAGTGATATACACAGTACCTGACACACACACAGTTTACAGTAAGCATTAGAAGACAAGTAGATATCCCAGTTATCATCACTGACCAGGCCATGTGAAGAGAGACACGGGTGAAGGAAGTGAAGCTATATGGGAAGAAGCCTGGGAGACAGGATCCTCAATTTCCCCATATCTGAATGGCTGGTTTGAGACTCTTGGTGAACCTAGTATGGCAGCTACAAGGTGGAAGGTTCTGTCTCAGTGTCAGTAAAGAAGACCTTTCCAACAATTAGTAGCTTGCAAGAATTAAGGAGTGGTAGTAAATGTCCTGACATTAGAACTGTATAAAAGGCATGTGAATGACCATTTGTAGGAATGTTGAAGAGGAGATTTGGTTGAACCTGATTTTTTTAATTGTACTTTTGAGTCTGGAATCTGTATGTTTGGACTATCTGTGCTTGCCAATTGTGAATCAAAAACATCTTGAGTTTCTTCAGGGCATAAATCCCAGGGCTATGTCTCTGGGTCAAGGAAGAGGTGCTGTATACTCAGGTTTCACTGAGGGAGGATGCACAGCATGGCACAGAATAGGTTCTTCATGTGTTTGTGTCAGTAGACTGAATTTTGAGCCACAAAGAAGCAGAAACTGGGTGTCTTTCTGTTGCTGCCCATGGAGTCTCTGAGGACCCTGTGCCTGCCATTATTTCTCCATTCTCTGGACCTATATGCAAAATTTATTTAGTCTATGTTTACTCTTGGCATCCAGTTTCATCGTTTGTTCTTTTCTTCTTTGAGGTTCTTGGGAAATGAAACTTCTACCTTATGAGGATAATTTAAATTGTATTGGGTAGGGAATTTGTTGAACCTTGTAGTACAGTGATATTTAACATGTTCATGAATGTGTTGTCTTAAGAATGGAATCTGTGTCTTAAGAATGGAATCTGTGTCTTGCCCTTGGGTCACTCAGAATAGGAAAGACAGAGTTGGGATTCAGCTCCAATTCTGAAAGGGAGGAACAGGCTTTTCAGTAAAATCACACAAGAGGTTTGTTATTCATGCTGTCTTTGTATCTCTTTTTAATACCTTTTTAAAATTTTATTTATTTATTTATTTATTTATTTATTTATTTTGATACCAGGGATTGAACTTGGGTTCTTGCGCTTCCGCAGCAGGCGGTAAAACCACTGAGCTAAATCCCCGGCCCTTAATACCTTTTTTCTATAAGCATTTACTCCAAGCCTTGTGATAGTTAGTTGGGATGCTAAAGTTACTAGGATTTACCCTCAGAGAACTCTCATTCTAGTGAGGGAATAAAGGGCTCTGGGATAAAATAGGAAGAGACTAGCCTCTGCTTGCGGACTATAGGTGCTTGAGAGAGCTTGGCAAAAGCTTCACAAAGGAGATGACATTTGAATTGGTTTTCAGGGTAAGGCAAGGTCACCATGTACTTCAGGAAGAAAGGTTGGGGACCTGGTGAAACATGCTATCTCATTTATAGCATACTCTGTAGTGTACTGTATACAGGAAGGAGCTGAGAGATTAAACTGGTAACATATTTTGGGATGATCCTCACTTAGATGCAGAGGAGGTTAACCATGGTACTACCTGAAATCATTTTGCAAATATGCTCTGCAGCCTCATGAACTTTGATTAAATATGTCCAACTCTGCATGATCCATCTTGTGAATTATCAGAAATCTTGCTGCACATTACTTCCCCTTGACCACCACAGGAATGTATTCTTAGAATAAAAAATCTCATTTAATATCAGTCAAAGTAATTCATAATCAAGAAGATAAATCTGGTGGAACAAATCAGAGTGTCTCCTCTCTTTTCTATAAGTGTGGAGCAAGATAGGACCCACATCTGCATCAGGACAACTAGGAGTCATGTCTGGGTGGCTTTGCATATATACCAGAGGGTTGGTTTAAGGCAATTTTATCTGACCTGTGCATTTGTATCTGGGAGCTATGTGTTGATAGGATTCACCTCTATAGAGTGTACCCTGCATCACAGTGAAATAATTTTAAGGTTTTGGCTTATCTTTATCATTGGCTGATCTGAAATGTGAGCATAGCACTCTAATTTTTTGATGTTTAATTTTTTATTATACAGTAATGCCTCATTATGGAAAATAATAAGAAGAATATAAACATAAAGAATAAAAGGAAATTAAGTCTAAGAGTACAAGGGAAAACAAAATCACCTACAATATAAGAAAATCACTATTAGCATGTTGCTATACTTTTATTTTTTGTTACAGATTAAGTTCATTAAAATGACTTTATAAAGTATCACATTTAATTGCGTCTGCCACCTCCATTAAACATTCTTCTATAAGAACACTTTTCTCACCATAATCTAATTACTTATATTTTCTTACTACTTCCCAAGTAGACTGTAAAGGTTTTAAGGAGGAGGAAAGTGTGTTATTCATACAGTAACCTAACTTTGGTTAGTTCTGATACACTAACACTGCAAGATCCACAAGTCTAGGTTTTTGTCCTGTCTTTTCATCTCTCTAATTCCAGTGTCTAGCCAGAATTTGGCATATAGTGTGTACCCAATGAATACCGGTTGCTTGATTAAAAGAATGGATGGATGGATGGATGGATATGGATTTTTATCTTCTTTACCCAAAATTCATTAAGCCCCTCCTAAATGCCCGGTCTAGGCTAGGCAAATGGAATATAAGTAGCCATATCTGATAAAAACCCCATCCTCTCAGGCTTCAAGTGCCGAACTCAGTCAAACTCTTTTACCTGGCATGCATGGCTTGGGGTGGGGGCAGACAAGGTTCTCTGGGCACTCTTCTATCTGTAATATTAGGGACACAGTAAAGACTGCTTTTCTACAGAGTACCAGTGCTGGACTCCTGAAGGTACTCTAGAAATCCCTGGCCTTCACCATGGGTCCCTGGAGCCCTCCACTTGCTGCTTCATCCCATCTGGTCTCTGCTCAGAGGCAGAGGGGCATCTGAATGGAGGAAGATGCCACTGTTACCTTAGGATGAAAGCACTGTAGATAAACCCTACACTACACCATCAGGCTGGTCCAACTGGAAAACCCAGATATGTCTCAATTCTGGCCAAAACCAATTTGGCAGCAGCTCTGAGGGAGTGTTTCTGGCTGACTGACCCTACCCACGGCCGGTGCAGTGCTGACAGTTTTGAAGAAAAAAAAAAGGAAGAGGAGGAAGAAGAAAAAGAAAAAAGAAGGGGAAGACGAAAGGAACTGAGGAGGGTGGCTAAATCTGAAACACTCCAAACTTCGGCTTGCTTGGAAGTGCAAGTTTACACTTTGGGATTCAACAAGACTGCCCTCAACCCACCCAGGTTGCATTCATTCCCTCACACACTCTTCCTTCCTTGCAATACAGTTTTCTTGCAATGCAATGCAATTTGTTTTGAATGCGATTATTGAAGCTATAAAATCCTGGCCACAGCGCGAATTTTAGTCAATGCTTCGCACTCTCCCATTGCAATGCTATTGTTACTATTATTATTATTCCAATTGAATCTCTGCTCTTTCCCCTCCCTACTTGAATCGCTCTCCGGCTGTGATTGCTCGGGTCTGACTTTGCGAGTGGCGGTGCGCTTCCAAACCCCCTCATCCGCCCCTCGCCCCCCTTTCTCCCCTCCCTCCCTTTTCCGTGCCCAGGCGAGAGCAGCCGATTGGCAGAGCGGTGCTTTCAGGAACAATAACAGTGGGGGGAGCCCGGGTCCCGGGGAGCCGCCCCCCCCTCCGGCCCGGCTGCACCGTTCGCGCCCCAGCCGGTCTCCACCTCTGCGCCCGCCCAGCGGGCTCACCGACCGGACCGGGCCCGCCCCCGGCGCCCACCATGTACGCCTTTGTGCGGTTCCTGGAGGACAACGTCTGCTACGCGCTGCCCGTGTCTTGCGTGCGAGACTTCAGCCCCCGCTCGCGGCTGGATTTTGACAACCAGAAGGTGTACGCTGTGTACCGGGGCCCGGAGGAGCTGGGCACCGGGCCCGAGAGCCCCCCGCGCGCCCCCCGTGACTGGGGCGCGCTGTTGCTCCACAAGGCCCAGATCCTGGCGCTGGCAGGTGAGCAAGAGGGACCGGGAGGGACTGGGGACCCTCGGGGGTTGGGACGTGGGCAGCCTGGGCGCCGGGGTCGGAGAGGGCCAGGGCAGCCACTGCTTGCTCCTGCCTCCTCCTCTAGAGCCCTGGGCTTTTCTTTGGTGGAGACGGGTGTCTCTAAGAGGCCAGACCAGTTTAAAGGACCAGAAGATCCCCTTTGTCTTCTTTGCTTCCCTGACACTCCCATGCTGTCAGTCTGCCTTCATTTCTTGGTCTGTCTGTCCGCCTCTTTCTGATTCTTTGTATTCTCTCAGCTCCCTCACTTTCCCTTTCTCTTCCTGCCTGTTTGTACCATCATCTCTCTCTCTTCTCATCTTTGCTTTACCTCTCTTGTAGTTCCTTCCTCTCTGCACCGTTCTCTTTTAAGTTTCTCAAGCTGTCTGTCTCTGTCCCTTTAAGGGTCTTGGTGTTCTTCTTGCATTGAGGAGCAAGGCAGATAATGTTAGATCTTCTAGGTGGGAGTCCCTCCTCACGGAAGGAATCCATGACATCCTTGTCCCATCTGGACCATCACTGGACTGGATGAGGAGGCCCTGAACCTCAGCACACCCGAGGCACCACTCCCCTGCCTTTCTCTGGCCAGGTGGCAGAGGTAAGGAGGCAGAGGCCTGCAGGCCACCTTTCGTCTCCACACCCCTTTCTGAATCTTTCCGAAGGATCCCTGAATGGGGGCTGAATGAGAGGTCAGATTAAGGCTGGACCTCTCCTCCCTGCTCACCCAGGGCTTGAGAGATGGGCAGGGCAGGTGGCCTCATCCTCATTTGGCAAATGAGGATGCTGAGGTTCAGGTGGTGGTAGGTCAAGATCAGCCCTTCAGCCTTGTGCACTGTTGGAACTGCCAGGCAGACACCTCTTTTGTAAAGAGAAGACAGCTGGTCCTCTTTCTGAGCTAGTTCTAGGAGGCTGAGTTGTAGACATGCAGGGAAGAAGATAGTGTGGGGAGCAGTCTTCTAGCTGCTGCTGCTGCTGCTGCTTGCTGCTAAGACGAATGTGCCCTAGAGTGGGCAGAGACAGTTACCTTTGCTTTCCATCTAGAAGAGAACACCAAAGGTTAGAACCTAAATGAAGACACTGTCAGTATTTCGTACTTTTGAGGCCTTTCCACTGTTTCCTCTTTACCCTAAAATGTGAACTTATCAAATATCATGGTGACTTGCCCAGGGTCCCAGGGCAAGTTAACTCAGCCTCATGACTCAGATTCATTTCGATTACCTTACATTACCACTGGAAAGTAGATTTGTGGAAGTTGAGGAGTGGAAGAACTAGAAACCCAGTAGCACCATTCCCTGGGCTACTTACCTCCGTGACAAGACCTGAGCATAAGGCTGTTGGGTCACCCACCACTAGCCACGTGGGGCCAGAAAAACTGAGTGAAAGGAAGTAGTTTTCAGGAAAGGGGATCCTTTGTACCTGATTAGGTTTTATTTTGTTTGCATGCTTTTAATTACCTGAAATGGGATTAATTATTTATTCCCCAAGAGGACAGACCTGAAGAAATTATAACTAGGTTGTAACCTTATCTTCCCTTTTACTAGAAGAAAAGAAAGCATACTTTCTTTTATGTCACACTCCTGGCTCTGGAAGGGCCCTAGGAGAGTGGAAGGGATGTGTGTTAGAGGATCAGTGATGTGGGCCTTAGTGTGTGATGGCTGTTTGCCTCCACCTGTTCAACTAACATGTACACACTGTGCTTGACTCTTCAGGCACTGCTGAGAGGCCAGTTAGGCAGATGACAGCCCCTACCAACTTTGATTTTAAAATCAACACAAATCCTCATAAGTAAGCTAGATATAGTTACTCTTCTAAAATCCATGAATTATGAACCTATAAACTATTCATTCTTCAAGTTGAAATGTTCATAAATCTTTGAGGTTATGATGAATAAACAAACAGGCAAACCATGGCAACATCTAGAAACTAGCAGAGCAGATGCGTAGAAGTGTAGTGCTAGTTTGAGCAATATACTTCCTCCCACCTCTCTTCAATTTTTTTCTTGGGAGGAGTAAAGAAAACAAAAGAGGACAACTTGAGGTTGGCAAGGCCACATTTGTAATTCCAATCCACTGGTTAATTTTTAAATTGGAGCGGCTGCCCTGGGTGCAAACTTGATTGGGAGGGCCAAGGTAGGCTTGGGAATTCATTTATCCCGGAAGAACTCTCCTGCGTGTCTTGAGAAACCCCATGTTGACTTAAACTGGATGGCTCTGAGAAATGCTTACAGTGACTTCATCTTAAAGAGCTCATTTGCCATCTATGAGGTGGAAATACAGTTGTGCTGGTGCACTAAGTGTGAGGAGGTGACTCCTCAGGAAGAAGACAGAGGTGACTTATGTCTGTGAATTGCCATTAATTACTTAATTCCTCTTAAGTAGCAATAAACATGGTTTTAGGGGTAGCTTTAGTGTCCCTTTATGGCCTTCAGTGAGAAATGTGTTAATCTATTTAGTATTTGCCCAGGGCAACCCAAAGCTGTCTTGAAGTGTACCTCTTCTTGTACACAGAAAATTTCAAAGCCAACTGCTATGGGAATTTGAACTTTTATTGCTCAATGTGGCTTACACCATGGTTTCAGTGTGTGTCAGGCTCTAGTGTGTGGCTCTTTTTTTACCAAATTACAATTCCAGTTCAACCAATAAAGCCACAGTCTTACTACGTGGCTGTGACATTTTCTGTGTTAGTCCTCTCAGTGATTCTTTGTCAGGTACTTCCGTAGTTATTATTTACATTTTATAGATAAGGATGCTGAGGCTCCGAGACTTGTCTATAGCTGCACAGCTAATAAATTGGCAAAGCCAGATGTGGAGCATAGGACCTCCAGTTCTAGGCCGCTGCTTGGCAGTCTCTTTTGTAAAGTAGCTGATGTTCCCATTGCCACACAGCATGGTTTTGGAAGGAGCAAAAGGAAAGGAAAAGCTTTCCGTGAAGCTTACAACTCAAGGCAAGTGAAAAGTCATAGGAATGTTAGGTACTGAGTTTTCTAGTTCATTCTGCTCTTCCTCTTCCTCTACTACCAGCCTCCCTTCTATAGGGCACACACACTTCCCCACCCTGCCCTTGTGTGGTCATTTACTTGAGGAAATCCTCACACAGGAGCTTCAGTCCACCATGAAGGGTCCACATAACTCACGGTTTGACTTACCATTGAGCCATGGTGTCTCCTTGCTCACATTTATTTGCCAAGCAGGTCATGAAAATGAAAAGTAACAGTTTAGAGAGCTCACCATTATCTAATTGCAATCCAGCCTACTCATGGTATTAAAGTTTGTGTTTTTTAGGGGCCAAAACTGGTTCTTCTGTGCTTAAAGTTTTAAATCTTATATCATTCTCTCTGGGTACCTATTCTATGTTATTATTGCTTGGGTACACTAAATTCCCTTTGTGGCCAAGTGTCCCCTTACTGCTTCCTGTAGGCCTGGCCCAGTGCAATAGTAAGTCAGTCCACTAGTCCACCAGATCTAAGGCTGTATGTTTGAAATGACAGCATGACCAAGGGGAGACGAGGTTCATTTTTCTGGTCCTGCTATTTCTGTGGGAGGCAGAGTGATGAAGAAGAAATGGGCACTGTCCTCAGAGAGTGTGTAGTATGGAGGGCCCAACAAAAGTGCTGAACAGGAAGAATCCAGGCACTGGAGGAGCACAGAGAAGGGGACAGTTTGAGGTGGGTTTGTAGGTAAGTTACTCTTTTCCAGCTCCACTAACACTGCAGCTACTCGTGCCTGCCTCAGCTCTTATTCATCCGAACTAGTGTAGAAGCCTTCTTATTGATCAGTCTGTCTCCAGTGTATTTTCCAAATTGCTTTCAGAATAATCTTCTAAAACACTATTTGTCAATTGACTACTCTCCTTAGGGCCTTCTGTAGCTCCCTATTGCCTGGTGAATAAAGCTTCAGCTTCTTATCCTGGCATTCATAACCTTACAGACCAGCCTCACTCACCTTTCCCTTTTGCCCAGGCCTGTAGTGTTTCTTGCTATTCTGTGAACGCAGCCTTGTGCACCCCTTTTGAGCCAGCGAGGATGGATTAATCATTGTCTGACATGAGGCATCTGCTTAAATGGAGCTTACCTAGAGAAGGCAGAGTTTGTGGTCTTGCTATGGGGAAGGAGTAGGCAGAGTACATGGGGAGCACCCTTCTTCAGAGGCATTCACTGTTCCTCCCTCTGTTCCTCCTCAGAACTCTTTTCACTTTGCTTGTTGCTTATGTATGGATTTTATGACTATTAGTTTTTAGTGTGCCTTTCTTTCTTCTAAACAGTGAACCTCTCCAGGACAGGGGCCTGCTGCAGAGCCCATCCCACAGTCTACACTGCTCAGACTATGTTAAACCCATGCACTTTGGGAAGGCACGTGCATTTTTTATATTTGGGAAGAGGAAGTAGAAGGGACAGGAGCCACTGTAGCTGTAGCTTGTTTTCCTGAACAGAAACCTGCAGTGGGATATTAAGGTTTCATTAAACTTTGTTCATCTGGAAAAAGTCAACATTCCTTATCACTCCCTCGCCTACAAGAAACCCCACTTGGGGAAAATAGCTTCCAAAGCCATGTTCTTCTTGCTTTGGTAATTTTAGCTCATTCAGGGCTCAGGTCCCAGCTTGGCATTGTCAGTCCAAATAGATCACTTGCTCCAGAAATGCTTTGGAACTTATACAAAGTTAGCAGCAAAGCAGGGGCCTAGCCGATTTCATATGCAAAGATTGTTGCATGTCATCAGTGGGACACTGCCAACCAAAGGATTTTTTTTGTAAGCAAGTGAAAACTTTTAATTTAGGTTTTGACATGTTCTGCTGATATACATGGAAGCAAGGATTGGAACTTGCCTGCTGTCATCTGTTGCAGATTCTCCTGGAATGCTAACCATTGAAGGTTGAGTCTGATGTGATTTTTAATGTTCAAGAACCACATATTTGTTACAACTAAGTAATATGTGCTACAAAGTACTTCAGAGTTCTGGTTTACAAGCTAGAAGAAAAAATTGTTCCAGGCAAGTTGAGAATTTGCTTTTAAATGTGTTATTTTTTTTATTCAAGAGCATGTTAGGTTTTATATTTTAAAAACAAACACCAAAAGTGGAATTCGAATTGAGCCCTGTGACTTGAGACCAATTCTCTTTCCAGTGTTCCTACCTGCATTGTCTTATAAGTTCCTTACAGACAAAAGATGTATATGATCTTGTTGTCAGAAAACAACCTGAAGATTTTTTTGGCTCATTCAAATTCTGCAAGTATTGAGTTATACTAGGTGGTCAACTGTATGCTGGAAAAAATGCATTATGGAGGAGCAGGTATTAGCATTATATGCTTACCAAATATGTGCTAAGTACCCACCAGGATCCAGCTTCACTGCACAATACTATTTACATCTTGTGAGATGGGGCTTCTTGTTTTACCTTGAAGTGAGCTACTCAAACAACTGTTTTTCAAGTACTGTTGGTGCCAGATAGTGGGTTAAGTCTTCCCAGATAGACTAAGGCTTGTGGAGAAATGTCAGTTCAGTCAAAAATTCTTAGACCCAAGCTATGGTGGTGATGATCATGATGGACCTGAAATGTATTAAGGAAGAAGACTCCACAGACTTGGTTACTGACTGGTTGTGATGATGTGTGCTACTACTGTAGTGTGATCTGAGCCTTCCTTTTTCATGGGAACACTAGTTGCTTGAAAGGGGAGATTATGAATTTAGTTTGAGACTTGTTGAATCTGAAGGGTTCATGGAACACCATCGTGGGTATGCCAGGACAGCAAGTAAGTGTGTGGGCCAAGATTCAGAAGAGTACTCCAAGCAGATAATCCCAATTAGGAAGGAAGTCATTAACCATGAGAAGAGTGTTGTCATAGTGGGAAAGCGTGCAGAGCGAGAAGTGCACAAGGGCAGAACTCTTCAGAACACTAGCTTTTAAGGGCACAGTTTAGAAGAACCCATGAAAAGTGACTGGGAAGGAAGAATCAGAGACAGACTGAGACTTGAGGGAAAACAAGGAGACATGAGTCTCCTGGAAACCAAATGAGAAGAGAGCGTTTTGGATCCCAGATCTAGGCTTGCTTGGTGTTTGTTTGTTTGTTTTTGTTTTTTTAAACTATATAGCAACTACCTTTTCCTCTGAACTCATTGATGAGACCTAGGACAGCTAGACATACAAGCAGAAGAAAAGATTGGTATAGGATATTCTGGTAGTGTTTAAGTTTCTGAGTTTTACATCAGCGAGGAAGGGATCCTGAAAGTTGAGTTGTGGTCAGTATGTGGAATCGCAAGGATTGATGAGTACAATAACAGTAGCAAAGAGAGCCCTGGAATAATGGAAAGGGCTTCCAGAATGGTGCTGAATTCCCTGGAGGTGCCAAGCAGGTCAGGGAGGTTTTAGAATGGAATCTTACGCTATGGCCAAGTTTGGTTAGATAACTTCCAGGTCACCTCCTTAAAATACTGGGGAGGAAATAGTAAAGAGATGAAAGAGATTGGACTTTGAAATCAGATAGTCTGAATTCAAATTGTGACTCTGCTACTTGTAAGCTGTGTGGCTTTGGGGAGATTACTTCACTTCTCCAATATCTTGGTGCTTATCTGTAACACAGAGAGAGTAATCACTCACTTGCCCGCTATGTTATTTAGCAAGTTAATATGGAAAAGTGTCTGGCACATAGTAGGTACTTACTAAATATAGACAGCTATTCACATGCTGAGAGAAAAACAGTCTTCAGAGTTCTGGGTACCAGTCTTGGTTAAAAGGTGTTGAGGAACAAGCACATATAAAGGTGGTTTTAAATCCTCCTGGGGCTTGACCAAAGCACGAAAGCCTTAACATTTCCCCCCACATTTCACCCCTCAGTGACCCTATGCTGGGACTACTGATTACCCTGGCAACAGTCCTGGTGAAGCATATGAGGGCAGCTAGACAAATGACCCAGCAGAGTACCATTCCTAACTCTATCTGTGCTCCAGCCCTGTGCCAGGGCCAGAAGGGTGTCAAGAGCGAGAGCAAGGAGATCTGAAACCTACCTGGCAGTTCCCTCTCTCCCTGTTTGGATGGGCTCAGTAGGGCATTTCCCCACCACACCCACCTGGAGGAATCTTACAGATCATCTACCCTTAACCTGCACTGGGCAGATAAAAAAGAAACCTGAAGTCCCTGTGATTGTCTAGTGGTCACAGCCAGAAGGACCTGGTGAGGTTTCCAGGTTACTCCCCATGTTTCATAGAAAGAAAAGCAAGAGAGAGGACAGTCACTCAGTCAATGAGAAAGCCAGGCCTCAACCCACTGCCTTCTGACTCCTTTCTGATACACAGCAGCATGGCTGTCTTCCTTTTGTCCCCTTGGCTAGATATATTCTTGACACTTAAGAATTTTCTCTGCCTTGGATTTTATAAAAATAAACACCGTAGACCAGAGAATGCAATGTGCTTGCCTTCTCTGCAGCATATCTGTTTCTAATGCAAACATAGGACTTCACGGGGTTTTTGTGCAGATGAAAAACTTTAAACTTGCATATAGATATTTATAAAACAACGCAAAGCCTTTGTTAAACATTTTATATTTAGCCTTTCAGAATTTCATCGTAGCTAACAAACCCACACCAAACTAAGCTCTCTCACATTGGATTATTTTAATTATCCAACTTGATTTTATGTAAAATCTGAGCCAAAACAGCAATTTTCCCATTTGTCCTGGACACAACAGAGTCAGAAAATCAGGATAACATAAGTTGTCTCTTCAGAGGCTACTTACTTATTTCATATTATAACCAAACTTATTATTTGGCTTTAAGCTTGGTTTAATTGCAAAGGCAGATTATTTATTCTTCCCAGTGAGCCAGTAGTTCATGCTATATTTTCCTGGAATTCAAACCTAGAAACATATTCCAAAGTCACGTTAAAATGCCACATGACCTAAAAAAAAAATGCCACATGAAATATTTGCTGTCTTAGGTGATCCACACTACCGTTCACCTTCATTAATGTAACCAGTCAAGAGTTATAGCTTCTTGTCACCCTATGTTGGATCTCCTCCTCACACCCCATCCATCTTGCTTATCACTGACATATAAATCTCCTTAAAGCATCTCTTTCATCATGTCTCAACTGTATCAAATACCTGCAGTGGTTCTCCTTGCCATGGGACAAAGCCAAATATATAACCCATAAGAGTAGCCTAACAACCACTATTTATTGAACATTTGTGACAAGAAAGTCACTGTGTTTGGTGTTTTACATGTACTATCTCTTTGTACTATCTCTTTGGAAAATATTTCTTAATTTCTACTTTACTGATAATGAATCTGAAACTTGGAAAGGTTGAGTAACTTGCCTAAGTTTCCTCCCATGGTATGTAGCAGAGCAGAATTCCAAACTAGGATGACCTTATTCAAATCCTTCTTAATAGATATTGAACCTCTCACTACCCACCATTTCTTTCACTTTTTGTGATGGCACTGGATGTTTAATCATCATCTTGTCTGAGTTAGGTATGTATGTGAGGCATCTACCTTCAACTCATGAGAAGAGTTAGAAATGCTTGGAGACCACAGGTTTGCCCTATGTGAACCAGCAACTCAGGGAATCATTCTGGTTGGGATCCTCGGCACATAATGGGTTGTATGGGTACAAAACACAAAGATCACTTGGCAGTGTGCTCAGCCCAGAACAGAAGCTCAGTAAGTGTACTGCCTGCAGAAAAGAATAAGAGGAAGCTCCAAGGAGATCTTATAGAACACTCATCTAGGAAGCATGGGTCATGGAGGAGACTGAAAAATATTAGGATGGAACCAGTGGTGAGCTCTCAGAGAGACCTCAGGATTCACCTGGCCAAGCATTGAAGCAACCAAGATACAGGCTAGGTGCATGTAGTTCCAGGCTAGTTGTGTGTATTTCGAACCTAGGTGCATGTAACAAAAGATCCCTTCCTGAACTTACTCGTCTCACCTCAGAGCTTCACGGACTCCTTAGCCACCTGTTTCTGTTGTGCCTGGCAATGATCACTCTTTTCTGGAGACTCTGAAGACAGAGTGGTCTGACAGGAAAGCAAAAGTAAAGTGGTCTTCTACTTTGAATTTTAGGATGGAGAGTTTGGATGTCTTTGTTTATAGCCATCATTCACTCATTCATTCAGCTTTTATTCTGGCTCTGCCATGTTCTATGCATAAGTTTAGAGAGGATAGAGTTTAGCTTAAGAGGCAAACAGATCTACTTCAAATCTGGCTCTGTATCTTACCTGCTAGGTGACTTTAGGAAGGGAATTTTCTTTCTTTGAGATTCATTTTTTTAAAAAATGAAATAATAGTTACTTTCAGGGTTGTTGTAAGATGTAGTAATATATCTGAAGAGCTATATGGTAGGATCTTATATGTAGTAGACATTTCACAATTAGTAGCATATTTTTAATTGGAGTATTTTATATAACAAAATTCACCATCTTAATTATGAACAATTCAGTATTTCTTAGAATATTCACAATGTTCTGCAACCAGAACCAATATATAATTCTAGGACATTTACATCATCCAAAAAAGTCCCTGTTACCCATTAAGCAGTCACTTTCCATTGCCCCTTCTGCCCCTGGTAACCACTAATCTACTATATTTTCTGTCTCTATGGGTTTGCCTATTCTGGGTGTTTCATACAAATAGAATCATAAAACATATGACTTTAATGTCTGGCTTCTTAGTGCAGTATTTTCAAGATTCATCCATATTGTAGCATGAATTAGTGTCATTTCTTTTTATGGCTGAATAATACTGTATTATACTAATATGTCATACTTTGTTTTTCCATTCATAAGTTGATTGACATTTGGATTGTTTCTACCATTTGATTATATAAATAATGCTGTTATAAACATTCATAAACAAGTTTCTGTGTGGACATATATCTTAGTTTTTCTTGAGTGTATTGCTAAGAGTAGAATTGCTAGATGTACGATATTTCTGTGTTTAACTTTTTGAGTAACTCACAAATTATTTTCCCTGATGGTTTCCCCATTTTGTATTCCTACTAAGAGTGTATGAGGGTTCCAGTTTTTCCACATCATTCCCAATAATTGTTATTTCTTTCCTTGTCTTTTTCCAATTATAGACATTCTGAGCCTAAAATGATATCTCATTATAGTTTTGATTCACATTTCCCTATTGACTGATGTTATGGGGCATCTTTTCACATGCTTATTGGTGTAGCCTCTTATTATTTTTTGTTTATCATTTTTGTTTCGTACGTCCCTGTTTTATCGCTATTCCTATGATATGGGCCCACCTAAGATTACTCACATTGCAGGAGGGAAGGGAGACCTCTAAACTGGCAAACCACACAGTAGGATAATAGACTATAAAGAAAATATGTACAGTTTGCAATGGAATCTTTGAAGAGGAAAGAGGAGCTAAGTGGAGGCAGAGTTTGTCAAGCAGGCAAGGAAGAAGGAAAGCTTTCAAGTAGATTGAAGAGCGTGGAGCCTAGGGTAGAGCTGGTATAGATGAAGCTTCTTGACATCATTTGTCCTCAAGTGAAGAGCAGAGCACTCCTAATTGTCAGCCTCCCAAGCTAGGCAACGAGGTAGGAGACTTAATTCTAGAAGCAAGCCTGCCTCACACCACAAGCCAACAGGCAGTGCCCACTGAGCTCTGTCACCCAATGCTTTTCTGCACAGGGTTCTGTTGTTTCCAAGGCACATTTACTGAGCTGATTTGATCCCTGATGGAAGTAAAAGTCATATTGCCATTTCTAAAAAAAGAAAAATAATACACAAGGAGATAGCAGCTTGCCTAATTCTCACACCTATGAAGTGGCAAAACTGGACTTGGAACCCAGGTTGTCTGACTCCTGGTTCTTTCCATATAGCTGCAGACTGAACCTTAATTCTTAACTCAAGGCTATTTTTTGCCTCCAGCCCTAACCACCTCACCTTTCTTCCTTATCTTTCCCCCTTCCTATAACTAACCATCTTTTCTGGTTTAGTCTAAATATCTTTCCAACTTTCCTCTTAAGGCTTCTGTTCTTCTCCCTCTTGTGTAGCCCACATTTTTACTGTCCTTAAATGGTTATCCTTTTATGTTTACTAACTCTTCAAGTTTAAGTGCCAACTTTTCAGCTGCTGAAATTCTTAACATATAGAATTGATCATCTTTGTAGCATTCTGGCAATGTAAGAATTATTTACTTCAGGTCACAAATGAGAAATAACCTCAGAAAAGTAACTTACCTAAGATTGTGCAGCAAGTAAGGAATCTAGCACAAATGTTACCTCCTTTCAAAAGCCTTAGGGTTACATTGACTGACCTGGTTTCTCTTACTCCAGAAACTGTACAGCAGTTACTCTTCCATATTCAATTCAGTGTTAGAGATCTTGGGTTATCGTCTCATGAATCTTTATCTTGTGTCCCCATCTGGATGCTCATTCATCTGTGTTCCCAGGGCCAGGCCTTGACTTTGCAGAATGCAAATTCTCAGAAAATGATAAGGTAATGCATAGGAGGAAAAACTCTGCACCTGCATTACATGATCGAGGTTCTGGTATTTTCATGTTATGACACTGACTCCCATGACCTTGCATAATGGTGAGCTTTCTAAGATGGGGACCCTGCTTCTCCGTGCTTATCCCTGGGCCTAGGGATAAGCTGCATGGATGGATGCATATATCTCACCATTTGGAACCTCACTTTCTTCATCTGCATTTTCAGACATTTGAATAAAATGATCTGAAGATTGTTTACTATTTAAATATTACCTACTTCTCCGCACCAACTCCATACCAATATGGTGCCACAAAGTTTCAACTGGAGACAGAGTACAGCTTGACATTTTCACTTTGGTGGCTATGTCTCAAATCATTATCCTTGAACTTGTCAAACTGAAGACTAACTCAGAAGCTTTGCCCCAAACACTGTCAGAAGTCCTAATGCCACCTCTCCTCTGATTGATCTCTCTGTCTGTCTCTCTCTCTCTCTCTCTCTCTCTCTCTCTCTCTCTCTCTCTCCTTCTTTCTCTGTCTCTTTATTTCTCTATCTTTGTCTCTTCCCTTCCCACTCCCTTTCAGTTCCTTCTCCCCACCCGACATGTCTGTATGTAAGCACACATGCACTCCCTGGCAGAATAATATCATTTGCAGTGGTTTCTTTAGGTTTTACACATTCACAGCTTTTTCCCTTAGAAAGAGCCAACAGTGCATTGTAAGAGGGAAGCTATTGCTTTTTTAAGAATATACAAGTCCTCCCTATGGTTCATGCCTAACCCACTGGGCGTATTTTATAGGCACAAAGAGAACAGGTCATTCTTGTGAAAATAGAACCCGATGATTGCTCCCCTGCCCAGTGGGAAGGGCCATTTTCATCAGCAGGAGATTGTTAACAAACACCATTTTTTCTTTTTTTCTGGACATTTCCTTTATACCCCATACTCTACTGAAGTCATTTCTTGGTTTTTTTAAGTTAAATCTTTATCTACCTTATGCTGAAGAAAATGATTCAGGCATACTGATAATGCCAATTTTAATGTTCCATTCACTGAGTGCCTAGTGGGCCAGGCATACTTTGGTGAGTTGTGTGACTTACTGCTCTCATCCCCACAACTCCTGTTACAGAGGAAAGTCCTGAGCTCAAAGACACTGAATCCTTGCTCTTCTATCTTCCTGTCAAGGAACAGCTAAGGATCATACTCAGGTCGTTTTCATAGTAGTAGAGTCCTACCTCTAACCAGTTGGTGCTCCATTCCTAAGACCATTGGGAAGACTTAGCATTTGAGTACTTTTTAAAACACTTATTTATAAGTGTGCCGGTTATTTTTCTCATTGCTGAGATAAAATACCTGACACGCACAGTTAAAGGTGGAAAGGTTTATTTTGGCTCAGTTTGTAGAGAGTTTAGTCCATAATTGGCTGACTCCAAGCCAAGGTAGCATGGCAGAGGGGCATCGCAGAGGAGAAACAGTTCATGACAGACAGAAGACACCCAAAGCAGCAAGCAAGCAACAAGCAGCAACCCTCTTTCTGTCCCTTATATTACATCCTTAACCCTTAGGGTTGGTAGCACTCACACTCAGGGTGGAGCATCCTTAATCCCACCTAGAACTATGCCAGACCAATAAGTGGACTAATTTGGTAATCATACACTCCAGATCCAGCCACCTCCAAAAAGCACCACCTATGACCACATGAGGCTTTGAGGGGACATCTAGGCACAAACCATAACAATAAGCATCATTCTCAGCTTTACTACCAAGTTATGAGGAGAGAAGCCTGGCTTGGGAGAGGCATAAGAGCATGTTTATCACATGCACCATGCACATACATGCATGAACACACACACATGCACGTTCCTACACACAAAGACCCTTGGAAACTGGAATTAAATAGTGCTTGGCCATGTGCTATATCATGCATTGGGCAACATACTAGAGAATGCATTTAACATATCCTAATGGAGAGGAAAGAAATAGTAGTGCCCAAAGTCTCATTTCAATCCCATAATACAAACAATTTTATCACAAGGGACCACTTCCATGGTGGATTTAAATTTTAACCTCTGAGCCTCCTGCTTGAACTTTTACTTTTGATATCTCCAGTGAGAGATAGATCTGGGAAGTACAGTTTGAAATCTGTATGGAAACAAGACAAAAACTGTCTCAGGTTCTCAGGTGGAGCTTAAGTAATGAGAAAGTGAGGAGAAATAATATCCCATTGTATTTGAGTAGCACTTTACAGTTTGTAACGTACAACATTTAGTATTTGTTTTGAGTGCACAGAAGTGCAAGTTGCCAGAGGCCTTCTTCCCACTCATGGCTCTTCCTCATACTCACACCTGGGGTAAGCCTCTCACATCCTCTGGATTTGAGTTTCTTCATCTGTGACAGAGAGTTAGACTAGTTGGTCACCAAACTTTGTCATCCTTGGATTTGATACTATTAAAAAAGCCATAAATGTTACTTGTTACCCTTCTAATATCTGCCTTTCCTCAGCCTATCTTGTGCCAGAGCTGAGGGGAGTTCTGTGCTCTTCCAACTTAGGTCTCACCTCCTGAAGAGATGCCATGCCTCTCATGCCTGCTGGTACCTGAGCTGGCAGAAACTCAACAAGTTTTTCTGGAAAAATACTGGCTTAGAAATACCTTAGTTATTCATGTTCATCTGCCAGTTAAGTTCAAACCAGATGGCAGTCTAGGGCTATTCCAGTTCTGAGATTCTAGAATTCCATAAAAGGCTACCCTTTAAAGAGATGGCTTTAGAGAAACCCCTAAGCAGATTAATTGGATGCTTTGTCAACACTTTGTGTGCAGTGGTTTTAGCAAATACTCTTGATCCTCCAGTTAGATCTACAGTGCTACTTTTAGGATCCCTGGCTACAGGGTGGAGCAGGTTTGTTTGCTTTTCCCATTTGCTGGTCTGGCCTCAATTATCTTCTAGAATTTGAAATTTGGGGGGTTTTGAGCATTTGGACTTATAATCAACCTTATTCTCTTCATATACATTTTAGAAGACAAATCTGACCTTGAAAACAGTGTGATGCAGAAGAAAATAAAAATCCCCAAACTTTCTCTCAATCACATAGAAGAAGATGGGGATATTAAAGATTATGGGGAAGAAGATTTACAGCTTAGACACATCAAGGTAACAAAATGTTTGCTTTTCTTAGAAATATATGAGACAGTTTTTATATTTCTCATAGATAAAGAATTCTAGTATGGCCTCCTTTCCCTTGTAAATATACCCTGGTGTCACAGGCCATGATTTTTTTAGTGTAGAAGTGTGGGACAGTGAATGTGTGTTTGCCTTGTTGGCTTACTTTCCAGGGAGCCCTGATTCATGCTGTGCCACTAAGTACAGTCCCATCTGCACAGTCTGTGCAGGATCATCGCTGCTGGGGGTTTGGAACGATGTGTTTGTCCCTGGCCCACAGCTCTGGAGAGGTCACTGAGTTCCACTTAAGCAGCTGTTGGTCTTGAGCAGCAGTTTAAAGCCAGTCACTATGAGACTACCGCCAAACAGCCAAGGCTGAACTCACTGAGGAAGGATGTCAATGAGGTTCACAGAGAGCCTTTGTGGGTCCCTGGGTTGGATGAAAACTTTTGCATGATGCTACCTACATTCCTTTCTGTGTACCCTAGTCAGTCTCCAGCCTTTATTTTCTTATTCTGCAAGCTAGTTTGTGTTTGTTTGTTTGTTTGTTTGTTTGTTTTGGTGCAGTTCATATCCCAGAGGAAGGGAGAGGGAAAAGAAGGAAGAAGGATGACTTCTGTATTGATTGTGATCTGAATGGGGACACAACACATGTTCCCAAAGCATAGTTCAAAAGATGCAGTTGAGTTCAATTCATGACATTCACTATTCCCCAATTCTGGGGCTGGCCCACTGCTGGCTCCTGGGGTCATGGAGATTAATGAGATACAGTTCAGATGTCCAGGGTCTCACAATACAGCAATATAGACAGATATCTAAAGTGATCGGTATAGTTTTAGATGATTAATTCATCTACACTAGGAGCACTTTATCCCAGCAGGTAAAATACCATAGGATGTTACCACGTTACTTAATCTCAGAGTTGTGGTTTGGTTTTCCTTTAATCTCCCAAAACCAAGTGAGAGGTTAAGGCAAACCTGACCTGACATGTGGGATAGTTAAGTTGTCCAGAATCTTCTGTCCTTAGTTATCTGCACCTCCCACTAGTATCCTCGGTCAGAAGAGCTTCTAACCCTCCTGCCCTCAGTCAAGAATTAAGTTGACCCTGTACCTCCTGTCACCTCCTCAGCAGAAGCTTTCTGCACTGTAGCTGGAATTTTCTCAGCCAGCTGAGTCCCTGTCCTCTGGGTACCCTTGGGTAACTCTTTTCAAAATGAACTTTCTTCTCTCCATCCACTGTCTTACTGAGGGAGAACCTGGCAGATGTGGGAGAAGAAGCTGTGGGCTGGAAGTTAGCTCTTAAATTCTGATCCTGGTCCTGATGTGTAACTCATCAAGAACTTGAGGATGGTCCTTCCTGTGTCTGGACCCTGTAAAGCGAGGGAAACTGAAAATTGAAAGTACCTCTCAATGCTAGCATTGTTGACATTTTCAATTAAGTAAATATTTATGAGGCTTCTGCCAAGTGCCAGTTTTGAGTGAGTAGACAGTGGATAAAAAGAGAAAATAAGGAATATTTATGGCCTTAGACTAGAGTAAATTAGAGTTTTTAATATCTTTCCT
This sequence comes from Heterocephalus glaber, assembly GCF_053883595.1. NCBI lineage: Eukaryota > Metazoa > Chordata > Mammalia > Rodentia > Bathyergidae > Heterocephalus > Heterocephalus glaber. Next base: position 4,128,399 of record NW_028258301.1, read on the forward strand.
AATTAAAGCATTCTTGAAAAAATTTACATGGTAGAATTCTCTTTTTAGCAAATGTTTTTCTTGTTGAGGAGATTTGAGGTTGACTGCCCTGGGATGGTTGGGCTGGCCTGATTTCTCCCTGATTCTCTGTGAATGTATACTGGTCACCTTCTTTCCAACCCCATGAACAAGAAACTGCCCAGGCATTGTGCGAGTGGGGGCGCGGATTTTACAGGGTGGTCATAGTATATGCATCTAAGAGGCAGAGCGGTGGCATGGGAAACAGGAGTCCTGGTTCTGCCACCAACTGACAGTATGACTTCGGACAAACCTCTTCCTCACTTTGAACCTCTGTTTCCCCATTTGTAAAATAAAGGGTTTTGACTGTTTACCACAGGTTTCTCCAAGTACTGATGTTCTGTGGTTCTGTGATTCTAGGATTGTCTGGGGAAATATTGAGCTGCAGTCCAAGAAAGTCCCAGCTGCCCTTGCCTGAACTGATTCTCGTTGTCCTACACAGAGACCTGAGGGGCGGAAGCCGAGCGAAGTGGCACACAAGAGCATTGAGGCAGTGGTGGCTCGGCTGGAGAAACAGAACGGCCTGAGCGTGGGCCACAGCACCTGTCCGGAAGAGGTCTTCATGGAGGCCTCACCGGGCATGGAGGATATGGACAGTCTGGAGGATGCCGTTGTGCCCCGGGCTCTGTATGAGGAGCTGCTGCGAAACTACCAGCAGCAACAGGAGGAGATGCGCCACCTCCAGCAGGAGCTGGAGCGGACTCGGAGGCAGCTGGTGCAGCAGGCTAAGAAGCTGAAGGAGTATGGGGCACTCGTGTCTGAAATGAAGGAGCTCCGTGACCTCAACCGGAGGCTCCAGGATGTGCTGCTCTTGCGACTTGGCAGCGGTGAGTGCCCAGCAGGTCACGAACCCCTTCACATGGGGGACATGTGGTACAGCTCCTCTTCCAGGAAAACAAGGGGGACAGGCAGGCCAGAACAAGGAGGGCGAGGCTGGGGAAGAACAGAGATGTGGCTTAGCATTTACTCCAAGGAAAAGTCACTCCCCTCCTTCAGTGGATCTGACAGGAGTTCATGGATGCAGCATTGGGTACATTGTGGTGGGAACCCTGGGGAAAGTGGTCAGAGAACAGAGCCTGACAAACTATTTGTTTCTGCTCATTTGTGGATTCATTCAGCAAGAGGCAGTGCCAGGGATTATAAAGTCCTTCCCAAAGATATCTCGGGATAGTGAGGAGAGCTAGGTGTGGTCCTAAAAACATGCATTGCTATAAGTCAGAAAGTGATAAATACCACAGGAAGGATGCTACTGAAATGATCTGAGAGTGTGGAGCTTGGAGAGGTTATTTGAAATTGAGACCATGAGGTAGACTTCAGGAAGGAGCTAGACCTTGAACTGGGCCATGAACAAAGCACATGAGGAGGCCAAGGGCACTCATGAATATGGGAAAACACCTGGAGCTTACTAAGAAGGATATTGCCAATATGCTTGGGGGACAGATGCTAGAGGACCTTGAAAACCATACCAGCCTGGGCAGACTGGATTTGTTTGGTAGGAATGGTAACCATTAAAAACTCTTGAGCAGGGAGGCACATGGGTTGGGAAGTTTACCACAAAGGCATATAAAACTCCTTTGGTTTATTCAATGAGCAATTTACTTGATTCTTATTCACACCTAATTTTAAATCATCAGGTTCTTAGGTTTTCTTATTTAAAGGAGTGACGGGAAATCTGAAAGCCTGCAGTCTTGACTTCTAGGAGCAATGACTGCTCACTGGAGAGGAAAAAACTGAAGAGCTCCTTCAGAACATGAGTTCAGAACTATGAGAGATAGAAATAGTACTGAGGAGCTCACTGTAACATAAGTTCATAGCCTCTGTGGCCCCAAGGACAACAATTAACCCTAAATCAGGGTGCTTTGTTTGAATACAAGAGTAACCTAGTCTAGAAACAGGGGTTCTGCCCTCAAGATTTAAATCAAATACTGCACTCAAGAAGGAAAGTTTCTATTTTCTATGTAATATATGTGCAAAGCTCCAACTCTCTTTAAATTTAGACAGATATGTTTTCACCTGCCTTATTTGTATTTGCGGGTACTTTTTTGCTTCTTAAAGTATGTTCCCAAGGACAAAAGATCCCCAAGATCAAAAGATCAAGGAGTCAATTCATAGGCCTTTTTCATGTCAGAGTGGAGGAAATTAGGGTGGGACTTCGCAGAGTCACTCAGGGAGGTGGAGAAGGCTGAGCTCCATTTCAGACATCACCTAATTCATGGGCTGCTAATTTTCCCACTCCCCAAATATGTCTTTGCCTTGCCCATTGTCCCAAATCATAGCCTGTAGAGGTTCACAGTGACACTAGAAGTCACACATGGTGTTCAACTTCAAAAGTTGTTAAAGTTCATTATTAAAATAATATTTCAAAGAGAAACCGTAAATGTAAAACTGTATAAAAGCTGTGTTGGTCTTGGAGTGGGGGTGGAGAAAGAACTGAATTTTTCAGTCAAAAAATATTTCCTGGTCTTCAGGTGAGTAATTTGTATTTTCATTATGCTGTGAGTGCTGTGCCTTTTGTAAACCTCTTGGGAGGGGGAGGGGGAAACACACTAAGAACAAAACCTCTCCACCTCATTACCTCGACTCCCTGGGAAACTACCTGTTTTACATAGTCTTGAGCTGAGTTTAAACTCCAGAAACCACTCCTGAACCCCAGCAATAAGACACTGCATTTTACATCAGCACCTACCCCTTTTCCTCCTAAAATTATTAAGAAATTTCCTCCTAAATTCTTAGAAAACCTTGACCCTCACTATAGTGTCTTGACCTTTCCAGGCCTTTAATGCTATCATGAGGGCCAGTGTCTAGTTCTTCCCTCATCTGAGTCACTGTTGTCACTGCAGTGGGATGGACTCAAGCTGCAGGTCTGCCTGGAGCTCACCCCTGTGCAGTGCCCTGTGCTCTCAGTGTGGTAGGAGCTGTGGAACTCCTGGCTTTGGCACCCCTTGGCCCTGATCTGTGAAAACTTCGTCTATTGATTAATAGATGATATATATGATGATGATTCAAGAATAGTTGTGTGTCAAGTTCTAAGACCAGCCCACACAAGTCTTAACAGTAAGAACATGGCTTCCCTATAAGAAGCGCTGACGTATTTTTATGGCAAGAGTATAGTCTTTGGAACCACACAGGCCAGAATTCAGATCTCAACTTCGGTGCTTCACAGCTCTGTGGCTTTTGGAAACTTTCTTCCCTTCCTTTCTGATTTCTTTTCCTCTTCTCTTTTTTTCTTCCACAAGTGTTTATTGTTCTTCTCCTGTGTGCCAGGTATGTATGTATGTGGTGAGTGGGAGTTCAGTATTCTCTGGACACAGCCCTTGCTCTCTCCCTTTGAGGGCCTTCGAGTTCAATGAGGGAGAAAGATAATACATAATCAATGACAGCACAGTATATATTTGCTGTCAAAAGGACAGCAGCATAGAGGACTGTGGGACAGCAGAAGAAGGATCCCTGCCAAATGTAGGAGATCAGAGAAGAAAGACATTCTGAAGAAAGAGCCTTCCAAACTGAAGGTTGAAGGATGAGTTTTTGTTATCCAGGCAGGAGTGGGAATGTGGGAAGAGTGAGGAGCAATGTAGCCAGAGGGTACCTACCGATGAGCCTCAGTGTTCTCGTATGTAAAATGTTCTCATATGTAAAATGATGTCCTGTTTACCCCCTTGGTACACAGCGTAGTGCCTACTACTCTGATGATGCTCAATTACTCTTAACTCTTTTTCCAAATCATCTAGTGGACAAACTAATCATCTGCTTTAGCTTTTAACTCTGGCTGACCCAACCAGTAATTGGCTGTATGACTTTGCATAGTTTACCTAACTTCTCTGCCTCAGGATCTTCTTTCTGACTTGTACCAAGACTGGCTTAGGTGTTGGAAATATAGAAATGAGTGAGACAGGACACAGCCCCTTTTTTGTTTAAATGTTCCCAAGCTAGTAGGTTAAAGTAGTGTTTTTAAAACTGGAGGGAGGGGGCCTAAGTGGCAGCCTCAGAGAATCCCAAGGGGATGAAGGGAAGCAGAACAGTAAAGACACCACTGGAAAGGGTGAGCTCCATGTACGAGAATAGAGTAAACTTAGGGTCTTCCTCAGTTTTTCCCTTTCTCAGCTCCTTGTTCTTAGCAAGCAAAGACTAAGGCTCAGATATCTGCCTCAGTTCTTAATACTGTAAGTACCACCTGGAAAGTGTGATCCATTTAGGTGTGAGTCAGGTAACATCAGTTCAAGTAAGGTTCTAAAGCTCTGTGAGGATTACAAGGAGTTGTAGACATTACCCTTGACTTCAGGAAACACATAGGTCTAATGGGGTCACACACCCAGACACACATGGCAGAAGAAAATCAGCATTGGAACTGCAGGAAGAAGGCACATGATGATTTTAAATGTTATAAGTATTTTAACAAGGAATGTAGGTAGAAATGATTAATTCTGACCAAAGAGGCATGGGTAATAAGAATAACAATAATTTACATGTATGTGGCACCTTACAGGTTTCAAAGCACCTTGGCATTTTTATCTATTGCAAGATCGGGTAAGAATTATTATCTACATTTGAGAGAAAAAAGTGTGAAGAAATAATGTCCCTATTGGCTAGATCATAAGCTGGTTGAAATTTTTGAAGAAGGAGAAAACCATTGTGGCCTGCATATCTGTCTTGGCTCTTTAGAGCTGGATTGTTAATGCTTCTGTAACCCTCTGAGTTTATGTTTTGTGTTCTGTCTAAAGTCTGTTAAAATACCAGCTTTGATCTTTAAAATCCTTTGTGGTTGGTGCTGGCTTCTTTAGGCTGAGGTCTCTGATGGTGCCTTAGAAAAGGTAACTAATATCAGCCAAACGCTTCCTGCCGGTTTCCCCTCTATTGGAGGCAACATAGTCTTTGGCAACAGAGGCTACTTGGATTTGAATCTGAGCTCTGTTAGTGTATTACCTGTATAATGTTAAGCAAATGATTTAACCCTTCTCGGTCTGTTTTCTCCTCTCTAAAATGAGTATCTTAAAGCCCATCCCATCCAGGCAGAAGAGAAGAGAGCCAGCTCAGTGATTAAGAGTCTACATGGGGTCTGAGGTTAAAAAAACATACTGGGGTTTGGAGCCCTGGCTCTTCTGTGTCCTAACTATTCTACCTTGGACAGTTTAATTTCCTGGCCTTTGGTTTCCTCATCTATAAAACAGAGTCACCAACAGCACCAACATTGTGGGTTTGTGGAGATTAAATGAGCAAATGAAGTGAAGATGTCTACCTGGAGGTGGGCACGTTGTAGTTGCCCAGTAGGTCCTACATTAATGTGCAGTCATTTGGGCATGTACATGAGATAATATGGGTACAGTGTTTGGTACATCATAGGTTCTTGTTGTTCTACAGCAGAATGTAGATGTGGTTGTGTCACATATCATAATCCTTGTTCAACCCTTAATGTCTTCAAATTTCCTCCTTCCCCTTGTAAATCCTTAGAGTCACAGTTGAATAGTCAATTTTCCAACTATCCCTGGTCTGTCGTTTGTAGGGTTCTCCACCTTTCCTCCCTTAATTTTCCTGGGCAGTATCCCATCCTCCCATCTCCAGTCTCAATCACCCTTTTGAGCCCATCAGTTTTTTCAGACATCACCAGTTATGGCTCAGTTTCCTCTTTGTTGACTCTCCTGGCACCTGTTTATCTCAGAGCCTTTTTCCATTTCTTTCAGCCCCAAATTCATTCTTATCAATAAATAGGAACCCTCAAAAATTGGGCTTTGAGAGAGGGCTAACCAGGATAGACTGGAGCCATTTAGTCCAGTTGGGTTTTCATATTCCCATTGTAGAGGAGACCTGCTACCTCAGAGTGCCAGAGCAGTGCCAGAATCTGTGCCCTGTACCCCTCCACTTGGATGGCAGGAAGGAATCTAGCAGCAAGAACTGGAATAGTTTATCTGAACAATACTGGGCACCATCCTTTTTTTTTTTGGTACCGGGGATTGAACTCGGAACCTTGCATTTGCGTGGCAGGCACTGGAACCACTGAGCTAAATCCCCGGCCCTGGGCACCATCCATTGTGAAGGACATTTTTGCACTGTTGACTGCATCAGAATTAGCCACAGATCATTCCAGATTATTTTAAAAAGTTGATTACAGAGTTGCTAAACAATTTAATCTATTCCTTCCCCTTTCTCCCTACTGCCCATTTTTCTGGTGGCAGTGAGGATGAGGATGAGGGACATCTCTAGGCTGTACTTTTGCTCACTGTTCAGGGAACTGGAACATCCAAAGGAATTTGCTGGGCTTTTCCCTGTAGCCAAATAGGATTGTTCTTCTCTATTCGAATGGGACTTTTCCTTCTGTAACAGACTTATTTTCTCCTGGATTTTCCAATCAGGAAATGCAGGTGGGAAAGGGCTCTTTACAGGTAACAGCTAGCTTCTCTGAACACTTGCCTTGGGTGAGACACTAAGAGCCTTTCATACATAAAACAGCTTCCTTAGTAGATATCATCAGATGAGGAAACAGGCTCAGAGAGATTAGGTGACTTGCTTGAGGCCACACACCCTGGAAATGGCAAAACCAGGTTCCAGATTGAGTCCTATCTTGCTTTTCCATATGTCAGGCAGGCTGATTGATCAATCAGTCATTCAAGCCCCTGTTCTTCTGCAGCACTGACCCCTCCTCTGCCTGTCCTCATGATTAGAACTCCTTCACATACAGTAGTGGGCTCTAGGACTGTAGGACTGTTGAACTGTTAGATGGATGGTTCCTGCTTAATTTAAAGCCCACCATTTCCTTATCATTCTACCTTACCAGGCTACATGGCCTTCAAAATTCCAACCAGAAAATTCCTAGAATTTTCATAGAAATTTTCTCTTGATAGAGAACCCTATCTAACATTTCACTCCCATTTTATAGATGGGAAAGTAAAGCCCAGAGGGGTGAAGGGCCATGTAGAATCTTAAATGGGCCATGTGGAATCTAACTACTTTGGGTTTCATCATCCTGAAGCAGTGGAAGGTTGATGTTCAGCCGACACAGATAGATAGAATCAGTTTAGCCACCAGGATTCAGCAGGGCCCGTAGCCTGGCCCCATCCTGGATACTCTGAATTTTTGAGGTAATTCTCAGAGCCCCAGAGTTCACCTAGGGCAGCCTTCTGCACAGAACAGCCTCCCTGCCAAGAGATAACCTGGCCTCCTCTAACATACCCTAGAGACAGGAAGCTCCTCTCTACCTTCTAGGGAAACCGTCTCATTACTGACCATAAGGAAATGTTCTATGCAGAAAATATTTATTAGATTCTTTCCCTATTCCAGGTTCTGTGCTGAGCCCAGGGAAAAGAAAAAGGTGAGACTCTGTCATTCTCTCAGAGGGTCGCAATCTTATCAGCGCACATTGGAAAGAAGTGTGGGTGCTTTGCTCCTGGGCTGTCTTTGTTGGGAGAGGATATAGAAGAGGATGCCATACATGACTGAGGTGGAGGTGGTGGAGGTGGCTGTAGAAGACCACAGATTTAACAACTTAGTGGGATTTTTATGAGCGAAGAGGAAATGAATAGTATCTCAGGCAGGTGAGGAGTCTGAACAAAGATTTGGAGTTGTAAGAGAAGCAGGCTTATTCAGGGAACTGAATGTAGGGTGTGGCTGAACTGGCCAGGGAAAAAGTGGGTTGGAGGAACAGGTGAGGCTACAGAGGCAGGCAGGAACTGCACTGGCCCCTACTGCAAGTGGCTTATGGGGGCTTCTTCTCATTGGAGTAACCTGGGGTACAGTCCCTCAGCCATTGAGTTGCTGGTTTTCTCTGAGCTAGGAAAATCAATCAACAACCATTTAGCAGAGGTCCCTATTCTGGAAGGGCTCAAGGCCTGAAGGAAGCATCAACCAAGGGCATGGTCATGGATTGATTTGGTAGAGAGACATCAGTCACATGACCGAATTCTGCCTCCCTAGAACTCTTGCCCTTGCCTGCACATTGTTGCTCACAACAGCCCCTTAGGAACCTGAACACAGCCCTTATACTGCTCACTCCTTATTCCCACTACAAACTCTTAGTCCCCAACCCAGACAGTTCTACTTCAGGACCAAAGACCGGTTCACATTTTACGTGCATTAAGCACATGTGTGGGGTTTCCAGTGCTTCTTCAGTAGGACAAGCCCATGCAATCCTGCACGCTCACTGCTGTTTGGATGCTATCAGGTCAGATAGGTGGGCAGGAGGGCAGTAGAAGAAACAGAGATGAAGAACAAGCCCAGTTCTCCCTGGCCACCAGCTGGCTAAGCATAGGCTGAAAGCTCCTAGAGACGAAATGAATCCTGGTGCCACCCATGCCCTGTATTCGCCCTCACAACTGTGAAGTTACCACAGAACCTCTAGGGAGGTCAGAGAGGCCAGAGATGACTCTGTTGAGACAGAGTCAACATTAGATGAGAAGTCTATGAAATCTCTGAAAAGTGCAGTTAGCTGATGAGGTGCAGAGCACTAGAAAGAGCAAGGCTTTGGAGTTGACGAACCTGGATTTGAGCATTTACTACCTGTGTAACTTTTGGCAAATTACCTCACTACGCCTCTATGAAGATAATAAGATTGATTTTGCAGGACTGCCATGAGAAGTAACTTCTTTCACTCAACACTTGTTTAGTAATTGTTCGATATATGCCAGGGTATATTGTTCTGGGTGCTAGGGAGGTAGCTTGAACATGACTGTGACTGTCCTAGCCTCATCCCCTTGACATTCACACTCTAGTCAGGGAATGTTAACAAATAATCATATAGTGGGGTGAGATGTGTTACAGAGAAAAAAGAGACACTTTCATTTGAGGGTACTTAACAAAGATATTCGGCAAGTCTCATTCACTTGTCCTTCTCTTTAAATATGTCATTAAGAGTGAACATCTACAATTCCTTAAAGTAGGGGGAAATCTTTGAGCCCCCAAAGTGGGGACACAGGCCTGCTTCTATCACCTTTTTCTTGAAGGGCTTCACCCCTTCCCTCAGGGCCATTCCCACTCTGCTAATCTGTCTGGTTCAGATCCCCTAACAGAATGGACTCACCCTAGAGGCATCTGTACTGCTGCTGTACTCTCTCCCAGTCCAGGCCTCATGCTACAGTTGCTTCTGCTTCTGCTCAGCAAAGCCTGCTCCAACTATCATTCACACAAGACACTCAGAAAATGGAGAGGGAGGGGAACAGGTACCCGAAGAGCTGCCACTTACTCTGAGCACATCTCCAAACCACACTCACCAGCAGAGCCTTCCAGGATCATTTAGCCAGCTGTGATCTCTCCCTCCCCAGATCTGTGCAGACACTTCCTGGTCAGTCAGGGACCCTGTGTTTTGTTCCACTTGTCTTCACTGTATGAAGATCACTACCCTATGGTAGGGGCTCACACCTAGCAAGCTGTTGCCTAGCCTTGAAGCTCCAGCTCAGAAGTCCTGAAGCCTTCTTAGTGTCCTCCAACCTCCTTTGCTTGTATTCCAAATTCTTCATCCAAATCCTTGTTAGCTGCATGGGGTAGTAACAGTCTGCTGCCTGCTTCTTTCTGCTGCTAGTCTGTGAATCACTCAAGGCCACCTAGCCCAGGGCTGGCACTTGGTAGTTATATAGTAGAGTCTCACTGAAGGAATGAGACCAGATTTGTCTCTGTCCTCATCATAGCTACAGAGTAGGTGAGAGTGGCCGAGGCCTTCCTGAGGGCGTGGTGAGGTCCACAGAGACAGATCCACCTGCTCATTTCTGCATCGTTTTCCTCTTTCTGAGGCCTCTGTTTGCTTCTTTCATTGTTATGGTGTTCCTGTGTTCAGATTCTTCTTCAGTAAGGAGAAGCATCTTTAGTCTATTAAATCTAGAATGCCTTATTGCCAATAAAGTGTTCTGTATTTTAAGCATTATGACTTGATTTAATTTGCATTTATGAAAAAACTAGAATTATACCCAAAACAGAAAAACTTCCTATTGACTACCAGAAGTAAATAGGAGGATTCAATCCTTTTTAAAAATCTGGTATCATTAACATTTCTATTTCATGAAAAATCAGAGATGGTATTTAGTTTAGTGTCCAAACATTTTTATGTTTTGAAGAAACAGGTGATGTCTAAACTCCCCAAGAGTCACATAAACAGTAACTTTTTCAAAAGCTTTTCAGAAAAAATTGTATTCACCCAATTTAAGGTAAAACAAGAATGGAGAATGTTATAATTTCATCTTTTGTTGTGCCAACAAAGCCCCTTACTCTGTGCATGATCCCCATCTTCTGGGAGAAGCCACAAGGGCTTAAAGAGGTGAACAGAATCAGGGTTTGTGATAGGTTCTTCTAGCACTCAATCCATTGCTCACCCACTGAGTCATAGGCACTCATATCTGTTGTCACAGCATTTCACACGTTTAATTATGAACTTCTCCAGAGCGGGGATACCTTTTATTTGTCCCTGCCTCCTCACTGCCTCTCTGGATGTGCAGTTAGAGGTTAGGTGATAAATGGGTTCATGAATGATTAAAGGAAAAGTCAAGCGCTACCTTTTATACTCATTTAAAAGCTGCCTTTACTCAGCTAAGAGGTTTCTCTCCATGGGAAGGTATATTTTCCCCCAAATAAACTTCAAGTCTGTGTCAATAGCGAAATGCAAGTGGATCAAGAGGCCTTTCTTTTTATTCCTACTCTTCCCACAAAGCGAAAAAAGTTCCTTTGTTACCTAAAATATCTGTGCCAAATCGTACAATACTGTCTCTTAGCGAAAGTGCTTATTATTGTGGCTAATTTGGTCTCACGTGTTTGAAAGAGAACAATACCTCAGAAATTTTTTAAAAGCAAAACAGCAATCTGAAGCATTTGTTGTAATGAAATGTAAATTGACAACATTGGGGAGTAGAGCCTTCTAAAATTTGCAGTGAAGTGACCCCCCCCCCTTAAATTAAAAATACCAGAGGCTGTCCCTCCTCTCTTCAAAGAAATCACATTTTATTTTTTTGTTCCATTTCTTCCTGGTTCTGCAGTGCTAAGCACCATGCTTTATTGGCTGATGCCTTCCTACATTCATCTACCATCCTCTGAGCCTCTGTCCTCTGCCTGCCTCAGTCCTGGGCACCAGCAGCCTGCTACATGCGGCTCTTAGAAATCTCTACTGGCAAGTAGGATGCTGAGGTCCAAAATGCTGAAGTGACCTGCCTAAGGTCATGTGGCTAGGATCACACCCAGGTCTGCTGAAAAGTCCTTTTCAAGATGTGCCTTTGGCTCGTTTTTCTAGTGGGCCTCTTCCCCATGGATGGAATGCCAGGTGCCTTCTGTATATAAGATCCTGGGAGGGGGAAGCTGTTACAGAAAGTGGCCACCAGGTGTTAAATGGTGCTGTCCTTGAGTGCCAGAGATCCCAGTAAGATAGCCTTGCTGCTTAACAAAGCCCTGTCAGTCTCTGAGGAGAGGGAGGGGTGCAGCCACAGATTACAAAGAAACTCTCTGTGTCAGGCCTATGCTAGGCACTAGGGACAAAAGCAGACCAATAACAAATGCTGGCAGGGGTGCAGGGAGAAAGGAACCCTTCTCCATTGTTGGTGGGAGTGCAGACTGGTGCAACCACTGTGGAAATCAGTATGGAGATACCTCAAAGAACTAGGACTGGAAGTCCCATTTGACCCAGCTATTCCCCTGCTGGGTATCTTCCCAAAAGAATTAAAAGAATCATACCACAGTGATATATGTGCACCCATGCTCATAGCAGCACAGTTTGTAATAACTAAAGCTTGGAAACAGCCCAGGAACATCAGCTGGAAACTAGATAAAGAAGATGTGTTTTTTTCATAAAATGGAGTACTACTCAGCCATAAAGAATGAGAAACTAGAAACATTTATAGCTAAATGGATGCATAGTGAGGGCATACTCTTAAGTGAAATAAATAGGACACACATGTGTAAATACCGAATAGTTTCTCTAATGTGAGAAACTGAAAGTGCAACTAAGGATTAAAATGATTAAAACGAATAATTGATAATTTGAAATAGGAAGAAAAGGTCCAAAGGGGTAGAGGAAGTGGGAGGGGAAGGGGAAAGGAAAGAAGGGAAAGGAAAAATTATGAGAAAAGGAAAAAATGGAAACAAAGTCTTTGTAAATAGGGAAGGTGGAGGGAGTGAAGGGAGCACAGGGAATGGGGAAAAAATAAGAACCAAGATGCATTATGTACAGGTATAAACATCCAATGAGAAATGTAAATGTATTGTATACCTATAATGTATCAATAAAAGAATTTAAGCAACAAAAAAAAAGCAGACCTTGGTTCACAGAGTTCACAGTCTAGCACAAACGAAAGCACACAAGTATAACGTGTGTTGAAATGGGCACTGGGGTGCTGTTTTATCCAGCACCTATACCATGCCAGACTCTGATGTAACTATCTCATATATGTGATAAAATCATCACATTTTCAATTCTGCCAAGTTGCTGTTGTTGTTTCTTCATTCAAGTTAGGCAAGAAGGCCAGAGAAGTTAAATAATTATTTATGTGGACATTATCTCCTGAGAGTTGAATATGAACAAAATGCTGGCCAAACTTTGTTCTGACATAAAAACACACTGGCCCTGCTGCCTCCACCTCACAGTCTAGTTAGAGATAGGAAGAAAGACAAATGAGGCTGCCCCATAAGTCTGGTGGATTTGGGGTGGGTGGGAGTGTCCACAGGTGGGCAAGCAAGCTCTGCTACTTAGGAAGATCACAACTTACCTGAACAGGAAGTGGCATGCGCAGTGTTTTTAAACCCCAGTGGCTCTAACCAAATCCCAAGCCAAGGGGTAGAGAGAATCATTTACCTCCATTGAGGAGATAGGGCAGGGTCATGGAGAAGGTGGCATTTGAGTCAGACCTTGAATCACTGGTGGAGCTCTGACAGGTAGACACAAGAATGACACAAAGTCTCTGAGGCAGGAGAGTGATGTGTGTGGAGCAGGTTAGGCAGGCTCCTGTAACTGGAGTGGAGTCTAACTCTGGGGAGGGGACCAAAGGGCATGGAGCCAGACAGCTGACCCTGCTCTCTTAACCCCTGCACCTTCTTGTCCCCACTGTGGATAGTGAGGAGGCAGAGTCCCTTGTCTATAACTATAGCCGTCTGAACTGCCCATTCTCCTGACAAGATGCTTCTGATTTCTACTTAGTCCCGATTTCTGTTTTGGGGGCTGCGAAAAGTTTAGACATTTGAGAGAACAGCTCCCACACACCCACACCTCTGCCTCCAAGCACCCCTACTCAGCAAAAGGGCTTTGTTTTCACGTCTTTCCCCTGCCTCTTAGAGATCCACCCAACCCTCACCAACTCTCTCTTCCCTCTCACAGGCTGAAGAATTTACTGAGAGTCTACCACGTACAAGTACAACTCTAGGCTCCAAGATACAAAGGGAGTAAAACTGAGCTCTTAAAGAGCACTACAGTCTAATGCTGAAAACAGACAGTTCCATGATTACAAACATAAATTGCTAGAGTCTTTATAATGTAAAGCCCCCTACCTGGGAGCAAGGCCTTACAAAAGAGAGGCATGAGCTGTGTCCTAAAGTCTGACTGGGGGTTGGACAGACGTATGTGGCAGCATTCAAGGCCAAACAACAGCACAGAGGTCTGGTACAGCAGAATCTGGGAACCTGAGCAGAGGTAGATATGAAATGTGACCATAGATGTGACCTGAGAGGTAGAAGAGAGGCTGGTTGTCCTGAGCCTTAATGAGGCTATGGTATGAGACCTTAATCTGAGGGTAGTGGAGCACCTAAGCAAGAAAAGACAAGCATGTGGAAGATCTCTGCGGCACCATTGTAGAGATGGATGGGATAGAACCAGACTGAAGTCATGCCAGACTGGATCTTTTCTTTTGTCCAGCAGCCTTCTCTCATGGGAGGAAAAGAAGGCTTTAGAAAAGGGATATGATCTTGCCAAAGATGACTCAAAGGCCAGATGCTGCATGCATCTTCTCCTCTTAGGCCATTCTTTTTTCCCGTCACTGAACACAAGAGCAGGAAGAAATCTGAGACACCAACTCAGCCATTTACTTTAGGGAAAACTAATTACCTTTTCCCAAATACAAGGAAATATCAAATGTTTCCCTGAAATTTGTTTGTGTTTCAGAAACTCAATCTGAGACAACATACAGATAGGAGAAACTTTGGCATCTGCTTCTGAAACTTTAGAATTATTCATTCATTTTTCCTTTTCTTTTATGAAGTTAGTAAACATTCAGAGAGTGCTAACTCAATGTGAGGTTCTGGGAACAAAGGAAAGAATAAAACCTACAGCCAACCCTTGAAAAGGTCACACACCATTGGGAGATACTATCAGAATAGTTTTGATTCTAGTGGTCCTCCACTTAGCCAACTACTGCACCTGCAGTTCATTTTCCTGTGGTATGGCAGAACCAAGAATGGGACCCAAAATCTCTCTACCAAGATTAAATGAGCTCTTTCATCTGTGCTATTCTGCTCCCTAGCCATCTTGTATTCATATTTGTACAAAATTTAAACTTAAATCTTTGTAGCATACAGAGATTCTGCTTTGCAGTGTGATATTTTCATTCTAGGAAGCTCTGTTATGAGGACTTTTAGTAACAAACACACCACTACCATCCCTGCCACCACCCAAAGTCCAGGATGTGGTAACTGAACAAAGAGTTGCAACCAGATCGTTGTACAGGGATTTAGTATATAGATAGTTTTGTACCCAGTTGTCTACATGTTACTATGAGAGGTTGAACTTTGAATTCACTGACTACTTAAATTATATGCACAGCCATATGCAGCTCCCTGATCCCCATCAATTCTTGCAGTGTTTGCATCGGGAGAATTTCCAGCATGCTAAACTCTGCTGGCTTTGGAGTTGTTAGACCACAAAAATTAATCAAGTCATTTAGCCTTATTTACCCGTTTTCATCCTGTTTCTCTGCCCTGTGGCAATCAAGACACAATAGGTGATTTAGAAAAATAGCCTATCATTTTAAAAAGCTAATGGAGATAAAAGAATCCTTCATAGAAACTACCACCATTTACCCAGCTTCCTTTCACTGTTTAAACCTCATGTAATTTGTGTTGATTGCATTAAAATAAAAATCAGAGTAGTTGCTAGATCAGGCAATCAGAGGTTTAATCTGTATTGTATTTTTAATTTCTTAGTAGGAATGTTGTCTAGCTATTAGGTCCTAGGGAGGGAAAGGCCTTTGTATTTCTCTCCATAGTGTTCCTAACCTCCCTTCTGCTAAGGCTCTCTCCACTGTAGGCTACAAACCTGGGCCTTTTGGCAGTTACACAATTTCTATATTCCAGTAATTTTCACCTCTTTTCCTCCAGTAGTCTGACTAGAATCTCTTTCCTATGTAGCAAGTTGCATCTCCTGCCTTTCCATGTGGACAATGACACCCTAGAAGAGTGTTCCTCATTCATACTCTAATTGAGTCTAGTTCATTCTTGTTTTCCAGTCTTCCACTTTTCCCTGGTGACATTCATACCTCATATTATTTTCAAGTCTGGGTTTAAGTATAGTACAACAGACAAAAATAAGCTAGCATTTTTTGGTACCACTATGTGCTGATAGATGCATAGTTAAAATATTTGCTTTTTATTTTCTTTGGAGTTCTAGACAGATCTCTTTTCTTAACTGCCTAGGTCCTGCCATTGACTTGGAAAAAGTAAAGTCAGAATGTCTCGACCCCGAGCCGGAGTTACGGAGCACTTTCAGTGAGGAAGCAAATACGTCGTCCTATTACCCCGCTCCTGCGCCTGTCATGGACAAGTATATCCTAGACAATGGCAAGGTAGTGTTTTAAGCTCAATATCCATTCCCTGCAAGTGTTTGTTAGTCAGAGGCAAGATGGAGAGTATGATGGGAACTTTCTGAAACTCAGCTTCACTGGTCGGCCTAGTCCTGAGTGACTATTTGTGGAATTTGTATTATAATTAGTATAGGCTTGTTGGGATTCTTCCTTGTTTTGTTTCCTATTGGGCCAAAGCACTGCAAAGCTAAACTGACATTCTAGAATAGCTTAATAGTGAGACAGATTTAAAAAAAAAAAAAAAGATTCCCAGGATAGTTTGATGAAATTTGTCTTACCTTCCTATAAAACAAGGTGCCTGAAGTTCATAAGGTGAACTGGATATGAAAACCCCAACTTTCAGATTATAACTTAATATACATTCATTTATCACTGACAAATGCCCTATGCCTGATACCAGGGATGCCGGGGTAAATAAGACATACTCCCTGTCCCTAAGCTGCCTTTATGCTGTGTGTTTAGCAGTGGCTAGCCCATAGTTCCAAAGCCACATGTAACCCCTCAAATTTTCCTCTATTACCCTTGAAAACAAATCATGAAAGAAAATGTAAGCACTAGCGTCATTTATATTGATACAGAATGAAAAGTATTAGAATAGCCTTTGGAAGTCTTAGAGTCCCATGACAGTATAGCACAAGGCAGAGGAGGAAACTGCTGACATCCTCCTAACCTCCAAATGAATTCACCTTTGAAGAAGTGTCAGGACCCTTTTCTAGGCCCTGGTTAAATTAGCTTTAGTGTTAGATTCTCTGCCACCACGGCACACAGTACAGATATCACCAACTCCTTCTCCCCAAAGAGTCATCTGTACCAATTTATTTTTCTTTCTTTATGCTTCAGAAGTTCTCCATTTATTTGGTGCTGCTCCCTGGTGGGCTGCTGAGAAAGAAAAAGTGGTTTGATTTGGGTTTGCCCAGATGTATCCCTGCAACTGGCCAGCCTGAGCCAGAGCAAACCTTGTCAAGCTAAGGAAGTGGAACTTGTTAGTCTTCAGTCTCTTGGATGTGCTGTCATTCTTTGCATCTGCCACTGAGCACTTCCTCCCCTGAAGAGGCAGGCCAGATGGACCCTGCACTCACCACACGTTCAAAGACAGCCTTGCAGAGGAGAGGTGGGATGACCATGTGGAAGTAGCAGTGTGAGCCTGAGTTCATGGCATCGCTCTACCTCTGTCCTATCTGTGTGACTGTGGGCAGATGCTTCACCTCTCTGGGCCTCAGTGTCCACATCTTGAAAGGTGATTGGGACTGATACTCTCCATAGCCTCCTTTTTTTAACTCAAGCTCTGTATCGTAAGTTTTGTGAACATTCCCCAGTTGAAAGGAAGAGAGGATTATTCTGCATTTGTTAGTTTCCTTTTAGTGATGACCAGACTGTGGAGTGACTGGAGAGTTTTTCTTAAAGTAGCTTCCAAGAGAAATGCATTTCTCCCTGACTTTGAAGGCTGATGGACAGTTTCTGAGCAATATAGGGGGCTACTTTTGTAAAGGTAGAATCCTTCTTCATGAATATGGGTCTTTTAAACCTTATTTAATTTCTTTACACGTTAATTAAACCATGGGTCTTGAAAATAACCTGCAGTATTTTGTCTTATCAGCATGTTGCTATAAAACTAACCTGGTTTTTGTTTGCAACTAATGTGTACTCAGGCAGAGAGATTTATTAAGGAAGATAGAAGAAAAGCAGACACACTAGAAATGGATGGCAGCTTCCCTCAGCAGCATTTCCCACATCCCAGAAGTAATCCTCATTGTTCTTGGCTCTGCTGTCTTTTCTGACCCTTCCTTCTCTCTGTGTGAACAGAGGTCTTATTCTCTCCAATGGCTAGAGCACTGGAATGAGCTCTATTTCCTAATTGGAAATGAATTTTGTTCCATCAAACACTTCACAAAGAAATATTTTGATCAGTTCCCATCCTACAAGATGCCATATTTTTAAGAGTTTTCCCTGACAAATAATGCTAACATTTTGGTCAAGTAATATGCTATGGTTTGCATAAATAGTGATTACTATACAAGTTACTTTCTAATTCTGTTAACGTGCATTGCTTTTCATTGTCTAAGATGTTTTATTTCAAAAGCTCATTGAATCATAAACCTGCAAAGTCAATTAAAATTTAAATAGTCTAATTTATACATACTGTGGATCAGGAAACATATCCTGTGAAAGGACTTGTCTGCAATTATACAACACATTCGAGGCAGACTGGAACCTGAAGCCAGATCTCCTGGTTCCCAGGCCAGTGCCCATGCGAATCTATTCTGCTGTGCCCCCAAAAGCTGCACATTGCTCCAAGTGACCCTGAGTTTGCTTACCTCAGAAACCCTAGTTTCAAATGCTCCAGCATTATACCTATGATTCGTCTTACTCAGGGCCCATTCTTTCTGTGCTGTAGTCAACTGTGTTCTTGGGTGAATGTCAGAAAAATATTTGCTTCTCTAAGGAACAGCAGCCCTGAAAATCAATACCATTAAGACATATTTAATATACCCATCAATTTCTTACTGCTTTGTGTTCAGACTCGTTCTGATTACCTTGTAAGGAACAGAAGAAGCAAAGCCTCCATTTCTCCTGACCAAGAGGAAGCACTGCATGAGGTAGGGAAGGTTGCCAGTGGACTAGAAATCCAAAAGGGATGAAAATTAGCCATGGAGTGCTTGAGAGGTGTTTCCTAGATTTTAGGCTGGACTGGAAATATTAGAAAGCTTATGACATAATGGAAGCATTCATTCTTGGATAGGGTATGGCATGATCAGAGACCCAGGTAGAGGGTAAATGCCAAGGGTGTTGTAGTTATTGGGCGTGTGCTGTCCTTTCAATATTTAACCCATCTCCTTTAATCCTCAAAACAGCTCTATGAATTAGGTGATGATCTGCCTGTTGTACAGTTGGAAAGTAAGGCCCAGAGAAATAAAATGGCTAACCCATGTAAGCCAACTAGTAGGTAGAAGAGCCAGATTCACACCCAGGGCTGGTGGCTCCAGAGCAGTCTTTTTCTGTTGTACATATGGGAGACAGAAGGAGGGGAGCTAAAGTGATGGGCACAATAGGGAAGTAAAGGTTAGCAGACAGAATAGAATGAGAGCCTCTTGGGCTTTAAAGCCAGGCTTAGGAGGAAGTATCTGATGGGACAGAAATTGAGCCATTCAGAATTCCAGAGGGTCTATATAAAAACACTTGGAAGACTGCTGAAGTCATCTAGTCAAAGAAGGGAATCAATGTTTTAGGGAAGTTAATGTCACTGATTAAGGTGGGCTGGAAGGAGCACTGACTGAAGAAAGAAAGCCAGCCCAATCCGTGGCCTCTCCCCGTCTCCCTGTTTGTAGTCGTGAACTGTACTGGGGGCCAGCACAGGAAGTGACTGGCAGATACAAAGGAAAACACAAGAGGGCAACTGAGCATCCATATGTTAGATCTGCTGTTTTCAACAGCATCAGCACCACTGTGACACTGGTGACAGCAGGGAAGGCTGGGGGAACATGAGTTGGGTCATACAGATTTGGGTTTGAATCTCGATTTCAAAATTTACTGATCTTGTGTCTTGGGGAAAGTAATTTAGTCCCTATTGATCTCTTTTCATGTCTTTAAATAAGAAAGAATAATTTCTACTCATTTCTATTTCTTTTTTTTCCAGTACCGGGAATTGAATTCAGGACCTTGCACTTGTCAGGCAGGCGCAGCGCCACTGAGCTACATCCCTGGCCCTCTGTTTCTATTTCTTAAGGTCATTGTGAGGATTAAATAAATTGAGTTTACTACAGCTACTGAAAAAATATCAGTGTCCCCTTTCTCATTTAGAAGATTGGCTAAAATGAATGTCTTCTCTCTTCTAAGAGTAGTAACTTAAAAGATTACAGAGATAGAAAAGAACAGAGATGTTTGGAACACTGATCTTGCCTTCTACCTCCAAAATTGTCTAATTCAGAGTTTTATCTAATTCAAAGGTCCTTGTTTTTCCTCTATCGCAGGAAGCTTGTGTGGGTGGCTTCATCAACAGAGGTGATGCAGGGTCCAGCAGAGAGCAACAGGGAAGTCGTCCTCAGCATGCCTGATCTGGCAGACTATCCACTTAAAGTTTCAACTGCAGACAAAAGGCAAAAGCTTGACCTTGGGGGTTAGTGTTGCTTCACCAGCCCCAGACAGCACATCACACCCCAGGGCTGCTTATCTTTCTGAGCAGAATGAACTGCTTTGCCTTACTGAAGTTTGCAGCAGAGAGGCCACGTAGATCTGGTTATCTGATCACTTGCAGAGGTCTAAGTAGAAGGTTTGAGTAAAAGGAAGTGGAGTCAGATGTGGCAGGAAGATTGTTTACTTACTAATGGTGAAAGGGTTGCAGTCTATATTTTTGAAAAACCTCATTAATCAGTGAAGGAAGAAGTGTTGCTGGCTGCCCTTCTGTCCATCTCGTTGCCCACCTCCCTTTCCAAACTATGGTTCAGGGGGAAGAACATCAATCATTTTTGAGCACGTGGTCTTCTGGTTTGCCCTCAGTTTGGGAGAGTGTGCACTGTCAGACCAGGGCCTCAACAGAGACTTCTCCTGAACATGCAGTGGTGATGAGCTGTGGGTCTTCCTGAAAACAAGCACATTTGGTAGAGCATTCCAATCCCCCCTGGAAAATTTACCTTATTAGTAGCCCCCTCTCTTCCATCCCACAGAGGCCATTTCCTCCCTTCATAGACTCAGCAGAAGCACAACATCTATGACAATGTAAAAGTTGAAACTGTTTTTTAAATGATCATTAGTAAATGGTTTGAAAGTTTTTAAAAGTTATAAAGGAGAACAAAATTTGAAAGTTTATTGCTGGAGCATTCTGGGAGCATAGGATATAGTAATTTATTGGCTCTGCACTACAGCATTTTGACTGCTTCCCTCAATAAAGAGCATAAGATTGTGTTTCTTGTGTTCTGTGTGCGGTCAGAACTGAACCAGGTACATTTTGATTGGGTTTAATTTGTTAAACTCATAGGTGTTCTGAGGTATAAGGATGGACTTTGAAATGAAATCCAATTCTCATACTCCACAGATCAGAGACTGAAGCTCAGAGCTGGAGGTCAGGTTATACAACAACGCTCTCATTGGAAGCAGATCCTGGCCAGCTGCTCCTCACACCAGCTGTCAGTGGTTTTCAAACTGAGCTCTGAGTTGGAATATCTAGGGAGCTTTAGATTATCCTGGTGTCTGGGCCACAGTCAGACCAAATAAATCAGAATCTCTGGGAGAGGGGCCCAGGCACAAGCAATTTCTGTCATTCCCTGCATGCAGCCTCCATTGTGTCAGGAGGATATGTGTCCCCGAATGTTCACATTAAAGGGAGACAACCTTCCTAGAGCAGTGGTGGTGAACCTATGGCACACGTTTTGTTTGTTTTTTTTTAAGACAGAACTTGTTAATGTACAATATGAGGGTTTTTTTCTAAACTAAATCCTCACTATTCAGGTTTAATTACAGCATCGGCACTTAGAATAAATAAGTGGATTTTGGGTTGCAGATTGGGCACTCTTCTCTAAAAGGTTCACTGTCACTGTCCTAGAGTGTAATAGATGAAGTAGTTAAGGGCATGTGTCCTGAGACTTAGGCTCTGAGCAGCCTCTGATAACATAAGAATAGTTTAGAATCCCAATTCTGGCACTTACGAGTTGAGTGACCTCTGGTTAAGTATTTTCCCTTCCCAAATCTGAATTTTTTGTCTGAAATGAAATGGTATCATAATACCATCTGTCCAAGCTTGCCATGAAGATTTGAGATAGTGAATACATAATACTAGAGTCAGTCTGGCACATTACAAGTATGCAGTAAATGATAGCTACTATGATTATCCTTAAAGAGAGTTAACTTAGTATCTGTAGCATGAATTCCTTACAGTTGTACAGCCATGCTTTGTAAAGGACAAAAGTAGCTTCCTGCTTCCCTGCTATCGACTAAACAGGTGTGATGGTCTTGTCCCTTTCAGGTCCATCTGGGAAGCGGGATTTGGGTTGATGAGGAGAAATGGCACCAACTGCAAGTAACCCAAGGAGATTCCAAGTACACGAAGAACTTGGCAGTCATGATTTGGGGAACAGATGTTCTGAAAAACAGAAGCGTCACAGGAGTCGCCACAAAAAAAAAGAAGGATGCAGTCCCGAAGCCACCCCTCTCACCTCATAAACTAAGCATTGTCAGAGGTAGGTCACTGAGTGGAAACATGACTGCCAAGATATGGTCCTTTACTCTGACAGGAATGTATTGGGCACAGTTTAATTTAGTGAACACTTACTGAAGCTCCTGCATGCCAGGCTCTGGGCAGGGCACAGAGACACAGGAGAAAATATGTCAGATGTCCCTGAAGAGCTCACATTAAAGAGGACAAAGGATTGTAGACAAGATTGCAGTTCAAGGAATTAGCATGTGAGGGTGACAGATAGCTTGCTGGGAGTTCTCAGGAGGGGAGGATGTCCTCAGCTGGAAAGCTAGGGAAGCATTCCTGGGAAAGAGCTCCTTGAGTTGGATCTTAAAGCTTCAGACAGAAGAGGCAGGTGTGTGTGTGGAGAGGTACTTCAGGAGCCGGAAGCATCTTGAACAAAGGCATGGAGATAAGAAAGGAGCACTGTGTGTGCAGACAGCAGCAAAGGCTGTCGACATAGTTTCCTGGTTCTAGCTTTGTGCTTGGAGCAGCTAATGAGACGAAGACCAGCTGATGGTCTTCAGGAGCAGTGTCCTTTCTCGTGTTTGGGAGGGCAGGCAAAGAGACAAGGAGTCATCTGGCTCCCAAAGATGTAGCCATGCCCCAGAATCCAAGGACTTTCCTCTCTCCCTCCCTTCCTTCCCCCCTTCCTCTTTATTCCTTCCCTCCTTCTCTTTCTTCCCTTCACCTCATTTTTTTCCTTTCATCTCATTTTCTTCTTTCTTTTTTCCCTTTCTTCCATCCTCTCTTCATCCATTCATTAAGCTCTTATTCTTTGCTAGGCCCTCTACTGGGTTTTGAGAACACAAAGAAGGATAAGACACCATGCATCTACTGGGAGCTCAGTCTCATGGTGCAGGTGAACATTAGAAGAGCTACTTACTGTGCAGTTAACGCAAAGCATACTTGTAGAGACATTGCGATGAAGTAGGGAGAGCAGAGAGAATAATTGGTAATTATTTTGACCATATACATGTTTCAAGATTGGTTTTTTCTGCACCGTTACAGATATTGACCCACTATCTTTTTAACAATCCTGCCATAGGCTACTATTACTATTATTACTGTTTTAAAGATAAGGAAACTGAGACACAGAAGTGTTAAGCAACTTGCCAGGTCACACAGTTAGCAGGAGTAGAGCGGAATTTCAAGGTAGAGTGGTTGGCTTCAGTTTGTGCTCCTACCTACTGCTCTCCAAGTGTCCAGGTCTGCCATGTTTTGATAAAGAAAATAAGACTCAAAATGCTAGCATGAATATTTTGAGCAGACCTTGTGGTTTGAGCAGGTTCTAGGGGCAGGCAATAGATGTGTCCACAAATAAGTCAGATGGTTTCGGGTACCGTGAGCTTCTTTACATTATGTGGTAGGACAAAGAGGACTGCTAGCCAGAGGGAGTTGGGAAAAAAAGGCCTGCTTGAGGAGGTGACATTCAAGCTGGTAGCTGGAGGTGGAAGAGGCAGCCCTGGGAAGGTCTGAATAGGGGTGAATCAGGCAGAATACATAGCAGGTGCAAAGACCAGCACACTTAAGGCTAAAGCAGCTCAAAGGTAAAGTGGCAGGAGGTGGGTGAAGTCAGGAAGGTGGGTGCAAGCCAGTCGGATAGGGCTGTGAAGGCCACAGTAAGCACCTCAGGTTCACTCCACTCACAGTAGAGGCGGTGGAGGTCTTTAGGTGGAGTGATTCCAGAGACAGCGATTAGAAGGATGAGGCCCTACTCCCCAGAAGAGATTGTGCTGCCATGGACTAAGGGGACAGAAGATACAATGGAGAAAAGTGGCCAGACTTAGCGTACATTATGGAGGAGGTCATGGTAGGACACAGATAAATTAAGTGACCAGCCTAAGGTCACAGGTACAGGGTTTTGGAGTCTGGATTCAACCTCACTCACCCTACACACTCCCTGAGTCTGGTCTGGGGCTTTTTACTGTAACACAGCTGCCTCCCCTGCCCAGGTCATGATTAATTTATTTAGGGAGCCACTCACTTTTAGATGCTCAGGGATAACCTTTCTTCTGGCCGCTGTCTATAATAGTGAATCTTGATTTGGGGGGTCTCCTGGAGAAAGAGGTTTTCCTGGGGAAGCAACCCTGCCTGGCCAGATCGGTGGCAGACCCCTGATTCTGCTACAGCTGTGGAATGTGACTCAGCAGATCCCAGGGGTGGTGTCCCTACCATTGTCACATTGCTGTATAAAATCACCGGCTGTTTGTCTGCCTCAGGAACCATATCTGATTCTTCATTCCTTCATTGCTCAGCACAGTGTCTGGCACTTAGTAAGTGAGGGTTGAGCAGAAGAAATAGTGAGACAGGCTGATCCCAAACAAACACTGCTGTGATTTTTTTTTATAAGTCACTTTGCCTCCTTGTTTCAGTTTTCTCCGCTGAAAGTGGACCTCTTAAAATTGAAGTGGTGAATAGTCTGGAATACACCTCAGTTCTGTAGCTTGGGGCCATTACAGGCACACCTCTGAGTTTTCCCCACTGCCTGATCCACACTCCCATTTTCCAAGCCCTCCTCTGCTTCTTCCAAACGTGATAGCCCATACCTCTCTCTCAAAAGATGTCCTATATTTTCCTTCACAGAGACAAGTAAAGGAATTACCACAGCTCAGAACAATCAAACCTACAGACTTAACACCACCACCACCACCACCACCACCCCATTCTTCTGCTTCATGTCCCAGAGGAACTTTTCTCCTATTTAGGGCTGGAAATTCTCTCCATCTAGACTCTGCATCCTGTCCACCTGCCTTCCTAACACCCATTCCTCCAATTATGTTCCTACTCTCCTGGTTTTGCCAGCATGGTTTACATATGCTTTGATCACTCATTTCTAACAGAAGCAAGCCAAACTCGCAGAAGCTTCTTCCTCACCCAGCTGCTGCTGTGGCTCTCTTCCTTTGCATGTCCAGGCTTCTTGAAAGACATATCTACACTCACTGTGTTCACTGGCAGTGCCCCTCCCATTTGCCTTCCAGCTGTCTACCTGATCTATTTTCAGAGGGCTCTGGGAGGTCATCAGTGACTTCTTGTCACTGAATCCAAGATTAAATTCAGGACTCATTTTCCACCTGCTCACTAGCAGAGTTTAACCTTGACCATTCCTTGACTAAGGAGCTCAGACTTCCTTCCCCTCCAGCTCTCAGTCTCTTTTGTGGAGTTTTCT
The DNA here is from genome assembly GCF_053883595.1 of Heterocephalus glaber. Classification (NCBI taxonomy): domain Eukaryota; kingdom Metazoa; phylum Chordata; class Mammalia; order Rodentia; family Bathyergidae; genus Heterocephalus; species Heterocephalus glaber. Next base: position 4,153,531 of record NW_028258301.1, read on the forward strand.
CCCTGTGCCTGTCCTCTGGCTCCTGCCCTCTCCTTTCTTACCCTACCCTGTTTACCTCAGCTGATCTCCTCACTTCCTATCGATCTTGTTACCTTCACTGTACCATGACCCTCGGTTGAGATCTGTACTCCTCTCCCTAGCCAGTGCCTACCTAGCCTCCCTGGCCTCTGGCGACCTCTGATCTCATCTCACACCACACTTCCCGCTTCCCACCATGCATTAGCCAGAAGCCTTCTTCCAGGTCCTTCCTCTTCCCATTGCCTGCAGTGCCCGCCCCATCTCCAGATCTCCATGCCCCACCTCCTGGTCATTCAGAGAGGTCTTCCCAGCTTCTCCATCTCAAGTGGCCCTCTATTTCTCTCTCCCACACCACCCACTTAATGTCTCTGCATAACATTACTTACTTATTTGAAAATTGACTTTCTCCCCACCTCCATTAAAATCTAAGTTTTATGAGCATCTTTTTCAGGGCTAGCATACAGTAAGTGCTTAATAAATATTTACCAAAGAATCATGAGTGATGATACCCAAATCTGTATTTGATATGACTTTACACTTCTGTGTTCCTGATCCGTATATCTAGGTGCACGCCAGTGGTGTCCTCCTGGACATCTACGTGACATCTGCAGAACTATACCATTCTGCCCCTTCCCCTCCCCTTCTTTCTCCTTCTCCTCCACGAAGTCCTGTGTCCCTTCTGTAGTCTCTGTCTTGGTGAATGACACAACCTGGGACCCAGGCTTCACCCTTGCCTCTCCCACATACCTCCTTCCGAATTTGTCCTGCCACCAAATACTTCTTAAACCTTCCATTGCTCCCCATACCTCCAGCCCCTCATAATTCAGGCCAGATGTATTTTTTCCTGCACTCCTCCAGCAGCTTCTAGATGCCTCTCCCCATTGTGTAACCGGAGTGATCTTTCAGAAACCAGATATGGTCCCTTTACCACCACCCCACCACAGCTGATGCACAATATTCATATATTAAAGGGTCAGCTTCTCAATATATCATAAAAGCACCTTCACGGTCCAGCTTCTGGCCATATCTCCAGCTTTATTTTTCAACAATATTGACCTTGAACTCTAATTTATTACCAGAATGAACTACGTTCCCTGAACAAGCCTTGTTCCCCTTCACACCTTGAGGAATTCCTAAGTAATCTTCCTGGTGCCTGGAACACAGTCACACTAGTGCCCTGAGTTCTGTTTTGGCCAGCTAATCGATACTTGCTGCCCAGATCTGCTTGGAGACTCCTCCCTTCAAAAGGCCATTTCTGGGCTGAGGAGCCCCGGTACCAAAAAATAAAAAAATAAAAATAAATTTTTTAAAAAAGGCCATTTCTGACCCCGTAGCCTGGTGGGTGCTTTTTTCATGTGTCCAGAGCACCAGAACCTACCTCAGTTCTCTCCGCTTCTTTCTTGCCTCCTGGTGGCCTTGTCTACACTTACTTTAGAGCCTGTAAACACTTACTTGCCCTTTGTGTGGATGAGAAGAAAAATGACTTGCTCAAGGACATACAACGAATTAAAGACAGCCAAACTGAACTGGGGTGCCAGGCCTTGTGTTGTCACCAGGAGTGTCTTGTCTTACTGAAGTATAATTTTTTTAAGTACAAGAAGATGAGTTTGAAGTCTGTGTCCCATCCCATCATATGATCAGCATTTTAGCCTAATTATTTGTGCTGTTCCAGATTTCATTTGGCTGGTTCTTTCCATACAAGCTGTCTGGCTAGATTGAGATTGTTTTTATTTATTTTGTATGATTTTATCACAGTTAGTCACATTTACTGTGTAAAAATGACAAGAGCCTTTATGCTCACAGGGTTGAGGAGGATTTCCTCTTTTCTTTGATGTTAAAATCATTCCTTACAGCCTAGCAGAAGGATGGGGCAAACATAGACCCTGCTTTAGAAAGATGAAAGCAGGATTGCTGATGCAGGCTTGCTATAATGACAAGCTCCAGAATGACGGTTCAACCTTATTAAGGTCGAATGACCTTTTGCAGAGTGTCTGAGTTTTCTAAATGAGCCACAGCATTGCGTTGTGGTTAATTTTTATAACTTTTTTAATAGGACACATTAGCGCTGTTATAAACCTTGTTAATTAAGCAATAATCTCAAATGCTCCCTCACAGAGGGAGACATTCCCAGCAACTGCAGGTGATTAATAACTAGAGTCTAACAGAAGCCTTTTAATCAACCTGAGGGCCCTTTCAAAGCTTTTACCCTCAGGAAATGAAAATGATTGGAATTCTGTAGGGGACCTTTGGAAAATCTTCCTCATTTACACCCTTCTCTTTCTTCCTCTTCTCTGACTCCCGCTAGTCCTGAGGACATCATACTAACTCTCCAGCCTTCTGCTTGTCTCTCCTGCCCTTATTACCTTTCAGACAACTAGAGAGTTAAAGCTAGAATAATCTTGTTAGGTAATCTGGTTTGACATTCCACTTCCATGGATACTGAAATTGAGTCTCAGAAATGTTTTCCCCAAAGATTGGACACCGTCTAGGGTTAGAGCATGTTTGAGCACCTGAATGCCTTATCACAGCTCATCTTCTTCATCTAGTGCAGATTCCAGCAAGGTCACCATGAGTGTTTGCTTATTTCTGGTCCAGAGTTGGAGAGGGAATGAGGAAGTGTCCTAAGTGGTGGGGGGAGATGATGTGGTTACAGTTTTATGAGATCATGATCAGTGCTTCCATAGGGAGCCTCAAACAGGTGTGAATGAACAATGTTGTAGGTAGGGTACTGACTTTTAATGCAAGTCTAGTGAGTTTCAAGAAGGCTGAATCCAAAACAATGAGTAGGACTTAGGCAGGTGAGGAGTGGAGACAGAGTATTCTTGGCAGAGATGAGAAAAGAGAGTAACTGTTGGGATGGCTTAGAATGCAAATAGAGTTGCAGGTGGATGTAACAGAAGTGGGGCTTGAGAGGCAGAGTCCCCTACCTTCTTGTCTCTCTGACCTATGGAAGGAAGAAGACAAGAGGAACTGGTGATTGTGGGTAGGCAGGAAGCAGTAGAAATCAATTAAAAGCTTTTAAAGGCATCTCTATGTGAAACCCTCTCTCAATGGGGAGAAACAGGTGGCCCAGACAAAGATGACCAGTGCATATTCACTTGTAGCATTGGTGGCAGTAGTGGGCAGGCCAGCTCTGTGCCCAGGAAAGGTGTGATGAGTCGCAGGGCTCCTGCCATGCACTGACTCCCTCCCTCCGGACCTCAGTCTTCTCAATAAGAGTGGATGGATTAGCACAAGTTAGTCTGTGTCTTCCCTCCTACTGCTAATCCTCTGTATCTCATATTGCCTGCCCCTGGCTGGCCTGTTAAAGACAAGATTTTGCTTATTCACCATAGCAGTTTCTTAAGATTGGATTGTCATTTAAATTTTATAGGTGAGGAATCTCAGGCTCAAAGAAGTTAGTTTTTGCCCAGGATTACATGCCACACCCACACCCAGTCCTCTTGTGTCCAGAATTTTTATGTCCTCAAGTTTTCCTAGAAAAACATTCATTCAGCAAGTCATTCATTCCTTCATTCATTCAATATATATATTTACTTAATCTTGTCCAGTTGCAATAAACAATTGTATATACATAAAGTAATTATAACAATGCCATACAAATGTAGCAATTCCTTATAGTTTGATAAAGGCTTATAAAATGTTTACCCCACATACCTCCTGGTATCCACAAAAAGATACCCCTTAGTTTTTTTATCCTTGTTTTTGAGGTGAGCAGTCTAAGGCAGTGATCTGCACCAGGTCTCCAGGGTAGAGGACTGACAGAAAAGGAAGGTACAATCAGGCCTTATGTGGAACTGACTGGGCTTCATCATAGCGTATTGAAGTAACTCTCCATAAGAGTATAACCATCCTCAGCCTCATTAGTAATCACCACAGTGAGACAGTATTTCACACCCACCAGTTTGTCTAAACCCTAAAGTTGCAGGGCAACCAGTACTACTGTACATTACTATTCAGAATGCCAGTAAGTACAATCACTTTGAAAAACCATTTAATAGGCCTCCTCTAGAGAAGTTGAGTATGCACACACCCTAACATTTGGCACTTCCCCACCATGGCTAATACTAGAGAATTTCTTGCATGTGTACCCAGGACATGTGCAAGGGTATTTGTAATTATGAAACCAGTTACCTGTGGACAATAAAATGGATAAACAGAATGTAGTGCAGTCACACAATAGAATACTACTTATCAGTGAAAATGAATGAACTAAAGCTTTACAATTCGACATGGGTAAATTTCTTATAACATTGAGTAAAGTAAGCAGGTCAGAAGGGTATATAGTGATGGGCGCATTTATAAAAAAGCTAAAAACAGGAAAAATCAACATGTTATTTAAGGGTATATATCTATATGTTGATATTAAAAGAAAAAATTCAAGAGAGTGGTTAATCGCTGATGGAGATGAGAGGAGAGAAAGAGAAGGGAAGGAAGCAGAGGGAAGCAAAAGGTAGGGAAGGGGAGAGGAAGAACATCCAGGGGTTTCAGAGGAGCCGATAATATCTGATTAAGCAAGGTGGTGGCTCATGGATGTTTTACTATTATTTTTAAAGTATAAATTTATAGTGTATACCTGTTCTTTTCTAAGTACATCTTACGGCACAGATTTTAAAATGTAGCATACAAGATATATGAATTGGTATTTTTGAAGCATGAGAGGAGGTGCATCCCTCCCCATAAAAGATCTGTTCTCAAACTGACCATTAATCCTTGGCCTTGTTTCTTCTCTGTGTCCAGAGTGTTTGTATGACCGGATAGCACAAGAAACTGTGGATGAAACTGAAATTGCACAGAGACTCTCCAAAGTCAACAAGTACATCTGTGAAAAAATCATGGATATCAATAAATCTTGTAAAAATGAAGAACGAAGGGAAGCAAAATACAATTTGCAATAAACTTTGGATTTTTCATAAAGCCTTTGTGTTTTCCTTGCGCGGCATGCGATTTGCAGGCAATGGTGCTACCCAAATCGTTCCCCGCCGGGCACGACGGTGTGCAGGCAGGGAGCCAGTAGGGCTCTGGGGTCACAGCTCTCTCTGAACTTGGACTTCCTACTCCAGAAAAGGCAGACGGATTTGCTGAAATTCAAGCAGCGTTGTGGGGACTGGGAAACACTCTTCTCAGGGTGGTAAAGCGTCTCCAAGCTGCCTATCACTTGACAAGGACTTTGAACTTATATTTTTCCCATCAAAGAACTTCTGTCTCTTTCTCTATTTTGTTCTATAATAAAACTTCATTAATTCTTGATGTAGACAATCATTATTCTCATGCATTTAGAATATTAAGTGTACAGTGGAGGTAACTAGTGTGATATGTGGCCTGAAATATCCTTTCTTTCAGAGGAGAAAACTTCAGTCTGAAGGAGAAAAATCTCAAGGGATGTGGTTGCTGTCTGCAGCTCTGAAGGGCTGGCTCAAAAACAGATCACTCTCTGACTTCAAAGGACAGATCTTGGACCAATCGCCTTTGCAATATGATCTGAGATTTGGTTTCCCTGATAATTTGACCCAATCTTTGTAAAGAAAAGGGCATATGTATTTGGCGCGGGGTTGGGGGGGGTAGGTGTGGTACATCATTGCATTCAGGAAGTGGAGGCAATGTCACCTGGTATCAGTTTGTCAATTCTATCTTTTATATCAAATGATCTTCCAAGTTATATAATTTCTATCATTCTTTCTTCAGTTCCTGAGTCTCTAAGGTGTCTGGCACACATTTTGACAAATCATACTCTATCTTTCTGTTGATTTTCACTTTCCTTTCCATTCTGTAATGCCTAAGAAGTAAACATGGCATTTAAGAAAGGGCAAGGGCTTGGGAGAGATACTTCTAGATTCCGTGCCTAGCTCCCCTGATTACTGTGGGCTTAACCTAATCTTTCTGGATTGAATTTCTGTTTTCTGTTGCATAAAAAAAAAATAATACCTACTTTGCAGAGTTGCTATAAAGATTAGAAATAGCATATGGGAAGTGTTCAACAAATGTTGGCAATTGTTACTCATTTTTTATGGTCTTTAGTCATTGGTTGGAAAATTTTGGCCTCTACTTTTTCTGATTGTTTATCCTTTCACTGGTGATATGTAAGCAAAAGCTCAGGGATACTGGAGTAGTAAAGAAAGTGGCTGCCACTTTGAGAACTTTTATTTCAGTAAACTAAATAATCCCTTGTAATAAGAACTATCACATGTTCACCAATAGGAGATATGAGGAGAATTTCCTTTTATGGTATTTTCCTACCAAAATGGGTTTGTACTTACTGCACAAACTAGCAGTATGATTTGGGGCCCATCACTTAATTTCCCAGTATCCTTATCAGTATAATGAGGAAAATAATGCCTACCTCACATGCTGTGTAGGTAAATAGTTATAACAACACACAATGCATCAGGACTTTTCTAAGTGGTTAAATAGGTTAACTCCTTAATGAGGTAAGTAAAGGTCTTGACATTTAATAGGTATTCAATAAATTCATGTTGTTAAGATATGTCCATTTTTATGGCATGGGGCAGCTTGGGCATGAATGGTATAGAATGCATGAGAGACTTGAAAAAAAATATGAATCATTCTTTAACTCATCCTCTTTTCTTCCTAAGCATGGTGAAAATACAAACACTCAGAGGCTCTGTTCATCCCCTTCAGACTAATTCAGTATGGACCCTGCTTTGTAGGTGCTTTTAGGTTAGTGGGGGAAATGGTTGTGGAAATACCTACAATAAAAATGCCATGATGAACGTGAAAGTGCTTTGTGTAATGTATGGTGCATATGCTAAGGACAGGAAAGTACTGTGAATGACTGTAAGATTTGAGTTGAAGTCCTCACTTTACCACTTCTAGGCAGGTCAGCTGACTTCTGATAATGATTCCTAACTCAGGGTTATTGTGGAGATTAATGCAGATAATACCAGGAAAAAGGAAGCTGTAAATCACAACGACTTGCAGATGTTAGTTATCCCTAGCACACAAAGAATGAAATCAGAAATAGATGCAAAAGGCAAATACACTTGTAAGGGCCAATTCTAATGAGGAACAGAGGATCTCACCTAGTAGTTTAGTGAGACGGTTTTGAGCTCCTGTCATGTTCTTGGTATCTGCTATTGTGATATGAGGGCAAAGCCATCAATCTTAAATCCACACAAAGGAAGAAGTGGGTTCAAAAATCTTAAGCAGTGTCCTGCCTGAGGTCTTGGGGCTGTCAGCTGTGGGGCTGGACTAGAATTTAGGTCTATGTAAAAATTATCCTTTATCTCTTCCCTGAAAAATGAGAGGAAATTTATGGTCTGCCTGTGAATCTAGCCATGTAATCTTAGGATATGTTTATGAGTGACCCAACCTAAGTAGTCAGTGATAATCAGTCTCATTAATTCAGGCCATTTTGAGGGAATTGGGAATAATAGTACCATTATAAGCATGTATTATATTCAAAAACAGAAAATACACAAAACCCAAAGTCAATTTGTGTAGTAAAATGTCTCGCAGATTTACTCTATCTTCAGAATTCATTGAGGTGCTTAAAATATAGATATCTGGGCTTTAGCTTAGAAAGCTTGATTTGGTAGGTCTGGGATAAGATTTGAAATGTGTATTTTAACACAAGTATCACTGGGAAAATGTCAGTTTAGCAGAACTCATTAGAAGGTCTGCGATAATAAAGGAATAATAGTGTTTCCTAAGTAAACAACAGTAAGTGGATGGTCATAAAGTACCTGAGGGTATTTGAAATTGAGAATAAATTTCACCAATAACTGGGATCTACCCTAAAACCTGTTTAGAGTTATGTTTCTGCTCCCCAAATGCAGTTTAGTTGGACTTTTTGCAGAAGATGCCTTTCTAGGCTCTGGTGATTTTCCCTTTACTTTTATACTTATATTCTTTTGATGCCTGTGACAGGCCAGTGAGTCGTGTAGGACAGCATGGTCAATACTGAATCAGCAGAACCTGAATCAGTGAGGTTTGGGCACTGTCTTCAGATGCCTTAGGCACAAATTGTCTGTTATCAGATGAAACAGGTGGGGCTTGACTTGATTTCTTAGCTGAGGAAGGTGTGTTTTTGGTGACTCTTATTTTCCTATTGTTTCCTTGTAGCATTTCTAAATTAGGACTTTATCATAATAATGAAGAAATAAAAACCCACTTTATAGAAATTTTTGGAAAAACTGTCCATATGGCACTACTGAAATTATGGTGAAGCTCATTTTGCCTTTTCTGAAGGGTCTAAATATATATTTTACATACCTGTGACCTTAGCATATGATTGGGTCAGTAGCCTTCCCTGTGCATTCAACATGCTTCCATGTTGTTCCATGATATTCATAACCATCAACTCTAATACCCACAAAGTGGACAGATATAAAGCTACAAGTGAGTAAATGGGGCCAATCCACAGTTCATGGAGGTCATCACCATACACTGTCATCAAGCATGGAGATGTAGTGAACTCAAGTTAGTAAAGGCATTAGAGTTCACTTCTCAACTCTAGCACCTACTACCTTGCTTGACGCAAGTTACATCATCTTTCTTAATATCTATTCTTCATCTGCAAAGTGAAGGAAATAACATCTATCTAAGGGCTGTTAGAAGAACTGAGTATATAAAGTACTTCAGCAAGAGTGGACAAATGGCTAGCATTATCAATACTGGGATTCTTCTCTCCCATCCTCTCCCTACACATGTTCATTCCTCACCCTAGTATGCTTCTATCCTGTCTGTAACTTGCTGACCTCTTACACAGTGACCTTATATTGCATACCTGGCTCTCTAGATATCTTGTGCTTATTCCACAGTTCTTGAGACCTACGAGTGTCCCCAGTGCATGCTGACTAGGCTCACTTTCTGTCTTCAGCTCCCTATCCTACCTCTAGCACCCCCTGCCACCAGCTACCGTTTGCCTTTCATTGGATTTTTAGATTGTTTATGAAGGGAACTCAGATGTTTGTGTTGCGTTGGTTATTTCCTTTATGTTTTCCATTGTTTTCTTAGGGTGATTTCGCCTCAGTCAAAAGGGAATGTCCTTTCTATTATTCTTTACACATTTAATGGATATGACCACTCTAAATTATTCTGCCACCTTAATTCATGAAAAGTAGCATCTTGTTATATTTTCTTTAGTTATTACCAAGACTAAGCAACTCTGCAGAGTTTGGTTTCTTCTTAATAGAAAAGAAAAACTTTAAAACCTAAGCATTTCTCACAGAATCCATTTCATTTTCTGTATTTAGGGTTCCCATGGACAAGTTTGTTTACTTCAGGCATACAATTTTTGCTTTTATGCCTGCAGATAGAAACAGCAACAGATATTTCATCATTTCTTTTGGAGGGATTGAACAGTTTCTGCCAAGCAGCTTCATAAGATCATGGAACCTAAGAGTCAAAAGTGAACTTGGAGGTTCTCCACCCCGATCTCCCCACTGTAACAAACGCCTTTCCAGACCATGCTTGAATACTCCCAGACATGACGATCATCCTCCTACTCAAGAGTCAGTCCAGTGAATGCCATCACTAAAATATTCATCTATTGAGATGAAAAGCTACTTCCTGGAGACTGCTAAACTAATTCAAATTCTCCCCTCTGAATGCAGACTGCTTCTACTCATAGCCCTTTGTAGAGTTGAAGGTGGCTATTATTGCTCTTCACCAACAAATACATAGCTCAAATTCTGTTCCACCATCTCATATGAGGGTGAGGGAGGCTACATGGAAAAGAGTGAGGACCCAGGATTTAGATGGCCCTGTATTCAAAGCCCGGTTCTACCACTTAATAGAACTTGAGCAAGTTCTAAATATGTCTTAACTTCAGTTTTCTCTTTAAAAATGGTAATAATAATACCTACCTCACAGAATTGTGTCAAGAATTATATAATATGAGTGGAGCATCTTAGTTCTTAGTTCCCTAACACTAAGAATTCTGACCATCTTAGCTGCACTTTTATGGATATACTCCAAAGATATACCTCAGAATCAGACATTGGACTCCAGAGAGAGTCTCATCAGCAGGATATTATTTCTCACTCTTAGGCTTTGAATTAGTCTCTGTAGAAATAAAATTGTCTCATTTTGAGCCAGTTCAATAGGGTAAGATTGAGAATATGAGATGGAGGAACATCACTAAATTCTCATCTGCTTCCTCCTTCTGACTAACACAATACTTCTCCCATTAGTTGATTGTGATAGAAAGAATATGGATTTTGGAGATAGACAAATTCACACAAAATTCAAATCCTGACTTCACTGTTATTTAATCTTAAAGAAAATTGGGCAAGTTCTGTAAAGCCTCCCAGCCCCAGTCACCTCCTTCATTGTGTAGTCATGATAATCCTACTGGCCTGCCTCTGTGCCAGATCCGTGATCCCATATTTCATGGGGGTTTTTTTTGATTCCCTTTTTTCTCCCCTTTTTCATCCTAACAGTTCTTTAATGCCACCCTTTCCCCCAATTGTGTGAATTTTTCAAACACTTTTCTTAAATGAAATACAGGACTTTGCATCCCTGTTATATTTCATCTTGTTGGTTGCAGCCCAACATTCCATCTGGTTGAGATCTTCCTTTCCATTTTTGTTTAAATTACAAAAGAAATTTTGAAGAAATCCAAAACCTTAAAAAAAAAAAAAGCGCAGTCATAATCCCCAGAGCCAAGCCCGGGGACACGTTCACTCCTGAGTCTGTCTGTCTATCCAGTGCAATGCCTTTGTTCCTACTGTCTCTGCATCCTTATTCATCTAACATCGCAAGCACACATTTCCCCCTCTGCTGCCTGATTTTCACAGTTATCACTTTAAAACCCTTCCCAGCATTAGGCCAAGATTAACTTCTTATCTCTTCATTATATTTTGTTTTCTCTGGTTTCTTGCTATTAAAGAAATGCTGCCTGCATGATTGTATATAATCGTTTTCCTTATGCAGGGTTGTTTTCTTGAATAAATTCCCAATAGTGAGCTAACTAGGTGAAAGGGCACAAACATTTTTATAGTCCTTTCCATGTGTCATTATATTACTTTCCACAAGATTAAGCCATATCTCAAGTAGTGTGGACATCCATGTACTATTGCCCCATAACTTCACCATTATTTGGAATTTTTGAAGTTTAGCAAATAAGCTTTCTCTACAGATGTTTTTTCAACTTCTTATGTGAATTGTCTATCATACATGTGGGAATTTGAGGGATGGTTTTGGAATTTGACTCCATAATATACTTTTTGGCAACTTTTATAATATATAAAAAGGGTTCTTTGTATATTCACTACGTTATCCGTATTAATGCTTAGTGAAGTAAAGAGCCATGTGATCCTCCACTAGAGACCCCCCTCTTCTACTCATATTCTTTGAGCTCAATTATTGTAGTAGCTAGAACTTCTCTACTTACTCGTCATCAAGGTCAGGACAGGACATGTGAACTAACACCTGAAAGGGCCGGGGATTTAGCTCAATGGTTTCACCACTGGCTGCGCAAGTGCAAAGACCCGAGTTTGATCCCTGGTACCAAAAATAAATAAATAAATAAATAATAAAAAAATGTGACATCTATAGATTATTTGTCTTCCTGTCCTGTTTTCCATCTATCTTAAACACGCTGAATATTTACTCTGTTTCCAGCTCTCTGCCAGGCACAACTGGTCTGGTCAGATGAAGTAGTCACACCCGCAGTGTGGCTCCAAGCTCTGAGCTCTTCCACCATGCCAGAATGCACTCTTTTGGCCACATCTGACCTGATATCTGAGGATTTGAACAGTTGACTGTTTCTGTTTCATTAGTTGACAGGGGCAGGAGTTCAGTGTCCTAGCCTCACCACCATCTGTATCCAGAACTTTCCCCAGGGGTCATGAAATTAATTAATTCCACAAATTAATTGTTGCATGTCTACCAGGTGTCAGTCACTGGTCTAAATGTATGAGACATATTGTTGGAGAAAAACAAAGATCTTTTCTCATGGAGCTTAAAATCTAGTAGGGGTAGTGGAAGGGAGGAAGATAAGGACCAGACATAATGAATATGAAAATTGTAGAAGGTGATAGAAAGTGAAAATAGAGCAGAGTGAGGCAATTGAAATTGTTGGGTGTGGCCAGGCTACATTTAAGTGAGAGCCTAGCACAGCATGGAGGGACATGAGGAGTGACCACAGCAGGAACCTACCTAGGACCTGTGCGGGAATCAGCAGTGTGAGTGGGAAGTGGGGGGCATTAAGTATCTCCTGACTACCTCATGCCTCTGTTTTATTCCAATCTAAAGGAGAAGGAATTAGGGGGAAGGAGGAAGGTTTAATTTTAACTACTATTTTCAGTTTATGTAAAAACAAGATTGTACTATAAAGAAGCATTTTCATGAAGAAAATGACACAGGAGACTTCAAAGAACTGCAACAGGGTGGGTATGGGTGCTCCTGCCTATACAGTACCTCTGCCTCACCCTGCAGAGGCCTCTTGGGGCTCTTTGGGGAAAGTCTGCTAAGTCATGGCTGTAGACAGATATGTGACTCCAAGTCAGGCTGTCTGAAGTTTGAATTCAGGCTCCATCTCTTCTAGTTCTATTTCCCCAAGCTTCCATTTCCTCATCAGAAAAATGAGGATAGTATATAATTCTCACCTTCCAGCATTGTTGGAAGAACAAAATGAAGATGCTGATTTGGAGGCTCCTGGAATAAAGACCAGCTCTGGAGCAGGCTCCATTGTGAACAGTGACCTCATGCTAGGCTGCCTTCCTTCCACTGATCCCTTTATCAGTGAGTGTGTTGCTACCTGGAGAGTCAGCCCTAGCTGTGTGGTCTCTGGCAAGTGACATGACTCTCTGGGCCTGAGTTTCCTCCTCCTCAGTGTACAGTAACTAACATCTCATCTGAGGCTTTGTTTTGGGGATTCAGCAAAATCACTAGTTGAAAGCATGTGATATGAAGCCTTGCCTGGAAAAGGACCTGATGAGGTCCTATTGGAGGTGCAGTAGTTGGCCAGGTGTGCCTGTCCTCACCCCCTCAGGTGCAGCCCTAACACTTTACATTAAAAAATGTAAAGAATCTGCCTCATCTACTGAGGGACTGTGTACTCTGTAGAGTATTGGAGCTCACTCTGTCTCTTCCATCTGAACTGCTGGCCTGTATCTTGACCCAGAGGCTTCTGACAAGGCAGCAAAAGGGGTGTTCCCAGCTGAGCTTGCTTGGGTCTGGCCAACCTAATCTGGCACTCAGTAAATGTTTGTTGAATGAATGAATGGGCAAATGGCTTTATTATTCCCATGTTGACTAATAATATAATAGAATTCTAAGTGTTATCTCAAGTGATAATTCTCTTAAGTGTTTATGTTTTGGAGATAAGGAAACTGAGGCTGAAGAGAGGAGTGATGTTAATTTCCTGAGTCACCTTGCAATTGGATGAAGCTTAAACTCATGCATGTTCTCTGAGGCAAAGTTTGGTGTTCTTTTCTCTACACCAGTGGTTCTAAAACTTTAGCCTGCTTCATATTCATCTGGAGAGCTTGTTAAGACCCAAATTGTAGGTCCCACACCGAATCAGAACTTCTGATTCAGCAGGTTCAGTGTGAGACTCATGAGTTTACATTCCTAACAAGTGCCCAGAGGAGGCTGATGGTACTGGTCCAGGGATGACTCTCTGAGAAGCACTGTTCTGAAGAGTGGCAATTTTCTGTATTTTAATCATGACAAATGACATATAATTACATCTTGGTGATTTTAAACTCACAGACCACAGCCAGCAGGAACTGTAGGTAGAGGGCAGAGTGTGGAATAGAGGGCCTGAGCCTTAAAGCCAACTCTGCCACCAAATGCTGTGTGGTCTCAGAGGTGAGTCCCACCACACTGAGATACACTTTTCCAAGTGTGAAATGGGATGGCCAGCCTGGCTCTGCCTGCCTCCCGGAGATGGTGATAGATTAGGGGCAATCAAGGAAAAGAGACTACTTCAAGTAAATCTTAAAATCCCAGAAAATAATAAGGTAAAATATCGTAATTCAGTCATTTCTGTCCTATTTCCAGATGACTGGGACATGATGAAGGAAGAGGGACCCAGACCTCCCCCCCAAAAATTACCAGAATTGTTTTTACCTATACTGAGTTGTTAATTTTTTCTTTCTGTTCCTCTTGTGTCAGTTATCTAAATAATTCATGAACTGTGTCATAATTATATCCATCATCCACTTTAGCCTCTTAGTTTTTGCTTCATTTGCTACCATATTCACAACTGGATTGTACATATATACTGTATTGTATACATATTGTATACATTCATTTAAAATTACTGAATAAATAAATCATAAAATGTCAGGCCCATTGGGAGGGTACGGCCCTAAACCAGGCCCTCAAAAATGGAGGGAGAAGAATGAAGAACAGACAAACCCTGAGATCATTTCAGCTCCATCTTAGTACTGAGAAGACAGCTATCCCTGGAGGACAACCTTTAGCTTCTGCCTAGGAGCAGGGGACAGAACTTCTTGATGAGGCCAGTGCATTATGGGGGAATGGAGGTATAAATGTCCAGGGCCTGGGCAACCCACACACAGATTGTCTGTGGGAAGAATCTAGACAAGGGACCCTCTTTACCCCACGAAACTCATACCTAGACTTTATCCTGAAACCCATAGCAAGCCCAAATTGTCAACAGTCATACTGATTCCCAGTGGACTCATTGTAGCTCCCAAATCGATGCCATGCAGGGAATAAACACCAAAGTGTCTTTCCCTGCAGTGTTGTCTTTGGTTCACTGCCATTAATCCTTCAACTGTTCTCATTTGTGTCCACTAGTAGCACTTTCAGAACCTGGCAGAAATGGAATCAGTTCTGGAAGCTTTGGGCCCTGAATTGAAGTGATCACGGGGGCTAGGGGGATCTGCTTACACAGAGCCAGCCCTGCCCTCATGTGTAGCTTAACCCCTTCTACCCCTGAAAAGGTGAGACTCAACTGAAATGTTGAGTTTGGTCCTGCCCAGTTTGGGGCCTTAGCACATTCTTGTCCCTCTTCTGGGTCATTAACTATGGAAAAAAAACATCTATCCTCACTAGATGAGAATGATTAGCTCAAATATCATTTCTTAAGAGCCTATTTCTGTTCTTCATGAAAGGAACTCTCTCTTTTATATCTTTCCAGATGTCCCTCATTCCTGTCCTACAACCCAACCATCCCTGTATCCTAGCATTAAGCACATTGTATTGCAATGTCTGTTTAGGTGTCTCTTTCCCCAGGATATCAGAAAACTAAAGGCAGGACTGTGTAAACTCATCTTGGTGCATGTTTGCTGAAACTTCATTGTGTACTACGTCCAGAAGATACAAATAGGAGCAATGTATCTTAATTAGCTAATATGTATTGAGCACTTACTATGCACTAGGCACTGTTCACTCTTTCATTTAATTCTCACACAACCCTGTGCATCAGATACTATTACCTTCCAGTTTCACAGATGAGGAAACCAATTTAACAAGGTTGAGAAGTTTGCCCATGATAGCACAACCATGACTTGTAGGAACCAGTACTGGTATCCAAACCTATGTAACTCCAGTGCCTGGTGTTTTAATGATTGTGCTTTCTTCTCTCTTGGATCTCAACATTAAAATGAGCTTTGTCTTCCATCGGAAACTTTCATAGCCTCCTCTTCTCTGTGATCCCCTTTTCCTTTTCCTTCTTTTATGAGGTCTTCAGTGGCCCTTTCTAGTTGGCTTGGGAACCTCTCCCAGTGCTCTGTACCACCTTCTGGTGATATCTGTTAGACTCTCATCAAGCTGTATTGTCATTATCCATCTTTCTGACTGGACTGTGGACAAAAATCACTGAGTCCCCAGGCCCCAGCACAGGGCCTGGTACAGATGAAGTGAAACTCTCCTTAGAAGCATGGCCCTTGAAGAACAAAGGCTATGGGAAACCAGACACCAAAGCAGTTTTTTCTGCCTAGGATGTAAGGTCTTAAGGAATCAAGAAAGCCCTTTATGAAGGGATCATGAGGCCATCCTGGTCATGCTCTGACAGGTTGAAGCTTGACAAGCTGTCACTAGGTCAAGAACAAAGGAAAAGATGGACAGTGGCTAGGGCTCTTGCCTGGGTACAACTCTGGGCTCCACCACTTACCAGCTCCGTGGCCTTGGGCAAGTTCTTTATTTGTTTTGGAATTCAGTTTCCTCTTCCATAAAAGGTCTTTCCTGAGTTACTTCCTTGATTAGCTGTTGGGTAAGGGAGAATGAGTTGGACCTTTCCTCCTCTGCTTTTCAGTAGCATGACCTTGACCAGTCAGCCAACTTCAAGTCCTGAGTTTTATTGGCTACAAAGAGCTTTCTCAGCATTAGTAGCAAAAATAAAGGACCAGCATTTTAGGGCTATTGCACAAAGCACTGAATTTAGGACAGACACACAGTAGGTGATCACTAACAGACACTGCCCTCCTTCAAGAATGACAAAAGCAGGGAGAGCCAAACACTTAGTCAGGAAAAGCACACTGCACCTGTGTGGGGCTTCAGGTGGTCTGAGAACCTCAGTTTCCTCAGTTGTATTACACATGTGACTATCCATGCTCCACCATCCTCAGAGAGCAGACATGGCCCTGCCAGCTTCATTGCAGCCAGAATGGGGTTTAGAAACACAGAGCACTCTCGAGGTGAAACCTTACAGTCCTCCATCTCCCGCCCCTCACCCTTCCTGTTTGTCAGTGGGCCGATTCCAGCCCCTAATACATTCCTTCCTGAAACTGGTGGGAAGCCCCTGCCCTGGATATGAAAAATAAGAACCACTACCAAGAGGCCATCATTGCTAGTGGAAAAAAAGAGAGGTTGGAGTTCGTTTTCCCAGTGAGTCTTTAAATTATTTTCATTTTGCTAACTCACACACTTTTCTGAATTGAGGAAGTTTGGGAGATGGTTCTAGGACATTAAAGCAGAAAGCCTCATTGGCTCCAGTCTCTTGGAGAAGAAGGAATTTAACCCTGTGTAGCCCAGCCTGCTGCTGCCATCCCCAGGAGAGAAGATTGGGGCTTTGCAGGGAGGGGCTGCCTCTCAGAGAGCCTGGTCCCAGCCAAACAGATCTGCTGAGGTTTCCAGTGTTGGCTAATCAGCAGCATCAGGGCAAGAGAACAACCACAGATCTGGAAGTGCTCTGGTCTCCCCTGAGTTTTAAATTATGCTGTTAGGCAGAGACTGACTTTCTTTCTTACTCCTTGTCTTTCATTCTCTGTTAGTGAGATGAGTACCCAGAAGTCCCTGTCCTCAGGCAGGAATCGGGCCATTAGCATTGTTGAGCTCCTCTTGTATGTCAGAGTCCACAGTAAAAAAATCGTGTATTTGATCATCACAAGAATATTTCAAAGTTGGTGTTAATCATCTTCATTTCTCCCTACGAAAACACTGCAGCCCAGAGAAATTTTTGGTTTTGGTTTTTGTGCTTTGTGTTGTTGTTGTTGTTGTTGCTTGTTTGTTGTGCTCAGCTAATAAGTGAGAAAGTCAAGATTCAAATCCAAGTTCTTCTGAGACCAAGTTCACTATTCTTTACATCACAGCCTCCCTGCTTCCAGTCATCAGCACTGTCTGGGAGCCGGGTGAGTGCCAGATCATGGCGTGTATGGCAAAGTTAGAGGAAGGATCCTTTTGGCCTCCAGCCTCCTTCACTTGCAAAGCAATGCAGGATGGTAGAAAGAGAAGAAGCCAATGACCAACAACAGGACACACATACACACTCTGACTTTCTTTGAATCATGAACTACCATACAGCAAAAATGGACAAGAGCTACAATTATCAACATTAAAAAAAATCACAAAACCCTCAAAATCATCATGCATCGTATAAAAAAATGCAAGTAGCAGAGTGACACTTAGAGTTTGAGATTCTATAAAATTTTAAAACTTCCAAAATGTCCTAGTCATTGTTAATGGTTATATCCATGTAGAGACAAAGAATGAAAGCTTGGCCAGGAAGGATACATGCCAGTGTTGGAAAGGGCCTTATCCAGGTGGCATGGGGAAAAACACAAGTGCTTCTGTAATGTTTTAACCACTTAAAGCAAAGAAACAAAAGAGATATGAAAGGAAAGTACACAGAAAGCAGAAATGTCCTCATTCTTCTTGCCTGTGAGAGTGGTGGGTGCATAGGGTTTGTGGCACCACATTGTACCACATATATACGTACTCTTCCTTACACCTGAAACACAGACTAGACCTTCCTCTCACCATCCTATGAGGTTGTGGTTAATTCCTCACTCACAGCCTTTTGGGAGGATTAAATCAGAGATCGGTGGGAGATATTTTTTAAATTGTAAAACACTGTAAGATTGTGTTTGCAACCTACTATTGAGCCCTTCTGGTGTCTCTTCCTGACTAGATTATGACTTGCATGAGGTCAAAGACAGTTTCTAATTCAAATCTTGATCCCTGCCCAAACTCAGGAACTATTGGCTGGCTCTGTGCTAGAACCCAAGAGCTAACAAGAGTCACCATCAGCACTTTCTCCCTAATCCTTCCACTGCCCCTGGCCTGCCTACCACCTTACACCCAAGGACTGACTAGATTACAGAGAAGCAGCTTATCCTGGGCTCCCACCCTTGTGGACATATGAAATTGATTGCTCAGTACGGTGTCAGGTACTTCACAGAGAAAGGCAGAGAAGCCTTATTCCTTGGGCCCGGAGGCACAATGGATGGTGTAGTGACAAGAGCCTTTCCCTCTCAGTCTCTTGCCTCTGGCTCCCAGGAAAACCATATTCCTGAGCTGGGCATGCTCTCCTGGCTGAATGGAGCTGTGAGCAAATCCAATGTAAAGGACCTAATTTAGTCATGGACATCCTCAAATTGGCCCCATAGATGGTTGCTGCCACTCCATTGTGAAGATGGCAATGCTGAGGCTAGTAGGGTAGTAATGAGCACAGCCAAGATTCAAATCCAAGTTTGTTGAATTCCAGAGCCCTATTCTAAAGGGTTTCCATGAATTGGGAGGGTAAACCTGCCCCTAAGAAAAGGTGTAAGGCAGCAAGATGCATACCTTCCTCAAAATCCAGTTGATGGACGAGAGGCCAAGGCAGAGCCTGGAGAGGGATAATCATGTTTCAGAGCCAACCAGAGCGGCTGCCACTCAGAGCTTCCTTTGTATTTTGAATATGTAGTCTTTAATTAGACTTTGCCTTAATTGCAAGATTTCCATACGCCCCTTGACTACTATGCACTCTGTCTGGAGATAAACACGTCCATCAAGTGAGAGGCAAATTGTGGCTGTTGCCTTGGCCCTGTCATCCTGTTGGCTTTCTTCACTGCAGTTCCTCTGGGGACATAGCTCAGCCTTCTTCTGCAAAAGTGCTCTGGGGCTCACATTTTAATCAAGAGCATACCCGCCTCTAGGAAAAAGAGTAGGGGCACAGCTCAAAAGTGATTAAATTTAATAACCAAAAGACCAGAAAAAGTCTGCTTTGCAATACATAATTTCACCAGATATTTATTTCATCACGTGGCCACATTCTATATGCTGTATGGGGACACTTTATTAAAAATGCCATTTATTTAACAGCAGCAGTAAGGGAAACACACACCTTTTTTTCCTTCTCCCCACTGTGTTAAAGGCATTTGTGGTTATTAAATTACTCTTGAGTAGAGGAATGCCTGTCTCCAAATTTACTCTGAAATATTTCAATAAAATGATCTCAAACGTTTATTCACTCAGCAAATACAGTACTCACCTAAAGGCATTCGGGGCCAGGCACTGAGCTAGCACCAGGATTATGAAGTGGAGCAGGCACAACCCATCCCTGCTTCCCAGGAGTTCATGGTACATGGAGCAGGTCAGGTGACAGAGGTATCCCAAGGCATAGCACAGGGCCTGGCACAGGGCCTGAGTCTAGTCAAGAACAAGAAGTCAGTGAATGAATGAATAAGGGGATAGATGGAGATAGAAAGATGATAACATATCAGTGTCACAGGGCTGGGACTGAAGCTAAGTAGGGACCAAAGGGCATAAAAGAAGGATCAGTGGACCTCCTTGAGTGTCCTAGAGAAAGAAATGGCTGATCAGATTCTCAGGTGAATGCTGGACCCAAGGTGGGGCTCAAGGCCTTATCCGCTCCCCAAAGCATCCATAAGGCTCTCTGCTCATTTCTCCCTCATCAGAAAGGTTCTTCTTGTCCATCCTGTTTGAATGAACCCCTCATCCCACCCCACCCCAGGGTGCTCTCACATCCTCTTCCTCTTTTCTTTTCTCACATTCTGACACATCCAGGTTTCCTTCCTGCCCCCATGTAAGCACCACAAGAACAATGCCTGGGAAAGCTCCCAGCACATCATAGGGCTCAAACATGGGTCCAGGGATTGGTGGCCTCAAGGCTCAGTGTCCCTTCACCAATGCAAGAGATTCAGCATAGGATCTGGGGTATGGGACAGGTGGGGCCAGTTGAGAAGCAAGGCTCTAGGGGTGGCCAAAGCCAGGGCAGCTGAGATGGGCTCATGTAGCCATCTAAGGAGCAGATATTGGCTTTGAGGTGAAAATGGGGAGTCCCTGAGGGTGTTGAGCCAGACAGTGACATGCTTGGATTAGAGTTTCAGAGCAACCACTCAGCAGAATTGCAGTTGAATGGGAATGGGTGGAGCTGAAATAAGAAGAATAGTCAGAAGGCAGGTGATGTGGTCTGGCCTAGAAAGGTTTGGGAACCCTATAGCCAAGGTAGGAGTTGAGGGAATGAAGGAGCCAGTGGGTGGGAGTAAAATAGAAATACATATTTGGGGCAAACCCAAAGTGACTTGTTGGTTAATGGTAGGGGTAAGAAGAAGATCCGGACATGACTCTTATTTCTAGCTTGGTGGAGTAAGTTGGCAAAGATGTTTTAGCTGGGAAGAACCAGGGTCTTCTCCTTAGGGCACTGTGGAGTGGCCATGGGACCCAACTTGTTCTTCTAGGATTCCTTGGCTAACCATGAATAGGATTGTTTGAAAACAGCATTTAAACATACATCTCATGTTTTGTTGCCCCCATGCAACTCCAGAAATGCAGCTGACAGGATGGTCTTTTCAATAAAGTAAGACAGATGATAGCGTATCAAGTGAGGGGCTCCCAGGATCTGCCCATCTTACTCACTGCTGGGGCCAAGATGTCCAGCTTCAGCCTCCAGTGCTTCAAAGATTGACCTATGGTTGTGGGACAAGCATCAGATTTTAATCCTGAATAAAGAGGCATGAGTCCCGCCTCCATCAGGAGCCAGCCTTGGGTGGAGCCTTTCTTCTTCTCACATCTGTGTGCTCCTCTATAACATGGGCACAATAGTGACGTCTACTTCAGAGCATTCTGTTTAAGAGCAGGTTATTGAGGGGATGTCAACAAGCTCGTACACTGAAAAGCCATTTCAATCCCAGGAACCCGAGAGGGAGGGAGTCACAGGCAGGCCTGGCACCAGCACTGAGTGTTGCTGCCCAGCCCAGGAGAGGGCATCTCTGCAGCCCTTTCTGGTTTCTCAGATGCTTAAAATTGGTCTGACTTCCCATTGCCAGCATCAAATGGCCCCTTGATCCAGGCTCTGCTGACTCTTCAGGGAGGGCCGAGCTCCCCAGCAGCAGGGGACTTCTGGGGCTCATTTCCTGGAGAACCCCATTGTGACAGTACCCCCCTGAGCACCACCTCTCCTCCCAGTGTCTGGAGCTGCTCTGTATACCTCTTGCTGACAGAACCCCCAGGAACCCCAGCCCTCACTGCCTCCAACCCTCTCCACCGTGAATGAGCTCCCCCACAGCCCTGCTGCTGTCCAGACACTCCTGCAGAGTCCTCCCATCTGAAACGTAAGTATCTGTGAGGATGGCTCTCCTGGCGCATTCTCCCCACCTCTGTAATCCTGGGCTAGCTCATAGTCCTCCCTTTCCCACTGCAGGAACCAGCTTTTCCAGGAAACCCTGAGGCCCAGGCTGCTCCAGTGCACCTTCTCTGCTGCCATCTGTCAGTCTCTGATCACTTTGGGGAATTCTGTTTGCTTTTCTGTCTGTCTCACTCACCAAACCAAAGACTCCTCAAGGATAGGAACTGAGCCTTGCTCACCAGGAGTCCTGGACCAGCATTGAACCTAGGCTATGAGCATTGGGGGAAGGGACCAAACAACCCTCTCTGGTGAGAGTGGGTAGGTGCTCAGCGGCAGTTTCCCTGGAGTCAGGAGGTGCTGTGCCCCAGAGCATCAGAGAAAATGGAGCAAATCTCAAACTGACTTTCCCTTTGGGGGTTTAGGGGCTGCCACAACCCCCCCTGGGGCTGTCATCTTGATGTCTCATGTGCACTCCTGTTTTAACCCCATTCATGGGGGCCACAACCATGTAATTGGATTGAGCAGACACTGACAAGGTCAATTTGACAATTTCATTAATCTTTTATTAAACACGAGCCCTGAGCTCCAGCCAGGCTCGTCTGTGCACTGTCTCCAGAACGTGCCTGGCATACTCCTGTCTCCTTTGCCTTCGCCAGACCAGACGTGACTGTCCCAGCAATGCCACAGTGACAGAGAGCTTTCTGGCTGCTGGCCTGATGCTGAGCAAGTCCCTTAGCCTCTCAGACCACACCATGAGGGTGCGAAGTTGATGTATGTGAGGCACTTAGAACAGTGCCTGGCCATGTTCACTGCTCCATATGGTTATCATCCCTGTAGGATCAGTATTCACTCACAACAGCTCCAGAGTCAAAGAAAGAAATTGAGAAAGAGGAAAAATGACAAAGTCAGGGCCCTACCTAAGGGGATGAAGAACAGCAAATAGTGGGGCTAGTAGGTTAAAATGGGCCAGATCCTGAAGGGCAGTTTTGAGGGTTGGAGAGAACAGTGAAGATGAGTGTGCCTGGCACGCAGTTTGTACACCACACAGGGTTGTTAGGGAGGGAGGGAGGGAGGGAGGGAGGGAGGGAGGGAGGAAGGAAGGAAGGAAGGAAGGAAGGAAGGAAGGAAGGAGAAAGCAAGGGAAGGGAAGGGAAGGGAAGGGAAGGAGGCTGGAAAGCTTATGTAATCTGAAGCTTTGATAAGAATCCCAGAATGGAATGGACACATCCCTGGGTGAGAAAGTGGACCTTGAGTTGGATGGGAGCCTTTAGGATTCAGAGAGAAGTGAGAAAACAGGAGAGTTTCAAAGAAGAGGAGTGGCATAGGTGGAGGCTGGAGTGAGTGTGACAGGAAGAAGAGGAGAAAGATGAAACTGGAGACAAGTGCGTAGAGAAGCATGGAAGGTCTCCAGCCAGGAACACATAACCCAAGCTACATTTTAGAAAGTTCCCCTGGCCTCAGTTTGGAGGATGGAGCAGGATGAGCAGAAGGCAGGAGATGTTGGGGGATGTTTCAGAATTTCAGGCAATAGGAAGTAAGGACTCTTAGAGGAAGTGGTTTGGAAGGTAGGGAGAAGGCAGTAGGATTCTGGCAAATATGTGGCTGGCTTTGGGGCAGAGTGTGCAGGGAAGCAGGTGCTAAACCGGGCCCATGTGAGCATCCCCCCTGGAAGCCCCTGCTGGGATAAGCCCACCCCTGTGCTGTTTGGGCCTCATAATTAGTGGGGACAGACAGGGTGCCAAGTGAGACCCTTCTTGACACAACAGGCCTGGTGCTTATTTCTGACAGTAAGCAGACAAATTGCCTTTAATGCTAAAGGTTAATGGCTTCCCTGGTAAGGCAAAGGACACTGGACCCCACAAATTAACACGCATATAAACTGACAGCCTCTCTTGATCAAAGCACTTGGACAGTTTGCTGTAGCATCACTGAAGTCTGAGCCAGTCTCACCTCCACAGGCAGCATGTCCTGGCATCTCAGAATCTCCTTTGCTGAGAACTGGCCCCACTTCATTTGTCATACTCTGGTCGACATATGGTGGGTGCCAGCCATGGGCCAGTCCTGTGCTGGGCACTGGGACTGGAGGTGGATCCCCAATGGTGGGGCCTCAGAGGACCTCCAGACATGGGAGAACAGTGAAGGCAGAGGGACAGGCAAGGACACTCAGTGCCAGAAGGAGACTATGTCCCAAACAGGAGAGACCGAAAATCTATGTGAGAGGTAGTTCATCAGGGAAGCTTTCCCACAGATGTGACAGTTGTGCTGGATCCTAAAGGACATACAGGGGCTCCATAGCCAGGTTGCTGGATGTTGTTGGTCCTTTTTATCACTGAGACAAAATACCCAGCAGCGGCAGTCCCAAGAACATTGTGGCACAAAGACAATGACAGGCCTTAGAATCGAACAGACCCCAATTCAATTCCAGTTTCCCAACTAACAAGCTCTATGATCTCAGGAGGTTTATTTAACCTCTTTGAACCTCAACTTTTGTACCTGTAAAATGTAAGTAATCTGTATTATAGTGCTGTTGTGAATGTTAAACTGCTAAAGTCTGAAAGTATGCAGTTGATGTTTTTTCTTTCTTTTATTTTCTACTACTCAGGGCAGTGGTTCTGGAGCTGCAGAACATAGCTGGTGTCAGAAGGGACAACATAATTCTGACACTGTGAGTGGTGGCAGAGAGGAGAGGTGGATGTGGCAAAGGGCCATTAATGTGCTCCCCAAACATTAGGTTGTTCCCAGGAACAGCCGAGCAGGCAAGGGAGCCACTGCATTCACTATGGTCACACACAGCGGCCCAACAGCTGAATGCATGACTGCTGTGTGGGTTCCAGGTTGGCATGGGGACAGACCGGGCGATTAGGGAGTTGACCTACACAGTGCTCATGCCAGTGCCTCACTAGTCCTTGCTGGGGCAGGGTTGCTTGGGAGCCTCCCTGAGGGAGCAACTGCCATGCCTCAGAGCTTCCCACTGCTTCTCACCCACTTGAGCACATGGAGAAATGCTGCAGTCTCTGTTTCCCTTTAGCCATGGTGTTGGCTGCCTTCCCTGCTTGGCTGCCTCCTGCCAGGGGATTTCCAGGGGTAGTAAGTTAACAACTCCTGGGAGAGTGGGAGAGGAAGCCCCAAGGATACAGGCTTTGTGAAGGAGCCCTGGTAGGGCTCCTCAGCCGCACCACCAGTGTGCTCTGCCCTTAGGCTTCCTCCTGGGATCCTCATCAGTGCCCTGATGAGGCAACCAGCATAGATGCCCATAAGACAGAAGCCAATGGCTATGGGATTCAGGACACAAGTGCCACCAAATGTCCTTATGTTTCCTTTTGTCATTTTTCTCAAGTGAAGTAAATAATTAGCTGCCTACTGTCCACAATTAAGAATAATAACATGTGCATGGACGTTCAGACCTTGTTGCATACTTTCACATTTTTGGTACAAGGTGTCATATGGATAATCTTGAATCCTCACAGTATCCCCTGGGTAGGTATTTTTATCACTAGTCTGCAGATGAGGACATAAGCTCAGAGAGTTTTGTTGATACATCAGAGGTCACGCTGCTGGTCAGTGGCAGAATGGGGATGTGGGTCCAACTCTCCCTGGCTGAAGAGCTCACAACTCTTCCCATTCCTCACCTATGAGAATGTCATGTTATGAAAGCACTGAGTTAGGTATTTGATGATGGTGAGATGGCAGAATGGAGCATACAAGGTAGTGACATAAGGAGGTGAAAAGTGATGCATTCATTCAACAAGCTTTGTCTGGAGCTCCTACTTAGGTCTTGCTTGATCTCTACCTTGAATTCTGATCTGAAACAAGAGCAAGAGTCTGCTCCCCCTGGGTTATAGGATGGGCTAAATATGCAAATCTCTCCCTCTACCACTTTGTTGTAATGAGATTTTCCTGCTACCATTTCCCCAGCAGCAGGAGAAAAAAGGCCACTTCCTTCTTCCACCATATCATTTAGGTGCATTATTCTTATAATGGAACAGTGCAGTTCCTGTAGGCTATGGTACAGCAACTTGGGCTGGATGATGATAAAACATGCCCCTCTTGTGTGAGTGAGTATGTGAGTGTGAGAAGGTAGAGAAAAGTTAAGGAGCTGGGACTATGAAGGTCATTCTGTGACCATTTGCGGAGCACCTGTTCTATGTGCAGCCCTGTGCTAGGTGCTGGATCATCCCTTGCTGCAAAGAGCTCACAATCTAGCCAAGTGGCTCAGCATGCTCATATAGCAAATCTCAAGTGTTGCAGTGAGAAGTATGCAAGGCCTCTGCGGATGGAAGGCCTAGTCTTCTTGGATTGAAGTGTGATCTTAGAAGACTTCATGGAGGAGGCAGCCCTTCTGCTGAAGCTTCAAACCAGAGATCACCAGATGTTCACAGCAGGAAAGGTGTGCCTGGAAGAGAGATCTGATGATTAAAAAAAAAAGTTCAGTCTTTTACTGCAAATGCTGTAGTGAAGTCAAAGCATCTGAAGTGGTTTTCCTGGGTGGAAGCAGAAATCTGAAGGTACTGTGTCTTTTTTAGAGAGCAGGCAAGGTACAGGGGTGGACCATTGAAGACAGGCACAGTAGCTGGCCTCTCTGCACTCCAGTTTCTCAATCTGTATCTGAGGGCAGTGATATTTTCCTCATATGGCTATTGTGAGGATTAAATGAGATAATGATGGTGAAGGGCCTATGGTTCACAGCACAGAGAGAGTGCTCAAGTAAATCTTCCCTGTGAATCAGGCCAGAAGCTATGTCAGAGTGCAGCCCAGGGCAGGTTTGGGCTTAGAAAGGCCTCGAAGCTGAGTAAGTCTCCCCTGGAGCAAAACTGTCCCAGACAGGTAAAGCCAGGCTTCTTCTGTCCCATGATTGCAACCCAGAGGATGAGTCCAGAGCAGTCGGTCCCTTACCCTTGTCCTCCCCATGGTCACTCAGCCTGATTTTCAGGAGTGAAGAGGTGCAGTTGGTGCCAGGACTCTGTGGAAGGGAAGGTGCAGGCTGGAAGAGGCAGGCAATAAGCCCCCAGGGACTGTCACAAGGCACTGCAGCCACGTCTGCCACTTGGGATTATTCCCCGAGGTATGAAGGACCTGCCCCAGAGACAATGGGAGACCAGCTCAACTTTGAACTCTGCTCCTGTACAGGGTGCCAAGGGTGTCTGGGAATCACCACCTGGTTCCCAGATGCTGCCTGAACACATCTGGAAGCCGAAATGTATACCCCTTTCCCTGACTGCAGACCTCAGTGCTCATGCTGTCCATCCAGATTAAGCATCCCCTGATTCACATCAGATTTTCAGACCATTTCCCTGACTCCTGTGATAAATCTTCTCTTCTATGGGCTTTAGTTTCCTTGTGTGGGGGACCTTCCACAAAAAAGGCATGCTCTTCGAGCTACCTTCCATTACAAATATAACCATATCCTTGAATGGGCTGGTTTCAGCAATGTCAAGGCCATTTTGCTGGGCTTGACATTCAGGTTCTCCACATCTTCCCTCAGCCTTTCCTCCTTCAGTCACCAGTGTACTAATTGCACCGCACGAACTGGCCTAGTGGTCAAAAGACATCCCAGGTTCCTCCTGTGTAGAGCTTGCCTTTAGTCTCTTCCAGTTAAATAATCATCAAATTTACAAACAATGATATTTTTTTTCTTCCTTTTCAACATTTGTAATTATTTGTATTTCCAATCACTCTCAAAGACTAGTTCTTGAACATTACCAATTTTAAATAATAATACTTGTCTTATTCCTAAATTTAATGAGAATACCTATGACATTTCACCCTTTCTTATGAAATTAGTCCTTATTTCGAGATAGATATTATTTAGTATCTATCTTCCAGTTTTAGTTAATTTATTTAAAAAATCATCAGTGAATGTTTCATTTTTTTCAAATAACTACACCTTGTCTAATTAAGCCCATTTATTTTCAGTATTATACTTAATTACCCATCTTTGAATACCTGGCTTGAACTTTCTTGATTTTTATAAATTTGATTTGCTAATATTTTATTTAGAACTTTTACTTCTGTAAGCACAAGAGAAATTTGTTTACAGCAATCATATAAATCTGGTGTGAACTTAATAAATATTCTAGGTAGCTTCCTATGTCTTTTTATGCTTTCGAAAAGATGTACTTTGAGGACAATACATCCATTTCAAATATTTGACAAAAATTCCAATAAAATCACCTGGGCCAGGAGCCTTTTTAATTGTTCTTATTTTTCCATGGTCACTCAGAGTTTCTTTTACTCCTGACAGCAGTGTTGGAATCATCCAGAAACTTAATTCTCTCTCCTGGAAACTTTGTCTGTTACTATAAAACAAATACAACTTCTCCATTGTTATTTTCCATTTATGTTAAGGTTTGGACTTTAAATGGCTCCCAAGACCTTGTGCTAAAGGCCTGGTTGTCAGCCTGAGGTGCGACTGGGAGGTGATGCAACCTGCGGGAGCTGGGCTCTATTGGAAGGAAGTTAGGTCACTAGTTGAGAACCCTGGTCCCTTCCTCTCATTCTTTTTGCCTCCTGGCTGCCATGAGGTGAGCAGCCTCCTTTGCCATGTGCTTCTGCCATGACGCTATGTTGCCACAGAACCAAAGAGATGGGGACCAAGCAACCATGGACTGAAACCTTTGAAACCATGAGCCAAAATAAGCATCTCTTTTTAAGCTGTCTTGGATATTTTGTCATAATGATGGAAAGCTAATACAATTTGTCAATTTCTGTTTGTCATTTTCCCCTTAACTTTGTTTTCCACCAATTTGTCATACTTGCTGATTTTTTCTAAAAATTAGCTCTTGGATTTCTTTATCAAATCTACTATTTTTCTGTTTTCAGATTTATTCATTTTTATGTGCACTACTTCATTCCTATAGCTTTCCATATGTTTCTTTGAGTCTCAAATTATTTATTTAGCAGTCTCAATTATTTTTTTCTTAAACTGTCTTATTTGAGTGTATTTGAGTATAATATTTTCCCTTAGAGCGGTGCTTTGGCAGCATTCTGTTTGATAAATTGTTTTCTAATTTTCATTATTTTCTAAATATTTTGTAGTTCGGTTTCTTCTTTTCATTCTTTGACATATTTTTAGAAAAGTGATTTTAATCTCCATGTGGCAGTTAACTGCAGCTGTTTTTGTTGTTGCTGAAACATTGTTACTAATTTCTGGTTGTGGTAGTCATGGTCCAAGAATGAAAACTGTGTATATTTATATCATGTGGAATTTAGTCTGTTTATAGAGCAAAATAATTCATATGTCATTAACTCTATTGGTTCTTTTTTAAACATTTTTTTCTTAATTATTTTTCATTTCGTGTTTATCTTTTGATCTTTTAAATATTTAATATGTATGAAATAATATAGATACACATATAAGTTTTAAAGTATAATCATAAATAAATACCTGTGAGTACACACCCACCCAGGAATTTAAAAAACACCAATAACTCAGATCTATTAATGTCTTATCAATTTGTTTATGCTCAGAAGCAACTATTGCCATTAGTTCTGTGTGTATCATTTCTTTGATTTTCATATATGCTTATTTTTATCACCTGTGTATAAATGTCTGAAACTAGAAGCAACCTAGCTGACTTATTTGTGCCTATGTCTACTATGTGGCCTTGTGTTATGTTTTTCTTTTGGAATTTCTAATATTTGTTGCTTTAAATATTGGTATATTTAAATATTTTTTGAGTACAACAGGTCTGAGACTGTTCAATCTTCAGTGTGGATTTTGCCTTTTATCAGTTTAACACAATCTACTACCTCCTTTTTAAATGGCTTTTCCTTGAATTCTACTGTTATTCACATTATCACCTCTGTTTTCTTTTTAATTGAATTGGCCTGAAATAATTTAGAAGTGTAATTTTTTTTTAACCTTATTGTATAATCTTGCCTGAGATGCTATAGATGGGCATGGTTAAGAAGTTGTGCTTTGAGACTGAACTCAATTTAAATCTGGCCCTACTGTGTGTTAGCATTTGACCTGACCACATTCCTTCACTTCTTTATGCTGCAGTTGCCCAATCTAAAACTCAAGGGTAAAAATATTTTTGCCTCATATGGTGGTTAGGAACATTTGATGAGATAATGCATATGAAACACTTAGCACAATCCAATATGTGTGCCAAGTATGCAATAAATGATCACTGTGTTATGAGATTTGTAAGTTGCACATAATTCAACATTCACATTTCAGTCTAAGAATTTTTGTTCTCCGATTAAATAATTTAAACTATTTTCAACCATTTCATATCCAATCTATTTGACTTAATTCTGCAACCCAATCTTATATTCTTTTTTTATACATTTTTGTTCTTTATGTTCTAGTTTTCTTTGTAGGCTATGTTTCCTCTGTGTATATCTTTTCTATTAATTTGGAAGTTAAAATCATTTTTGTAACTCAATTTCTAATATGTATCTTAAAATATATGACATATATAGTTACACTTATATTCCTCTAGTATCATTTAAGAACAAGGCAATATTTTTACTTCTTCTTATGCAACATAGAATTCCATGTGCTTGTGTTTTCCTTCCTATCGCCTCATACTTGATAACTCTTTTTTCCTTATGTCTAGTACTAGGGAAAATCCAGAGCCCCATTTGCTCCTTACCTATCAATGTCCTCTTCCTGAATGGTGATATGGTTTGAACTTTATTTTGCCATGGTCTTTACTTTTTTATTGATGTTGCTTAGAACACTGATCTCTTTTGAGCTTTTGAATCAAGTAGAAATTTGTTCTGTTTTGATTAAGCACATTTTCCTCTATTACATATTTATTGTAATCCACTAACAATTGGTAATTCTTAGACTTCTTAGTCTTTTGTGTCCATCAGCTTCTTTCTTATTTTCATCTCTGACCTTTTTTTCCACATTCACTGAGAGGTGCTCAGATTTGTCCTCATCACTGATTCCGTTTTCTGCAGTGTGACTTCTGTCCTTTCCTCACTCCCCTGGAAACTTTAGCTTGGTCTTCCACTCTGTGTTAATTTGCCACTGTTCATTCAGTCAGCTTCTTCCTATCTGACTCCCTGCTCTTCTTAGAAACAAAGTCTTAAACCTCTTGAGAATGCCAAACAGATGGTCTATGAAATGTTTTCAATTTCTCTTCAAATGTTCTCCTTCTCCAAGTGTTCAGAGCAGTCTTTTTTTTGCCTTTTGCTGTAGTATCTCATTAAAAACCCATCTTTGTGGGGTTTTTTGAAGTTTCATTCTGTTTTGCTTAATCATCTTCTAAAAGACCAGACTCTCTGCAGACCTGGCATTTGCAAACAGGAAGCCTAGGAGTGGAGCACTGCTCACCTCACTGCAGGTGAAGTGCTTCCAGATGTAGACCTGAAGTTCAAGTTGACGTGTTCATCCCATTTCTACTGGGTAAGGTGGTTTTGCCTGCTGGAAGCTGACTCTTCTAGACCTTCTGACTACAATATATCAGATGTTTTGTTCTGCTTCCTTGCCAAGAGTAGAACCAGAAGACTCCCCTTCTCTCCAGCATTAGTTCCAAGTGCTTTCTGTGTTGCCTCAATTGCCAGGGCAATTGCTTAAGGGCCTCAGTGTTCCAGATGCCAGCTTCCTGCTGCATGCTCAGAGCTGCTCTTTCTGAGTGGATGCTCAAAAGGAAGAGAGGAAGGGGCCGGGGGTTTAGCTCAGTGGTTCCTCCGCCTGCCTCGCAAGCACAAAGGACCCAAGTTTGATCCCTGGTACCAAAAAAAAAAGAAGAGAGGAGCCAAGGGAAGGGGTGGGGTGGGTGTGCGATGTGGGCTCTGGTGGCTGAACTGGTGAACTCCTGCTTTCCTGGTCTGTGTATCCCAGGTTTGGGGACAAGATATGCAGGCAATGCAGTGTTTTCCCTCAGTTTGGGACAGGAGTGAATATTCAGAGGGTGATTTGACATAATATATAGAAGTATTGTCAGTGTTTGTCATTTTGTATACCTTCATGAGTCTTTTAATAGAAAGACAGGAGGCACCATGTTAAGTATTAATAGCCAGTTAACATACAAATAGTCAAACATTTCAACGGATGATAACTTTATGTGCATCATTAATTCATTCATTC
The DNA here is from genome assembly GCF_053883595.1 of Heterocephalus glaber. Taxonomy (NCBI): domain Eukaryota; kingdom Metazoa; phylum Chordata; class Mammalia; order Rodentia; family Bathyergidae; genus Heterocephalus; species Heterocephalus glaber. The sequence goes on from NW_028258301.1 coordinate 4,185,324, forward strand.
ATATTTTTTTCCTCCACCAGACTGAGAATTGAGACAGTGGAGGTTTTCACTGTTTTACTCCCAGTCCAGCACAGAAACTGGCACATAACAGTGCTCAAAAATTATGTAATTATCTTAGTAAATGTGTGATAACTCAGCCCAAAAAAGGGCAGAGAATAAAACATCAATAAAAATCAAAGTATTTTTTGAAGTCTTAAGGCTTCATCATTATCATCAAGTACAGTACACATTCACAATTTGAAAGAACTTTAATATCAATTATTTAATTTGATACTAAAAATGAAACAACCTGGGATTAGATAAAACAGGTATTATTCTTCCCAGTTTGCAGAAGAAGAAACTGAGACCCAAAATGAGACAGATGCCTGATGATAGTCACAAGGTTACAGGTGGGACCAAGAAGCAACGTCCCCTCCCTTGTGAGTGGCAGGGGTGACTTCCTGTATCAACCCCTTCCTCCCATGTCTGGTGATATGGATGAGAAGAGAAGCAAGAAAGGCTGTGTGGGGCAAAGGAGGTGTCCTGGAAGATTGGGCCGGCCCATGGAGGTTGCAAGAAGGAGTATCACAAGCAGAGGGCAGCTTGAGCAAAGGCACACTGGCCAAAGGCTCATGCAGAGATGGGCCAAAGGCTCCTTCTCATCACTCCTGGGCTTATGGGTGTTTTCAGACAGTAAAATCCCCCAACAGTGTTCAAACTGCACTAAGCTGAGTCTTGATCTCAGCTTATCCCTGATGTACAAGCCCTTTTGCTGGCATTGTATCACCAGTGGGGTGGGGAGAAAGGAAAGAACAAACATAGTAGAGGCAGACAAGCACCTGAGTTTGAAGCCTGATGCCTCCAGTTGCTGCAAGACCCGTGTGGGGTAGGTGTCATCATCTCCCTGTGTAAAGGGGATAATATTGGACTGCTGACTTTTGTGGAGATGAGACAAGATAATGTAGGTAAGGTCCATGACACATAGTAGGTGATGTAAACCTCCTAGCTCCCTTTCTTTCCTTCTTGATGCTTTTGTGGGAAGGTGGGAGGTGGTCCTGCACTCTGGGCCCTCATATACTCTTGGTTGTGCAGACTGAATGGCAGCAGAAGGAGGCAAGAATGCCCTCGTACTTGTCAGGGCCACAGGCTGCATTTTCCCTCCTGGGAACACTGAAGCTAATTTCCTCCTAAGTGAAGCCTTTGGTGGCTAGGTCTCCACATACGGTGGATTCCTTTGTTTGCTGTCAGGAAAAAAGCACTGTGCTGTGCATTTGAATTGTGCTCCCCTTGTTGCCATCCTGGAAAAAGAGCAGAAGGTACATCATGGATAAGGCACTGTCAGAGGGTGTGCCAGGTTACTTGCTCTAGCATCAAGGACTACCCTGGAAGCCTTGATCCAAATAGCTGGATTCTAGGAAGCAAAATGCAGAGAATCTGTCAGTGAGGATCAGGCATCTGGGAGAATACAGTGTGTGTGAAACTCTGTGCTGGACACCTTTGGGTGGGAGCAAGGGAGAGGGAATGGGGCATGAAGAGCTAATAGTACAATCAAAAGCAGACCCTGAGACAAGACCCCAAGGGCAAGTAGCAAGTAATTTTTTGGAACAATGAGGAAACACCAGGAGGAGTGAGAAATAAGACAGAAAAGGAAGCTGTTGAAGAAGTTACCTCTGCAGGCAACTGAGGCTCAGCCCTGCTTATTACAGAATATGCCTTGGAATTATCCCAAGCAAGGGGCAAGGGAGACAGGCTAGTTTATCCATTAATGCTCATCAGTCATTGTTTGAGAGCTGTTAGGTAGGGGAAGGTGATGTAAATGCCTTGGCACCTCTAGCCTGCTGTGCATGTAGAGTGGGTTCCAGTGGCCTGGGGAAGGCCTCACTCAGGTGCTGGCTGGCAATCAGGCTGCAGTGAGGTGAGGCGGGCTCGGGGACAAGGGCACGACAGTAAACATCTTCTGAGACAGAGAAAGACACAGGACATACATGAGGTAAAGCATGATGAGAAATGCAGTGAATGGTTAAATTTTTTAAAAATTTATTACAGTAAAAGAAACAATGTCACTCATACCCCTCATCATGGCTGCCACTTTCTGAAGCAGCTCTGCCAATACTCAACAGGGTTATACTGTTATTAGTTACACTGTTGTGGCTGCCTTGATGTCTGGAATTGATTCAAAACATTTACTACTCATGGTCACTTTGACTTTAGGGAAGAGCCAGAATTCATACGGTGCCAGACGTGGTGAGTAAGGTGGATGAGGACACACTGCAGTGTTTTTGTGAGCCTGCCTTTCCTATGAATGGCACTCTCTACCTATATTCACTATATTTTTGATCATCCCCAATAAAGATATTCACTTTCTGCCTGACTCAAAATCCTACGTCCTACACGAACTCCCCCTAAGGCAGGACTGAGCCCTACACCGTAGGGACAGTTGATCTGGCTATGGATAGGTGAAGGAATTATGGAAGTTTTCCTGAGTCAGGCTTGAGAAACAAGGAGAAGCGGTAGATGTAGGAAAATGTCTAGAAAAAGTACAGTCAGCAATAGAACCCCAAACTCACCACCCTTAGTGGGAGATAAATAGATGGCATTTTCTTTCAAAGATGAGGAGAGAAGACTACAGCTCTTAAGAGCAAGTAGGGGTTTAACGTTGGCTAGACCTTGGCTCAGGTACGACACTTCCTCTTATCTGTTTTGTCTGTGACATTAACCAGTTATTTCACTTTTCTGGGCTTTAGTGTTCTCATGAATAGAACAGAGATACTGACATGGCTTCAGTGAGGTGTTGTGAGGATGAGGTGAAACAGCAGGAGCAAGTACCTTGGCATGATGCTCAACACGTAGTAGGCGAGACTTGTGGCCAGCAGACCCTGCTCAGTCCAGGACTTCCTTTTAGGCAAAGCTTGTCTCCTGCTAAACCTGCGTTTCCATGTCTATGAAATAGAGATAAGAATCTATGGCTCACAAGCACATGGGGCTACTGTGCGATGGACAGAGCTAAAGGACAGAAATTTCACAGTGATCCAGCTCCTCAGACACAAGCAATGGAGCTCAGGATGGACAGCAAAAGTACTCTGTTCTGATCCGACCTCTGCCATCAAGATCTCTCGTGGCTTTGAGCAGTTTCTTTTTCTTTTGGATCAAAAAGATGTGGTTGGGTAAGGTGGCCTCTGAAGGCTCTGAGATATTGGGCTTTTCCTCCACTGTATGCCAATGCCAGTGCTCCCCTCCCCCGTCAGCCTCTTGATCTGGTGAATCATAGCTTAGCCCTGTCAACTGTGGTCTCCTTGATGCCTCTCCATGCTTCCTTGCACCCTGCATTCCATTGTTCTTCTCTTGGATGGGCCCCAGGCTTGATAGCCATTCTCAGTGCCCGTGACCTCAGGTGTCACCCCCAAACTAGGGCCTGAGAGTATGGAAATAGATCTCCTAGGCCGCAAGGTCACTGTGGCCTAGGGTACAGGGAGGGAGAGCCCATGCTATTCCAGGCTCAGTCCAGTCATGGCCCAATCTCAGGAGTAATTCTACGAAAGGCCATTTGATACCTAGCCTCAAGGTTTGGGCTAGAGTTGGACTAAGGGAACCAAGTGTAACCAGGGTTGGGCTCTGACTGTGGCTGAGGATTAGTAAGCAGAATATATCCTTTCTTTCTGTAATATTCAGCCATCCTTTCCAACACTGGAAGAGTTTTAACTCCTTACACCAACTTGGGCTTTAGGACATTTTCCCATCCCCTTTTAAATGACTTCAGGCTTCAGATATAGAGCAGTCCCTGTCACTGTTCTGTTTCTTCATTCTGAAAGTGTCTCGAGAGTCAGAACTAATGGAATGAGTTAATAATTATTTGGGTATTATTTCAGGCTTACAAGGAAGCTGCTAGAAACCCCCAAACATTCCTCCAATAAGTCTTGTCAATACCAAACTCCCTCAATTAGAGATTCATTCATTTCTATTAACTTGCAGAGCAGTAGAAAAATTGCTGGGCCGAGAGTAGGTAGATGGTGAACCAAGCCTCATCTTTGCCTTCTCTTATAGTTGTATTATCATGCTTCTTTGAGCCTTACTTTCTCTAACCGTAAAATGGGAATGATAAGGCCTACCTTCCAGAATTGTTGTCTTAGTTAAGTGAGACACGAGAGTATAAAGCACTAGCACATGGCAGGAACAAGCTGGATGCTGAGGGCACCATGCTGGGAGCCACCAGCAGGTGGCAGCACACAGCATTTTTCATTCTTTGACTCCTCTCCTAATGAGGAGCCACTTTTAAAATGTTTGAAGGTGAACTCGGGCCTGGTGAGTTCTCTGACCCTACAGGTTAGTGGGTCAAACCTGGGTGGATTCTTCTCTTAAGAGCACTTGAATACTCTACTGGGAGAGGCTGTGTTGGTGACATATACAGAGCACTATTCAATCCCCCAGGGATGTAGAGAAAAGTCAGTCCTCTCCGCCTTGTTCTCAAGGGCTTTACGCTTTAGGAGCCTAGAGCGGGAAGCCTGCCCTGAGTGCATAGAACAGTCAATAGACAGGGTGTCAGGGAGCTGTGGGAGGGAAACTCAGCCCTGCAGAGGGCATCATCTCCGTGACCCAGCAGAGAAGGGTCAAGCATAACAACATCAAAGGCACCTGGAGTTGGCTAAGGTTTTGCAAGGACTGCCCTTGGTTCTGCATACTTGGAGCACAGCTGCTCCCATATTCACTGCAGACCAGGCTACCTATGCAGGGCACATTACTGTGATTTTTATAACCTTCGCAAGTCTCCCATGTTTCATACCTGGCCATGCCTGATCTCCCAAAAACTACTCAGTGCAGCCCCTTCTAACTACACTTCCATCTCCTCATTCCAAGATGTTGGATATACTGTACTATGACATTTCTTCCTGCTCTGGTGACCACAGGTCCTTTTGTAAAGGAAAAGTGCCTGCACTGGGAATCTAAAGCCCCTACTACTAACTTCTAAACTCTTTCTGCTATCCAGCTGTGACCTTGGGTTTCTTTTCCCATTTGGGGCAACAAGATGGACTTAAATGTTCTAAGAAAGCTCCCAGTTTTAACATCTAACATCAAAAATTGTTTCACATCCTAGTCACCTTACTGGGTGACTTTGAGAAGGTTGCCATCTTGTGGAAGGAGAATGTGGATTCTCTTGGGCTCAAAGAAGGTGACAAATGTAATAGTGCTTTCCAAATTCCAAATTCTCTTAGGATGCTCATGTTGAGCTCTTGAGGGAATGTATGGAGTCAGATTCAGGTGTGTGAACATCCCCCACAGAGCCCAGCTGGGCACCTGACACCTGCCTCTTGAGGGAGAGGGAGAGGATGAACAAGAGGAGATGAAATCTCTCCACTATTTCAAATATCTCCTTCTTGTCCTGGAGGCAGAAGCAGCACCATTGCTCTTAGGGCCTCTGAGGGCAGGGCCAGGATCCAGCATAGGCAGTCTGTACCATTACAGGGTAGGTTTCTGCTTCTACTGAGGAGAACCTCAACCAGTGAAATTAAAAGATGAAACCAGGTGGGGCTGACTTTCTTGGTCCTTCAGGCTAGAGAGTCCAGTGAAGTCCACTCTTGGTGAAGAGTTGGGGTGGGGACACCAGCTGGTGGAGGGTCTAGGCCACTACTTTCCAGACCTGGAGATGCTTAAAAACTGAACCCTTCAGGTCTACCTTTGCAGTCCCTTGAGGATGTGCTTAAGCTTGGTAGGATTCTGTAAATGGAGGTACCTTAAAATGAGGCCCTCCTGGAGAACTTGGCTGTCTTTCCCTGAGTCTCTTTCACTGGGGCCAGCGCTCAACTCCCAGTCCAGTGCCCCTCTCCCATGACAGCTACTTTCCTGACACCCAGACAAAGTTGTCATGGGCCTGTCTGCTGGGTTCCAAACTCCTTTCCATTGGGAAATATAACTGATTACAGGGAAAGGGGTGGGGAAAGGTAGAAGTCAGATGCATTTGAAGGAAAGTAGCTTTGAAGTCCTGAGGCCATTATGTTAATGGCATTACTCAATTTCTGGAAGCAATCCTGATTAAATATTCATTGGCTTTGATTATACTAAATTAGGGCTAAAGCATGAAGTCAAATTGAGGGGAATAATGGCAGTGTAAATAATGCATGGCCTCTAAATTGAAAACACCAGCACGTGTGGCCCCAGCTCCCCCCTCACCCCACTTGTCACTGTGCCATTTGTTTAGGAGGTGATTAGTACAACACGGTGGGCATCTCTTACCAGCTGGGGAACCAGATATCAGAAGAATCTCAGCATTCCATGTGTCTCTGGGAAGCAGGCAAGGGATTTTCTCTAGGTCAGGGGCCCAGAAATGAAGACTCTGGGTGAGGCTTTGTCATCAAGTCCTGTCCTGTCCAAGTGACACAGCCACAGAGTCTGAGAGTAGTGGGATCTTGCATAGCATGATCTTTGAAGAGTAGAGAGGCAGGTTCACTGATGACTGTAAAATGGTGGGATGAGTGCTCTCCGGAGGTGTGTGCAAGATGCTGTTGTACCCTTGTGAGAATCCAAAAAACTTCCCCTGGGTTAAGGATAGGGAGTAGGGTGGGGCAGCTCCAGTGGAAAAACAGTCAGGGAAGTTTCAAGGGAACTTTCTAGATGGCATCTTATCCTCCTCTGAACCCCTAATGCCTGGCACAGTGTCTAGCACAGAGTGGAAGCTGGTGAATGTTGGTGGAATGGATGGAGGAACACCTGAGCATGGTACTGGGGAAGGAAAAACCAGCCCTGTCTGCTCTGGCTGTGAACCACGGCCAGGAGAACACCTGCATGTGTATGAGCATGTAAAGAGTCCTCAGGGCCAGGCGGTGTTGCAAGTTTAGCTGCTACATCTTAACCACAGGCCTGCCTTTCTGTCTTTAACTGAGTAGAGATAGAAGGGCTGAAGATAGAGCAGGTACAAAGGCAAAGCATAAGAAGGGCTTGCATGATCCGGGACTGGGGTTGACTGTTTACCACTCTTGCAGGTCAGGTGAGTCAGACGACAGAGCCAAATCTTGGCAACCCGATGGCCCCAAGGAGGCCTGCTAGGTACCCTGCAGGAGAGCCCAGGTTAGCAAGCTGTCTCCTACTTTCTTTGAGGGCAGAAAACCTGAAGTCACTAAAGGGTGTTGCTGCAGTCCCCCTGCAGTCTCGGATGGGGATTTCTGTGTGCCTTGTGGAGTCTACAGCTGATCTGTGAAGTAACAGAAAAACAGATCTCACCCAGGTTTTTCTAGGCCTCTCAAGGAAGTTGAGCAGCTTTCATACAAAGACCTGCTGATCAGAGCACCACCTTCTGGCAAGATACAGGGATGGCCCTGAGGCACAAGAGTCCTACCTTGATCTCTCTATGTGTGCACAAGCCCTTGTAACTTTGTGGAGTCAGCTGACAGTCCAACATGGAGTCCACCTGGTTAATGGGCTCTGCAGTAGGGGAGGTGAGCTGGCTGGGAATCAAGAGCCCTGGGATGAATTCTCAGCTTTTCTACCAACCACCAACTTGAACAGTCAGGATAAGCAATTTAGTCTCTGGTTTAGCCCAGCTGATGGTGAGACTGGACTAAATATCATTCCCACGCAAACAGTTTTCAGCTCTTTTTCAGCAAATCCTCCTTGAAAATTTAACCTATACCCAGCCCTGCCATGGGTCGGTCAGCTTGCTAAAGAGATTAAACAAAAACAGATTAAGTTTAAAATTAGTCCCTTAAAAGAGGAACAAAAAGCTTTAAGCCTGCAAAGAAACAGGCAAGTCAGTACCTCGGCTGGGCTGTCTTCGTTGTGAGCTCTGAAGCCCAGTGGCCTCGAGGTGGGTCCTGAATCTCCCTTTCATCAGCCCAGGTCCTGGGGAGATGCTATTGAGTGTTCCTACCCAATAAGGCTATTGAGGGGATCATATAAGGTAATCCAAGTAAGAACTTACAACAATACCTGACACAAAGTAAATATTCAATAAGCATCAGCTCTTATTGGGAGTACTGAGGGCTTCTTGGCAAGAGCATTGCAATTCCCTCCAAACCCATTTCCTGTGTGCGAAGGAAAGAGGGAGCAAGAGAAAGGAGAGAGAGAGAGAAAGCCCAAAGAGGTGGCCACTAGCCTGTACCTGATGCCTACAATGTGCTGAGCACTATAACAAACAGCAGTTCATCTGACTTCCCAGATCACTCCACAAGACCATTGGTCACCTGTGCATATAAGCAGACTGCAGCTGAAGCCCTCCCTTGCCCATCACAGTCCTCATAAGCGTAATGCCAGCAATTGGATCCAGTTCTGTGTGAGGGGGTTATAGTTGTGTTTACAAAACAATATTTATCCCCCTTATGGTTCTATGGGAAGTGGCCAACCCACACTCCCTCTCCCAGGCTTCTTCCCACCTCCTGCATTGCTCTCTGTGTGGGAGACTTGACAGACAGCTATACAAAGCCTTTCCAATTCCCCCAGTGCTACCTGCAGGTCCCAGTGGGAGGCTGGGATGGCAGGCTTCCAAAGCTCCCCAGCATGCCGCCCCCAGCACTGGTTCTGGAATCTGTCAGACTCTTAGAGCTCTTGATTAACCGGACTCCAGGCTAGGTTTTGTTTTACTCTTCCTGAGATCACCCTTCTTTGCCATGAGTTGCTGCTGTGCTGGATGTAGCACCAGGGACTTGGTAATGGGTCTTTCAGCCCCTTCCCTCCATATCTCCACTTCCTCTCTTCCTCCCCCTCAGACTTGCAATGGGAGGGCTACCACAATCAGATTTTTAAAATCTTCAGTAACTTGGTTTATAAAAAAACTTCAGATTCTTCCTCATAGAGGTTCATAAAAGGGAGAATTTGGTGTGGACCCTGATGACACAAGAGTCAAAGTAAGTTTCCTAAGAAAGGAAAGACCCAAGCCAGACAAGGTGGAGAGGAAAAGGCCAAGTGGAGGATGGGAGAGGGAAGGTCATATATAGCAAAGCCAAGGCATAGAGGTAGAGCCCCACACTGTCCAGGGCTCAGGGAAGAGACTCCCTGACCTGTGACCTCTAGGCAGGGCTGGTGTCCTGAAGGCAGCAGGGGAAGGAGGTTGCATTCCAGCACTGACTCAACTGTGGAACCTTGAGTGGCTGTCGTCTGCTATGAGCCTGTTTCACAGGGTCATGGTGAAGATCTGAATACTTGGTGAGTCTGAGGTTGATTTTCACAGCACAGAGTGCCATGTGGTCCTGAAGATGATCACGGCTGTTGGGAGAAGCTATGTAGAGCATGGGAAGAGCAACCCAGTCGTCTTCACCCCTAGTTTCTTACCCCAAGACCCCCAACTCCAGGCAGGCCAGTGAGCTCCCTGAGCACACCATGCTCATTCTCAAACCCAGAATGGTACTTCTAGCTCCAGTGCCTCCTGCCTCTTCTCTGCCTTACTGAATGCTCCCTGCTTTTTATGGACTCCCTTCTGAAAGCCTTTCCCTATTGCTTCGGTGCTGTACTGTCCAATCCATAGCCACTAGCCATGTGTAAGGCCTTAAAACATGGTCAGTCCTGTGGAAATGTAAAATACACAACTGAGTTGTAGGCTCAGTATTAAAATTAATATAAATATCTCATTAATAAAATGTTTAATATTGATCACATATTGAGGTATATTTTAGATACATTGGATAAAATAGAATATATTATTAAAATTCACTTTGCTTGTTTCTTTTTATGTTTTTAATATGGATGTTAGAAAATTGAAGGTGACATTTGCAGCTCACATTTGTGGTGTGTATTATACCTTAACTGAGTAGTCTAAGTCTGGCTTTGACCTCTTTGCTCATTCTCCTTCCTGACTAGGACAGATTACAACAATTATGTTCAAATGATATTTTGCTATTTACTGCCCTATTTTGTTTTATTTGATATATATAAAGTAATTTTTTATATGTGATGTACCACTAATTGTCAGTTACTCTCGGTGAGAACAGGCCCTTTCTCTCAATGAGTTTTCTCATCCAGGAAAGGAAAGGCATGAACTCCGTGAGCTCTATTTATCCTTCTTTCTCCGATGTCCAATGAATTCTAATCTTTCCCTATTTTAATGTGAAAACTTGGAAAAGTGGCCTCCTTCTATACTATCATTTTTTCATCTGCTACTTAATGAAGCTGACATTCTCTGCCCTCCTCTCCCCAAATTAAGATAGGTTCTGGGAACCAAAGGAAATCGTGGGCTGGAGTGAGGTCTCCTAGGTCACCTCATACCAGTGTTCATGACTCTTAAGTCCAATGCAAGCAGCACAAATCTCCAAGGCTGGTACTTGGGTAGGCCCTAATCTGTCCATTCATTCAGCAAGTACAAATCATTCATTTAGCAGGCACTCCCTGAGTACCCCACCTGGCTGAGGCTCCTGGCTCCAAGGCAGAAGGATATACCTGTTGCCCGACTTGCCCTCAAGGTATCAATGCTGTACTAGGAAGACTTCAAGCAAGAGCAGCAATTTATAACAGTGCAGCCCCTGCAGCCATATAGAGGAGAGGGTGATGCAGGCAGTGACTTCCAGTCCAGGTGGTGATCAGTCCCTCCATACTCCAAATCATAGGCAGAATCACCAGCCCTCCACAATGCTTTCTGAATAAGAATCACACTCTACCAGGTGTGCTAGATCCCCTTTATTGGGCATTGGTGTTGAGTGTTGGCCGCCATGTTCTTTGGAGATTACCCTAAACTACTGCTCAGAAATTCTGGGTAAAAGGCACAGAAGACAGAAACAAAAGGAGGAAGGGAGAGAAGAGGGAAGAAGTTGGGACTCAAGATGGGCTGCCCAAATTCAGCTTCCTTCCCTCCCTACCTTGCACTGCAGCTATCTAGGTCCAGTTCCTTTTCCTATTCTTATGCATTGTCAGGGTGGCCTGGTACTAGGATTCTGTAATAGGCAGAGGATCTCACCTTTCCAAATGGGAGTCCTGTACAGATGCAGGTCCTCAGGAATGCTGGGTATTCACTGTCTGATGGGGGAAACCTGGGCCTGAGGCTCAGCAACAGAAACTTTTATCCTGACCCTTCTTTCTTCCATTCACACCTCCCTTCTCACCACAGATGCTCAGACTCACTCCCCGACTTGTGTCTCATTTTAACATCTCTTTCCTGGCTCTACAGTGTTCTTCTGGGACCTGCAGGGTGTCTTTGATCAAACCATTCCCACCCCAGGGCCTTCTTTCTTGCTTTTGGGCCAAAGCTGGGCTGACTTCCTTAATGTTCTTTGTGTCCAATTTTTCATTTGTAAGACCACTCCTGTTAAGGAGCTAGCAGTGTCTCAGTAAAGCTCAGGCCTCTCCTGCTGTGTAAGAAAAAGGAGAAGCATTCTTTTCTAATGTGAGGGCATTTGGGTCCCTGGAGGCCAAGGGCTCCAGAACATCACAGTATAATTTCTCAGCAGCAAACACTAAGCAACAAGTCTTTGTTGAATAAATGGATGGATCTAAGATAAATGAATGAATCAGGATGGGAGCTAAGCCTTAGAGACAGGCAGACATCCTTAGGATGTCTGAAGCAGAAGGAAATGTTCTGGGCCCAGGCTAGTTCACAGAAGGTGGAAGCCAAGAGAGGGGCCTGCAGAAGCAGGAGGGAAGGAAACCTTGGAGGAGTAGAGAGAATGCCAGGGCCCACACTCTTGAGATGTCCTCATCTCCATCTCTTTTCCAGACACATTCATGGCTTTTCCCTGTGATCCTCAGGGCCACCCTATGAATGCAATAGCACAAAGTTCTCTTCATCCTTCTCCCCCCTCTCTTCCCTCTTTACTTTCTGCCTTTCACAGATATTTATTTAATGCCTGCTGTTGTAGGTTTTGGGGTTGCGGCAATGAATAGAATGGCAAAGATGGTGTCTTTCCAAAATTTATATTCCAGTGGAGGGATGAAGATAAATATGTGCACATGGGGTGCTATGGAGAAAAGACAGTGAGGAGAGAGCTAAAGGGAGCTGCACTTCTATGTATAACCAGGGAGGTGCCCTGCAAGGTGACACTTAAGCACATGTCTCAGAGAACCCTGTCAGCCACAGCAGAAGGCTCGGAAGTACAGGGCCTTAAGGTGGGAGTACTGCCCACAGGTGCTACAACCTGTACCCTAATAGCCAGAAGCTCCGGGAGGAAGAGGCAATGGATACTATATTATCATGGCCTCTATTTCACACGAGGACAGTGAGGCTCAGAGAGGTGAAGGAGTAGACTCAAGGTCAGATAGTTGCTAATCAGCAGGAGATCTGGGTTTCAAACTCTGGTCTGTGGAGTTTTCCCACAACAACCTGACAATCGTCAGCTGAGATTCCAAGACCAATGAATATTATTTGCTTGAATTGCTTCTGACTTCACTGGTTCCATCCACAAAGCCTGAGTTGCCAACTTGTTATCTCTAAGAGGCCACAGTGTGAGCGCATGGCCTGTGCAGCTGTGTGGTGCTACAGTGCAGACCTGCATCCTGCTGATGGGACTGCTCTCCTCCTTCTTTCCCACTGAGAAACGCTGCTCCTCCCCAGCCTTGGTTGCTAGACACCTGCCTGGTATTTTAGCTAGTGCCAGTGGTTGTCACCTCCCTGGCCATTCCTCCCATTCAGCCCCTGCTCTGTTCCATCTCCTTTTCACTGTCTGTCCTTCTCCATGTGCCTTTAGGGGATCTCTCACCTTCTCCATGCTGTCTCATTGTCTGCCTTTTCTCCATCTCCTCTATGTCTGTGTTGCCTTCATAGTATCTCCCTATGTCTGTATTACCCTGACTGCCTCCAAGCCCCCTCTTCTAACCCTCTGTGTTGATCCATTCCTTCTCGTGAGTTTCTCTCTCTCCACTAAGGATTGCCTAATACTGACATGATAGCTAAGCCTGGTGTGAGCACTCCACACACTTACACACCCATGGGCCTACCACCTCAGACAAGGGGCTGTCCTCCATCCTTGTGGAAGGATTTCCAGGGTGACCTGGGTCAGAATCACATTGATCAGCCTGACAGGGGGTCGTGACTGACCTCCTTCATGGTGCAGCTAGATGAGGACACTGGGCTTGGAGAGAGGAGGGCACCCCACCATGGTCAAGTGACCAACGGAGTGATGCAAAGTGTGGGGCCTCTAGAGGCCATAGCCACCAGATAGTGCATGACTCAAATCCCTACCCCATGTCAGATCTCCATGGAGACCATGTCTGTGTAGAAAGAGTTAGACCCTGCCTGCCCTTCTTTTATTCGTTTCTCTCTCTCTTATCTTCTTTTATTCTCCTGTGTTCCTTTCTGTTATCCTGCTACTTGTTCAATATATTTTTATTGATCTCCTAAGGTGTCCAAGGTGCTAGACTCTGTGCTGGAAGAAATGCTGGTGAGCCTGAAGTGTATATCCTACTTCCATGTATTTATTCAACAAATTTTTCTTGCATGCTACTATATTCAAGACACTGCTGTACATACACTTAGGCAAGACAATGTGCACAGAGCATGAATCAGAGGGGAAGAGCTTGATGCCTTTACTACCTTGTGCATGCCATGTTGTTTCTCCTCTTCGATGCCTGTTTGCCATCCCTGCCTTGGAGCCAGCCAATTATGGACTGACACCTCTATGAACTCCATGGAGAGAGAGAGGAGTTGCACAGGCATGCAAGTTTCCACCAGAGCCCTGCCATTCCATCCGTGAGTGCATGCAGATCCTGGGGAGCAGCTGTGTAGCCCAGATCTGCACGGCTGTGGGTGGATTCAAGTCAGGGGTCTGCCCAGACCCCAGAGGCTCCTGCTCACCTGCCCAGGCTGAGGCTGCACAGAGAGGAGCTGCACAGGCACACAGACTTCAGCCAGAGGCCCACCATTCCAGACATAGGTGCACACAGATCCCAGGGAGTGACTATGTGGCCCAGACCAGTGTGGCTTCAGGCAGATCCTGGCCCGGGGTCTGCCCTAACACAAGGGGCTCCTGCACACCAGGCCAGGGGCCTGCATGGAAAGGAGCTGCATGGGTGCCCAGGCTTCGTCTAGAGGCCCACTATTCCATTGGTGAGTATATGCAGATCCCAGGGATCAGCTGTGTGGTCCAGACTGGGGCAGCTGCAGGCAGTTCCCAGCCTGGCTCTGCCCCATCCCAGAGGCTGGGGCACACCTGCCCAAGCCAAAGGCCTGCCTGGAAAGGGGCTGCCCACCATACCACTGCCCACAGAGAGGGACCTGCCTGGAGAAGAGCTGTACAGACACACAAGCAATATGCAGAGGCTTGCCCGCTGATACTATTGATAAGTGCTTGGCTACCCTAGCCAAAGTCTGTGCAGATAACAGGACCTGGGGTGCATAGGCCCCACCAGAGGCCTTCCCAGACAACAGCTACATAGGGGCTGGAGTGAGAGGCATACCTAGATACCATCCCAAGTGTGCACAAGCCCCAGCCAGAAGCCCGCCCAGACAACAGGTCAGCTCAGGGATCCAGAGGACCACCACACTGAACCCAGAAATTGGTGTACTGGTGAGCAGCAGAGTAAAGGCTGCTTGGTGGCTTGCTGAGAATTCAAGACCACTGAGTTAGCAAAAAGTCACCTCAACAAAGACACAGCAGACTGCATCTGTTGAAATGAGAAGATGTGTGAATAAGTCTCAAAACCAGACTTCCAGATCACCTAAGACAACCTCAAAGAGCAATGAGATGGAGCAATCTGATACTCAACCACCTGGACTCCCTGAACTGGCAATGAAAGAGGATCTGGAAAAAATGAAATCAGAAATAATTTCTCAGATAAATGCAGAGATTGTGCCCATAGGACAAGTCATGATTAATAAAACTAGACCAGACACATAAAAAAATAGAGGAGCTGAGGAACATGATGGAATCCCAACACAGGAAACAAATAGAATCCATAAAACAGATACAAACAGCTTTCCAGGGGATTAAAAACTCCATTGAAAGTTTACACAGCAGAATGAGCCAATGCAAGGATAGAATTTCAGGTATAAAAGACAGGATGACAATGACTGACCAGGAAAAGAAAAATTTCTTTAAAATAGTAAGGGACCACAAGAAATTAATCCAGCAGCTGCTAGACAATACAAAGAAGAATAACATCAAACTCATTGGAGTCAATGAAGGAGCAGGAGAGTGCAGATGACATAAAAAACTGTTCACAGAAGTAATGGCAGAAAACTTCCCAAATATGGGAAAAGAACTTGATATACAGATAAGTCAGGGATACAGGACTCCAACTAGCCTTGATCAAAAAAAAATCTACACATAGGCATATAATAGTTAAGATTCCAGAAACCCAAAAAAAGAAGAAAATTCTACAAGCAGTTAGAGAAAAGAAATAAATCACATACAAAGGAAAGCCCATCAGAATCACAGCAGACTTCCCAACACAAACCCTCAAAGCAAGAAGAGCTTGGAGTGATGTATTTCAAGCCCTAAAGGAAAACAGCCTGCAACCCAGATTGATGTACCCTGCAAAACTATCTTTCAAAACTGATGGAGAAATAAGATACTTTCATGACAAAAAGCACCTTAGGAGCTTCATGAATACCAAAATCAGCACTCCAGAAACTTTTACAAAATATCTTAGGAAAAGACAATGAGGATCACAACCCCAGGAATCCCTGCAGAATGAATCCATCAGGCATGACAAGAAATTAAAGGCAAAGGGGGAGAATCTAACAAAAAGAAAAAGTCATGACAAAGATGTCAATACATATCCATTATAACCATCAATGTTAATGGTCTCAATTCACCAGTAAAAAGAAATAGACTGACCTAAAATATACCAATAAAAGAATTTAAGTAAAAAAAAAAGAAATAGACTGGCAGAATGGGTCAAGAAGCAAGATCCAACAATATGCTGCATACAAGAAACACACTTAATTCAAAAAGAAACTCATAGGTTGAAAGTTAAAGGGTGGAAAACAATACTCCATGCAACAGGAACCCGAAAAAGAGCAAGAGTAGCTATCCTCTTTGTAGATCAAGTGGATTTCAAACCAACACTGATTAAGGGAGACAAAGAAGGACACTAGATCCTTGTAAAAAGAAGGAAGCATTCAACAAAGCATGTATTTATGAGAAAACCCCTCCCAAAAATTGGGATAGATGGTCTCTACCTCAATCTGACAAAAGCCATTTAGGAAAAGTCAACAGCCAATATCATACTAAATGGTCAAAAACTGAAATCCTTCACACTAAAATCAGGAACAAGACAAGGATGTTCACTCTCACCCCTCCTGTTCAATATAGTTTTGGAAACATTAGCCACAGCAATTAGACCAGAGAAAGACATAAAAGGAACAAAGATAGGAAATGAAGAAGTCCAATTGTCATTATTTGCAGATGACATGATACTCTATATAGAAGACTCTAAGAACTCTACCAAAAGTCTTCTAGACTTAATAACTAAATTCAGTAAAGTAGCTGGATACAAGGCCAACAGAAAAAAACAATAACTTTTCTGTACGTGAAAAATAGACTCACTGAGAGAAATGGGGCAATCAATTCCTTTCACAATATCATTCAAAAACTTGAAATACCTAGGGATCAACCTGAGAAAAGAAATCAAAGACCTCTTCTCTGAAAACTATAGCACTCTGAAAAAAGAGATTGAAGATGATATCAGAAAATGGGAAGACATCCTTTGCTTCTGGGTAGGAAGAATCAACATAGTGAAATGGCCATACTTCCAAAACTGCTATATAAATTCAATTAAATCCCAATTGAAATCCCAGCAGCATACTTGACAGACCTGGAGAAAACAATCCAAAAATTCATTTGGAACAAGAAGAGACCTAGAATAGCAAAAACAATACTAGGCAACAAAGACAAGGTAGGGGGTATCATAATCCCTAACTTGAAACCATACTACAAAGCTACTGTGATAAAAACAGCATGGTACTGGCAAAGAAACAGCCCTAAGGACCAGTGGAATAGATTAGAAGATGCAGAAACAACCCCAGACATAATCAGCCACCTCATCTTTGACAAAGGAGCCAAACACCCTCACTGGAGGAAAGGTAGCCCTTTAATAAATGGTGCTGGAAAAATTGGGTTTCAACTTGCCAAAGATTAAAACTAGACCTATATCTCTCACCGTGCACTAAACTAAAATCAAAATGGATCAGTGTTTTAAATATTAAAACAGAAATGCTGAACCGGCTGGAACAGAGGCTAGGTAGAACTCTTTAAACTATTGGTGTAGGAAAAGATTTTATGAACAAAACCTCAGTTGCCCATGAACTAGCACAAACAAGCAACAAGTGGGATCTCTTCTTATTAAAAAGCTTCTGCACAGCAACAGTGTGAAGAGACAACCCACAATGAGGGAAAAAAAATTCACCATTGGTCCCTCAGACAAAGGTCTACTATCTAGAATGTATAAAAAACTTTAAAAAATCAGACCTCCCATATTCAAAGACCCAATCCGAAAATGGGCATCTGAAATGAACAGACATTTCTCAGACAAAGAAGTAGAAATAGCAAATAAACATATGAAAATATGTTCAACATCACTAGTCATTTGAGAGATGCAAATAAAAACAACAGAGATTCCACCTCAGCCCAACAAGAATGACTGGTATTGTGAAATCAATCAATAACAAATGCTGGCAGTGCTGTGAGGAAAGAGGAACCTTACTCCACTGCTGGTGGGAGTGTAGACTGGTGCAAGCACTGTGGGAATCAGTATGGAGATACCTCAAAGAACTAGGATTGGAAGTCCCATTTGACCAAGCTATTCCCCTGCTGGGTATCTTCCCCAAAGAATTAAAAGAATCATACCACAGTGATATATGTGTACCCATGTTCATAGCACCACCATTCATGTTAGCTAAAACTTGGAAACAACCTAATTGCCCATCAACTGGAGACTGGATAAAGAAAATGTGGTGTTTTTTTTTTATAAAATGGAGTATTATTCAGCCATAAAGAATGAAAAACTGGAGACATTTATAGCTAAATGGATGCGCATTGAGGCAATGCTCTTAGGTGAAATAAATAGGACACATGTATAAATACCAAAAAGTTTCTCTAGTGTGAGAAACTGAAAGTGTTAATAAGGACTAAAAGGTGTACTAGATAATGTGAAATAGGAAGAAAAAGTGAAAAGGGGAAAGGGAAATGGAAGGGGTAGGGGGAAAAGAAAGAAGGGAATAGAATTAATGTGAGAAAAAGAAAAAATGGAAACAAAGTCTTTGTAGATGAGGGTATGGAGGGGTTGAACGGAGGGCAGGGGAAGGGGGAAAAATAAGAACCAAGAGAGACTATGTAAAGGTGCAAATTTCCAATGATGAATGTCATTATATTGTATACCTAAAATGTACCAATAAAATTAATTTTAAAAAAAGAATCACTGTGCAAGTGCAAGGACCCGAGTTCAATCCCCGGTACCAAAAAGAAAAATAAATAAATAAATAAAAATTTAAAAATTAAAAAAAGAATCAGAGGGGAAGACAAAAAATTAACAGCTAGGTGTGATCTCACTCCAATTGGTGATGTTGGCCATTGGTGGGCTGTGGAATTCAGAGGCAGGGACCTCAGTAAGGTAAGGGCAAGGAGAATACAGGTCAGAGGAGGTAACAACTAGGCTAAGACAGGCAAGACAAGTAGATACTGGCTATTAACATCCTTTGTGACTTCTCCTTTCTGATCTTCAGTTTTTTCCAATGTAAAATGGGAAAGGTAACACCCACCTTATAGTGATTTTAAGGGGATTCAATGAAATAAATGAAAATTAGGTCACCTTACTGAGCCTTGGTTTCCTTTTCTCTCAGATGAGGACACTATAGCAAGCCTACTTCAGAGGATTTTTCAAGATGCAAATGAGGAGTAAGAGAGCTTTGCAGACTTTGAAAGATTGCTCCCCAAATGCTGCAAACTTTGTAACTTTTGCCATCATTATCCAGAGGTTAAGAGATACCAGCTCTGACTTCACAGAAAGAAGATTTTTATGTATTATTTTGGTAGTCATGTTTTTATTTTCCTGTTGCATCTCTACTTCCTGGATGAAGGGAGGAAATACCATGTACTGCAAGAGTTTCCTGTATGCCAGACCCTGGGCTAGATGCTTTATATGCCAACTCATTGGAATCCCTACAACCAACATCCCTCCAATTCTAAGTATTATTTCAAAATACAGATATAAAATCAGAGAGGTAAAATAATTTTTCAAACGTTGCACAGCCCTATATAAGTAGCATTATTTTTCCACTTTTGGTGATAGGGAGAAGTGAAAGATTAACCCATCTGCATGTGAGGATCTCACAGAATCTTGTTCTGGCGAGGCCAGCTGAGGTGATGGAGTTAGGGACCCTGCAATGTCATAAGCAGAAAGCTGCTGAGCGGCCCTCTCTTCTCTTCTCTTTTTAAAGAAAGAGCAAGTGAGATCTAAAGAATGAATTATAGTCACACAATGAGATAGTAAAAACAAATTTCCTAAGGTTTTTAGAGCTCCATAATTTACAACAGAAAAATGTTATCAAGCACGTGGACTAATTTGGGCTTTAAAATGTAAAAAAAATAATTTCCAATACTTACAAATTCTAGATTTCATCTAAAAGTCAAGATCTCCAACACCTCTTGCCAATTTCTGTGAAAATATCACCGAGCTTGGGGTCTAATTCCCACATGGCAGTAACTTGCCCTTGCTGGGAAGGGCTACCCACCCCTCTGAGAAAGGGCATGTGCTCCACAGCCTTGGCCACCACCTGTCACCTCACATCTGTCTGTTTCTCTTAGCATGTGGCTGCCTTGCCTCAAGCATTTGCATTCAACCCCCCCACTGCCCCCCACACACACAAAGTGTCTTCACTGACGTGAGGAATGAAGGCAGAACTGATATCAGATCCTTTGATCCCTGCTTTTTTCTACCATGCCTGGCATCTGCACACAGAATGCTCAGAAGGAAGTCTGGATCAATTCCTCTTCAGGTTGATTTCCTGTAGTCTAGCACTGAAGTAGTTTTTCTTAGATTGCCTCATTTCCTTATTTTCAATTGATTAATTCTGCAAGTTCCTTTTTAACTTAGTATTATAAAAAAAAAAGAAGTATCTATCCTTGGATTAACGCTACATCTGATGGCCTTTTAGGTCGCTGACTTTAAGCTCTTCAATGACTGTTGCTTTTCACAATGTTAAGCAGAAATGGTATCAGAATTAAGGCACTTAGCCACTCCTTCCTCCCTGGCCTGTGCCCAGCCTTCTCTGGGCCCTGTCCACACCCTCAAACACATGACCCCAAGAAGGGAGCTAGATCAGGCAAGGACTGCAGTGAAGACCAGGAGCACTTTGCAGTGCTCAGCACAAGTGAGACACAACCATGAGTTTTTAACTGTAGTCATGGTGATGTCCCTTTGGCCAGGGAAGGGAAATTCTCCCATTTTGTCCTAACCCCTCCCAGGGTGTAGAGACCAGATCATCTTCAGAACTGCCTACCCTATGACCTAAACAGCCAGGTTCTGAGTGCCCGGAGAGCCAGATAAATAATTTTTTCTGGACACATTATTAAGTACATTGTTAAAATGTCATATGACTGCCAATGTCACATGACTGTCTCCTTACTGGATTTTCAAAATGTTCCCTCAAAACTGGAAGGATGGTTTGGACATTTTCTGCATTCATTCTTCCTGTATAGCAAAGTAGAAAGTAATTACATTCAACATGCTGTTGACAAATAAGCTGTTGACTAGTGCGTAATTACAGAGCTAGTGGTCCATGGCTCATCAATAAGCTCTGACTCACTTTCTTATCAGTGGTTCAAGTCCTGAAAACTTCATGCTTTTGCTTGTCAATAGAGCCAGATGATCTGGAATTAGGAAGCCCTCAAACATAGCAAATCCCATCCTCTGTCCAGACCCTCTGTGAGGGCCAGTCTTGCATACAGCCTCCCCTGGATGAAAATTGGTGGAAAAAGTCTTGGGGAGCTACTTTGCTTCATCCAAAATATTCTCTCCTGCTTGGATTCTGGGTTCCAATGAACAGTAGGGAGAAGCCAGGAGTTCACTGTGATTTCAAATGAGACCCTGTGTGTGGACTGCATGTGTAGAACGCAGAAGGCTGTACTTGTATCTCCTGGTTGCTCCAGTTTAAGGCTGAGAGGGGCCAATGTCTGGGTTCTCTATGTCAGATTTTTAGAGGCCCCCAGTGTCAATGTCAGGGTGGGGTCTTGGCAGCAAAGAAGTAGAGCTTTCCCTAGAGCTGGAGTATTCCCTCTAGCATCATCTTAGCATGAGATCACTGGAAGCAGGAAGGAAAACTTCTTGAGTTGAACAGGTAACAACTATCAGCATCACCTGGGACTTGGTAGATGTTTGAATGCAAAGTGTTAGCATCCTTGTTTCATAGACAGGAAACTGAAGTTGCGTGATATGTCTAAGTTTTCACAGAGATTGCAGAGCTGGGACCTACATCCAGAGCCTGAGTCTCATCCTTGGCTGCCATAACAACTTGATTTAAAGAGAAGTTTATTTTATCACAGTTCTGGAAGCTAAAAGTCTGAGCTCAGGGTATTTGGAACATTTCTTCTGAGCCCTCCTTGGCTTGGGGATGGCTCTCTTCTCCCTGTATTGCATGTTCTTTCCCCTATGCATCTTTGTCCTACACTCTTCTCATGAAGATATCAGTCTTACTGGATTAAGACTCATTGCAATGATTTCACCCTAATTATCTCTTTAAATGTCCCATCTCCCAATACAGCCACATTCTGAGGTACTAGGGATAGGACTTCACCATATGACTTCAGGGACACACAGTTCAGCATGTGATACACCCATGGTGCGCATCTTCCCAACCATATCTTCTGACCACTAGTCCCTCCTCCAATCCTCAGTTGATGTTATCTCTTGGCAGCCTTTGTGGGCTGGAGGTAGCTCCTCAAGCGCACCCTGAGTTGGAAGTCCCTGTCTCTGGGCTAGATCTATTGTTTTGGTGTTGTCACAGGCTTGGTAGGAGATCAGGAGAAGGAAGGGGATGAAATCTGGGCTTATTATATCAAGAAGTTTGGAAGACTACCTCCACCTTGGATTTTCCTGGTGGAGCTTCCCCAAGAAAGCCTGTGTCCCAACATCCTGCAGTCCCTGAGGACTTTGGAGCCCTGTGACATGAGATTTGATGGGATGGAGTCCCTGAAATTTCCCCTAAATCCTCATGATCAGGAGCATTTGGGGCTGATGTTCAGTATCTGTGAGCAAAAACTTGGTAACAGGAAGAGAGATTCCAACTGACTGGGAGCACAGTGGTCTCCATACCTCCAAGAGGAGATGGTACACATTGCATATCCCCAAGTGCCAAGCACTGTCTACATGTATGACACACTCACCTGACTTCTTCCTTAAATACAATATTTCTCTGGACAGGGATTCCTGGCCCCATTTTATAGATATGAAAACAGAAAATAGAGAAGGAAAGTGACTTGTCCATAGTCAGATATTCAAGAGACTTCATTAGAGAAAATGTTAGTGTCCTAAACCAGTAATTTTCACAACTTTCCTATCATAAGAAATACCCAAGGCACTAGTTTAGAAACTATAGGTTCCCATGCCCTTTGCTTGACCATCTAACTCAGTGGTAGAGTGGTGACCAGGACCCTGACAAGTTAGCAGGTATACCAAGTAACTCCTACTCACAAAGGTGTGGAAATCACTGGGCTGGAAAATCACCACTCCATCCTTATTGTCCCAAGTAGGAGTGGTGGCTGATTCCTGGAAAGGGTTTTGCTCAGCTTGCATTCTTGCCCTCTGTTCAAAGTCAGTTCCCTTTCCCAGCTGCTAATTTGCTTTGATTTCCCCCTTGTTGCCTGAATGAGGTCCCTGTCACTCACCATTGTCTCCCACATCATTATTTCAGAGGCTTGGCTGCCAAAACCCTGGAGCAGACTTGCCAAGTCTCTGAGTTACCTGTTAGCACTTGCTCCAGGAAGACATCCTTTCCTCTGCCTTGCTGCAAGGTGGCCATCACCTTTTCCACCCACTGAAATATGTCTGGTTTTTCTAACTTCCTAGGCTGAGCTACCACCCTCAGGGACAGAGTGGATGGGTGTATTCAGAGCTGTTTTGTTGTTGTTCCTTCATATAAGGTCAGCTTCTACAATGACAGTGGTACCTTGGTTCATGAACTTAGTTCTTTCCACAATTCTGGTTGCAAACAAAATTGCCTGAGAACCGAATCAAATTCAGTGTTTAGGTTCAATATTGACCTGATGGAGAAATTCGATTTAGTTCTTGTCCAATTCGGTTTTTGACCAGAAACATGGAAAGAATTAAGTTTGTGAACCAAGGTACCACTGTATTTTTTCTAATCACCTGGGACCACTCTCATCTGTGGATTACAGCACAAGAAACACAATACCTCCCAGAGAAGAAAAACAAACAAAAGCCCTATGTCCAAGCTCAGCTCAGTTTGTGTGGTAACAGACACGATCTTACCGATCCCCTCGTAGCCCTTGGAATCATACTGCGCATTAATTAGAAGTCCAGAGCCCTGCAACAAGGGGAATGACTTTGTGTTTCAATTTAATTTGTTCTCATTTTTTGACAGGGTTAAAGTTCACCCACCCATTCTGAATTTGAAAGCAAATTAGAGCTGTGTCATTTTTATATTGATATACCTGGGCTAAGACCTTTGGAAAACATTTTCTTCTAGGAATTAATCTGGTTGATATTGTTTTCTTGCAATTGCACTTAGCAAACACTGACTTCAGCCTTACAATGTGGCCATGTGCCAAAGACTGTGCTAATTGTCATGAGTTAGTAGAAAGGACAAGGACTCAGTCTCTCTGAGGAGTTAACTAGGGTATAAAAGGAGAGGTAGGGTCCACAGGAGGATAGCAGTCACACAGTGCTGTGAGCCAAGCCACAAAGGGCCCTCTAGCCAGAGAGATCAGTGCAGGCTTATTAAGGGAGAGACCAATGCACTGGGCTTTGGAAGGTGCCAACATCAGCTCACACTACACCATTGCTAAGCACTGTGGATTGGTTTCTTGTTTCATCCTCATAACAATCTCTGGAGTAGGGCACAGAAGAGCTTAGTATTTAACCTCTCAGATACTTGGGGATCGAATCCTTGCTCATCCACTGGGCAACTGTGTGACCTGCAGCATTTGACTTAATTTCTCTGATTCTCAGTCGATTGCTCCGTGAAATGAAGGGCAGCAGGAGTGTCCATGGGGATATGTGAGAATTAAAGGAACTGCCACACTAGTGAGTGCCGAGGTGGGCCAGGTGGGAGGGGGAGAGGAGATGAGGAAGGCAGGCCACGTGGTTCTGGCCACCAGTGATGTCACCTCCACTTTGGTCCTTTGCACTGAGCAGGACATATCATATCAGACCAGGCTGCCCTCACCCCAGTACCCCAAAAAGGATCAAAAGATGTTAGTCCTGACTATTGCTACACAGCTAGTGGTGTCAGAGCTCGGGTTTGAACTCAAGACAGTCTTAACTTCTCCTTATGGCCAAGATGACTAAAAATAATTGCAAGGCCATTTGCTATGTACAAGCTTTCTGTTCTCCTACGTTCTTGCTACTCAGAAGCCCTTCTCTGAGGAACTGACCTAACCCTTCAGGATGGGCCAAGGGCCTCCTTTGCCCTGTCCCCTGTGCGTCCTTGAGACAATGCAACAATCACCGTCCAGTCTCACTATCCACTTCTGTAAGTCTCTCCCGCTGGACTGTGAGGTCTGGAGGGAAGGATCTGAGAGGAAAATTTGAACCAAAGTTGGGAAATCACCCCGTGTTCATATATTCCTCAAATAGAAAGTCTCCCTTTAATAGTAGCAGGTAGAAAATACAAGTCTGTTAATAAATCATGGTGCTGGCACTTTTAAAATATTAATGATTTCTAGAATTGAAAATGCAAATAGCTTTCTGGAACTCCTCCACTTGGCATTAAAGACAAGGGCTTTAAAAGGACACCACAGGAACTCAAGGATTGGAAAATATGGGCTTCCTAAAAGGTGGGATGACAAATAGAAATTTACCACCTTGTTATTGCCACATTAGCACTGTTAAAAAGCAAACCTGGGCCTTCCAGGGACATCCTGCTAGTCACATGGGTGCTATTTGAAGGTGTGGCTTTCAAGTGAGCAGGCTCATTTCCTCCATCTACTTCTGCATTCACATAAGGAGTGACTATTATGCACCAAAGGGGGCTGGTGGCAGTCAGGACCTGAGGGGTTCCAGTCCACCCCAGGACCAGCACAATCCACAGCTAGGGTGATCAGGGTGCCCACCTTGAACACAGTGAGTGTGCAGCTCTGGAGGTCTTTCTCACCAGCACACTGGCTGCCAGCCTCCTGCCCTTTCCTCGGGGGAGCTCTTCAAGTATTTAGCAGCAGCATCTGTCTTTACTTAACTCTCTGGGCTGCTGGAATAATCTCCTCTCAGGTCCCACCTCTTCAGAACAAATCTGCCTTTAATTTTTAAAATATCACCCTCTTTCTAGATGGGAAGTTACTGGAGAGCAGGATGGCAACTC
This sequence comes from Heterocephalus glaber, assembly GCF_053883595.1. Taxonomy (NCBI): domain Eukaryota; kingdom Metazoa; phylum Chordata; class Mammalia; order Rodentia; family Bathyergidae; genus Heterocephalus; species Heterocephalus glaber. The sequence continues at coordinate 4,210,678 of NW_028258301.1, forward strand.
GGTTATCCCCCATCATCTCAAGTGCTCAGTGGCTATGCACGGGAAGCACCAAGACATGCGCTGAGCCTGTTTGGCCCTGGGTATAAGCTTGGTCCCCCTCCCCAGCCACCAGCTGCATAATGGGGACAAGCGAGAGCTAAGGGGGAGTTGACTGACCTCCAGAAGGCAGGAGGGGCAGGAGGGAGGGTAGCAGGGGTGAGGGAGAGCAGGACCCAGGCTGCAGCCCCCCAGAGCAGTTGTGCTGGCTGCTGTCAGCCCACTGAGGTGCTGGTGGTGTTCAGCAGGCCTGACCTTCCTTGCGCTCCCCTCTCACTGACACAGATGGCAGGTGTGGCATTGCCCTGTCAGCTCTTGAGGCACATGGGGTGCACTGCCCTCTGATATCTGCTTCCTGGTGTGCTCCTGATGTCAAGCAGTCAAGAACCATGTTCTGGGAGAGTCCCAATCTCTGGGTGGCTCTCCCATCCCACCCTATTTCATCACTCTGTGCTTATAGACCAGCTCTCAGAAAGCAAGCTTTGGTCATTCTCTCCAGAAATTGGAAGGAAGGGCTCTCCCCGTCACCCCAGTGTCCCCAAGAGGTTGAGAGCCTTTCCTGAGTCCTGAAAGGACCTTTAATGTAGGCACTGTATGGTGATTGTTCCCCAATCCTTTTGGTTCTTACTGTGACTCATATGTGAGGCTCTGATGAGAGGGGTCTGAGGAAGGGAGCAGCAAGCTGGAGGGAAAGGAGTACAGGATTTGGGTGTGTGACTCCTGGACAGCTGCTCACCAGCTCTTAAGCCTGGGGCCTGCCATAGACTCTCCTCTGACTGTAGGATGTGGATAGAACACCAGTCCTCTGGAAGGCTGGCAGGATGAAATAAGGCTATATATGTAATGTGCCCTGGTGCCTGGCAAGGGCAGGAGCTCAGCTACTGTGATTTCCATTCCACCCTCCCAGGGGCCTGGCTCTCCAGCCTGGTATGCATGTATTTAGCCTCTTTTTGTTTCTGATGGCAAATATATTAAGCCTCTTCCTTCATTCTTTGAAAAATGCCTGTTCTCCTCTCCTCACACATGTGGCTTACATTTCCATTATAAATCCAATCTGTTTGCTCTATGCTTTGTGCATTCCCTGGGGACACTGCACCTCTATTATCTTAGTACTTCTTGTCCTGTTCTCAGAAAGAGACCATATGCAAGAAATTATCTGCTTGATATGTGCATGTTTTCTTGTCCACTTCCCCCACTCCACACTCTTCCCGTGTTATGATCAGTGTGACAGCTTCCTGGGTGCTGGGAGCCCACTGAGTTTTGCTATGCTAGAACCTGGGGGTGAGGGGTGGTGCTGAGAGACCACTTAGCCCTGCGCTTCTCACTACAGATGATGACACCAGACCCAGGAGAGGGCGCCAGGTCCAAGGTCACATTTGACAAGTGGTTATCCACTTCATTGGAAGAAGAATTTGCTTGAGCTTTTCTCCAGAACATTAAAGCAAAATTTTGGGAGTGCAGGGTGGGGAGGTGAGGCACCAGGGAATAGTCAGGTCTTCAGCATTTTTACAAAACTCCCCAGCCTGTGTCAGGGTTGAGAACCAGAAAAGAAAATGTGTTTCTTTCTGATACACTGTCCTCATGTACCTGGAGAAACATGTCAGGTAAGTTTTCACAGGAGAATGTTCTTGAGGAGAGGATGGGCTGTCATGGAGGAGGGCCCTACCAGGAGCATCACCTGCCACAGCTCAGAACACCTGGAAGGGTACCATTAATCAGGCAATTATTTTCTTCAGCAGACACTTATGTAAGATGCACCATGTGGCAGGCACTGTTCTAAGGCTTTAGAAATGCCAACTCATTTATCTGGGATCATCATCATGACACAGTCTGCTACGATCCCTACTTCACAGATGAGGAAACTAAAGCACAGAGATGAAGTGACTTGCTCAGTGACTCTGAGGGTGGTGGATCCCTGTTTATAGCCACTCTGCTGAATCACTGCTCTAGTACTCAGCTCCCATTTGTGTCCCTTGACAGCACCTTCAGGCCCCCAGGCCTCCCTAACTGAAAGTGTCTGCAGAAGGTGGAAGGTGGGACCAAAGGCTTCTGAAGTCAGTAATATTGGAGGCTGTCTTTGAGGAGCACACAGTCTACATGCCGTTCCTTGCCTGGTGTAGGATGAAATTATGTTCAGCAATTTTCCTAAACCACATAGCCTCAAACTCAGGCCTGTCCAACCCCACTGCTGTGCACCCTAGTGTAGTCTAAGGCAGAATTTGCATAAAGTATTTACATTTATCTTAGCCATTTTGTCTTAGAAACACATAGTGCTGCTCTATAAATACATCTGCTGGAAACATGTTCTTGTAAATTAACTTTTCATAATTTAATTTATTTTATTCAAGAAAAAAATGGCATTCAATCTCAGTTGTTAAGGCATGAAGACAGTAGGAATATACAATATCCTAACTTAGGTTAACAGGGGTTTTTTCTTTAGCCACCTGCAGAAATGTCACTTGTGGAAATGGATGCACACTGTGCAGATGCTTGCTCTTCCCTCATGCAGACCTGGGATCAAAAAGGCCTTGCCGTTCCAGTGGACTGCTTGGCTGATAGGACACTGACAACCTGTCTAGCTGAACACCTAAATATCTTTCATCCCGAACTCAGCCAGCCTGATGTTCAAGTAGCACACACAGATCTTTAGGAGCCTGCTATGATCTCTTCTGGATTCTCTTGAATTAAAGCTGTGAGCCCAGTGGTACTGTGGCCCAGGATTTAAGGCACAGGATAGAGAAGTTCCAACATATAAAAACTAGTTCACTGTGAGACTTTGGCCAAGTCACTTTCCCCCTTGGAGTCTCAGCTCCATAATAGAGGGCATTAATGAGACCATATTTAGCTCGAATACTACTAGTCTGTGATGCCATGTGGTATCAGGCAGCATCCTTAATTTCTCTGGTCCTTACAGTGGTGGAAACATCCTCACTGGAAACAAAAGTAATTGCTACAAAGAGAAGTGGTGTTAAGTTGAGCTGATTGCTTATTAATCCACTTCAAGGGTCCATGTTTAAAATCCATTATTGAGGACTACTGTGTATCAGGTGGATTCTTATGCAGAGTTTGGATCATGTTGACATGTTCCTTTTGTTTTAGCCACATTGATGCAGCTGCTCTAACACAACTGTTTTGATATGGGGACATTTTGACACAGCTGAGAAAACAAACCATTACACCTTGGGCTTAAAAAAATTACCGAATAACATGCCAAAGAGACATTTCAGGCCAGCTCTGCTTGCCCCAGAATTCCTCCCATCCCAGATCTCCCCTTCTGGCAAGGGAATTCTCGGAGGGAGGGAGGGAGGGAGGGAGGGAGGGCTGTGCATGGGCTCTGAGTCAAGGGTAGGCATGTGGGAGAAAGGGGCAGTGAGGAATTTGGGAGTGAAGGGACAGCAAAAACCAATACACAGCGGGTGTGGGATCTGTTTCACACAGTATCTGGTAATTTTCAAAAGCAATTTTACATTTAAATGCAGCCATTTCAAAACTCTCACATCAAAACAACCATGTCAAAAGGCCCTTCTCTGTCTCAGATAAAGGAAATGAACACCAGGAACAAGACAGGGCTTCAACCCCATCCCCCTACCACCACCAAAACACCCATCAGAATCACCAGAGGGGAAAGGTAGGACCAAAAGAGAATAAAATTATTAGTCTATTGCTGGAAAGTCACTGTAATAACAGAAGGGGCAAGGGGGGAACAAAGCAGATAGGGGTGGGGAAGGCTTGCTGGGAAGGACAACAAGATCGGGAGCTCAAGAAATATGTCAAATGAATAATAACATCAAACATTAATTGAAGGTTCAACATGTAATAAACACATTTATTTGCAGTTTATTTAAACACATTTAGTCTTCGCAATACCCAATAAGATGAATATTACTATTGTTCCCATTTACCGAGGCACATAGAGGTTGAGTGACTTCCAAGATAATATAGCTAGTAGGTGACAGAGCCGGTACTAGACATGAGCAACAGCCATATCAAAGGTCGTGCATACCTTCCAGTCCTCCTCCATTTCTGCCCAAGCACATGTTAGCACATACTCTGTGGCCTCTCTGTGAGTGAGCTGACACCGGAGCCTCAGGTGAGAGAGAACACAGGCTTTGACATTAATCAATCTCAGGCTACTCCTCCCACCACTGACTGCCTATATGGCCTTGGGCAGTTTGGTGACCCCAGCAGCCTCTTCAGTTGGCCCTTGGTCCTCATCCACCCTAGTGCACATCGTTTGATAACCTTTGTCTGTATTCTCTTGACTCAGTATGTATGTAGTTAGCATGTGCACGGGGCTGGTGGTGTTTTAGACCTGGGTCTGGGTAGTTCAGTTCCTGTTGCCATGGGGCTAGTGTTCTTACAGTGTCAATTCTGAGGCCCCGGGAACACACTCAGAGGGCAGAGAAACTAGAAGGGTGCGAGGCAATGAAGACAGAGGAGGGAAGAGCAGCATGTAAGAGTGAAGAGGTGGCAGGGCTAGCCGGAAGGGAAAGGACTAGGTAGTGCCTAGTCTGTGGGAAGCCACCTGAGGACTGGGTGCAAAGAAGGAGCATCTGCCAGAGAATGGACTGCAGGGCAGAAGAGACAGCAGGTGGCTGCAGCAGCCTACACACACAATGGTGTGGGGCGTGGCAGGAACAGGGACAACATAAATCTCTCCCTAATGAGCACCAAGGTGCTTTGTAAACTGTAAAGTCATGGGGACAGGAGCTTGATTATTGTCATTACTCTTCCCTTCCCCTCCTTACTGACCCTTGCTTCTCTTGGCTGCTACTGTATCTGTTTAAGCACCTCAAGGGCCAGGCAGTGAGTTGTTGCCTCATCTTCCCAGAGCCCAGAACAATTCAGCTTCCCTGGTTCCTCTGAAGATGTTGTGTTGAGAGAAAAAGAAAAATTACACTCTTGAATAGAGATACTTTTCCTTCATTAAATGAACTCTCCAAAGCCCAGTAGCATTTTCAGCACTCATATAAAGATGCCAGTGGGGATTTGAGATTGAAAGTAGTATTTTTATACAAGTCAATGAAGATCTCAATAGGAAAGAACACTCGTCAAATCTAAATTCCTCCAGCATCAGGCAAACCAGATCTCCAGCTCAGGGCTGGGATCCCAGCCCTACCAGAAACTTTTCCTGAAGCACTTGGAGTGCTCATGTATATTGGTTCTCTGGGGGAAATTGTATGATTAGTGAGTTTTCAAGGCTGCAAACCATTAAACTTAATTTTCTATTTGCATTTGCACTGTGATAACTTTTTCTATAAACTCAAGTATTTGTAGGATTTTGAATCCTATTTATAGGACTTGAAGCAGATGGGTGCATGTGCCTGTATGCATGTCCACACAGAATAATGTCAGTTGTATTTAGTGCAGCTGAGAAATGACCTTTCACCCTTGGGAGTGTCAGAAGAGAGATTGGTTTCTGAAGACAAAAAGACTGTCTTCAAATTCCATTGCCATCTGTTGCTACCTGGGTGGCTCTGGCCAGTGTGCTTGGCCTCATGATACAGTTCTCACTGGGCCAGTGAGACTTGGATCACAGTGAGTGTAAAGTAATAAGCTTACAGACCCCCTGAAAACCTGTTGCTCTTCAGCTACCTCTCATCTCACCCTATTTAACCCATTGGAATCACTGGTTTCATAGCAGTCACTGGCTCATTATTGACGTAAAACAACTCCACTGACCCAAATGTAGTGGCTTAAAATGACAATTGTATTGTGCAGAGAATCTGCAATTTGACCACCTGTTTCTGCCCCCTGATGCTTGGGCCTTCCGCTCATAAGACTCCATCAGCTTGTTTGACAGATGGAAAGCCAGATGAATAACAGCATAGAGAGCAACAGATCTTTTCTAGCCACCTCCATGGCAACAGGTCCTAGGGAGAGAGAGAAAGTTATAAGGCTTTGAGTTAGTGAGACCCTCAAATGGCAATAAAAACATTGGAGGGGCTAATGTTCCTTGATAACAGGTTTCTTTGCCCCATGGAGTGATATCAGGCTTTGAGTCAGATGACAATGGCCCTTATTTGCCCTTAACATCCGTGAGACAAGGATACTCATTTCTCTTGCAGGGCTGACGGCAGCTGTGCCTAGCAGCTAGCAGATGCTAAATAAATGACTTCTAGTAAAAGAAGGATTAATTTCCTGCTCTGCTATAGAGTATTCCAGTGCTTGGCCCATCCTCCCACATTGCCGGGAAAGCAAGAGAGGGCTCTTATTGCCACTAACAGGCAGGCTGAACTCTCGCCTCTCACTGTGGAAAAATCCATTACCGAGAAGTCATTTGTCAAAGCCAACTGTTTAGCTGCTTTAATTTACATATTTATCAAGTTTGATTAGAATGTATTGTCTTCGACTTTCATCCCAGCTTTCACCTCTCCCGGCCTTCTTTTGCTAGGGAAACTGTTTTTGTTATCCTTGTTCCAAAAGGGCATTGCGTAATTCAATTTGCATTTGCTAATAAGCCTACAACTGAATCTGGGGAAGAATTCCAGGAGACTGAGTATGGTGGACTCCAAAGGCAGGCACACTTGGGTAAAGTCTGGGCCTTCAGTGCCAGCCTGGTACACTCATTCAAAAAAAGAGCCACAGATACTCTACAACTCTTTCATAAGTACTTACTGTGTGCCAGGCACTGAAAATACAAATTGTGAAGAAGACAGGAAAAGCTGTAGCTGTCCTCACACTTCAAGTCTAGTGGCCCCGATTTCTGCATCTGTAAGATCAGATATTTGGACCCAGTGACCTTGGTCTTTGAGGCATTGGTTTTGAACATTTACTGGGCATCAGGTATTACTCATAGACTTGATGGATCAACTTGTATTTAATTCTAACAAGATCCCCCGAGGTCTCTACTCTTATCCACATTATGCAGTTGAGGAAATGAAAGATCCCAGGTGTCAAGGTCACATAAATTTATGCGACAGGACTTGGATTGAACTTTTTTTTGACCCTAAAGTGCAAGTTCACAACTTCAAATCCAGGCGTGACCTTTCTCTTCCACTAGTTTTTTAGCTCCTGGATAACAGGAACATTCTCTTATTCCTGTGTCCTCAGGGACCAATTCAAAGTTTGGTATGTGGCCAGTGTTAGAATATGTGTGCTGAATTTAACAAAAGAAGAAAGTCCATTGCCCTCAGCCTTATTTGGGGGACTTCAGATCTGTCCTGTTCTCCTCAGCTGCCTCCGCTAATGCCTGCTGTAGCACACACTGTAAGCACTGCCCAGATTTCCCTTCAGGACCTAGTCTCCATTCCCAGGAGTGTTAGTGGCCGACAGCTCACAGTTGAGTCTCCTGGGCCAGCACTCAATATTGGCCAACACTGACCCCTACCCATGTCCAGTATCCTTTAATGCAGAACATAGAGCTCCCTGAGACATTAATAAGAGCCAATTGAGGCTGTCCCAATCCTGCTTAACACGTACCTCCCACAAAAGTTCCTGAGAGACCAATCCCAGAAAGCTTCTGCTTGGGAATCTCAGACTATGGTCTCTAGGCCAGGGACCCAAGCTCAGCATGTTTTCTGAGCAGGAGGCTCTGGAGGTGCTTGCAGGGTGCTGGGATGAAGGCAGTGTTGGGGGGAGCCCTCCTGCTGACATGTTGCCAGGCCTAGAGTACGGGCCTTGTGGCCAGCAGGGGCAGCCAGTCTGAGGAGGAAAGCCTTGGGCTGCTCCTATCACTGTCAAGGTGACAATTCCTCAGCTGACCCAAGCCACTGTGTTTCAGGCCTGTACTCTTTCAACTTCTATTCCCTTCCCTTCCCTGGTAGGAATTCACTGGACACTTTCCAAGTGCCTGCTTGCATGGACATTACCTCTTGCTGCCCAGTGCAGTGGCCAAAAGCTTTGTGGTCATTGGAGCTCTACACCCTGGAATTCAGACCTCCTCAACCACCATAGCTGTGTGATCTGGGGCAAGTCACATGTCCTCTCTGGTCCTCTTCCTTTCATCTCTACAGTGAGATTGTTCTTCTCAGTGACCTCACTTGCTTTGCAGTTCCAAGGGCCTCTGTGAGTCTCTCTTGCAAGTCTCTGATCTTTTGAGGCCAAAGGAAAGGCTTTAAATGTCCTAAGCCCTGTTAGGACATTAATTTGTGAAGACATATCAGGTACACCAGATAGGCTTCTGTCCTCAAAATCTGAAATTCCAGAACCAATGTTGCATTCTTGTTTGGAACCTGGCTTCATCCTCAGCCCTCTCACAGTCATTTCTGTTCTCCTCTTCCAGCTCACAGAGGGTAGAACATTCACGCCCTAATACCGTGGCATGCTGAGTAAACAACATGGAGATGAAATTTTAGGCCCTGTGAGATTTGGACCTAGGAGAGGGAATGTGACCAGGGAGGGCTGATAGCAGGTGAGTGATGTGAAACATGAGTCAAGAACTGAAAATAAACTTTGTCATCATCACTGTTTTCTCAAGATGGCCTGGAGGCTCAGCAGAGCAAATGCTGGGCATTAGGCAGAACAGACATGAGTTGTGGCTACTGCTCCTGCTGGACCAAGGCAGCAAATGATTTATGACTAGATGAGAGTCTGGACCATAAACTGTGATTTCAGGGATGGTGAGGTCACGGTGGCCTGAAGCTATCTGGAGAGGCTTTGTGAATACCGGAGAATATTTTTTAAATTTTATTTATTGGGCCCGAGGATTTAGCTCAGTTGTTTCTCCGCCTGCTACACAGGCACAAGGACCCGAGTTTGATCCCTGGTACCAAAAAAAAAAAAAAAAAAAAAAAAAAATCTTCAATTGAATGAAATTTTATTTATTTATTTTTTCCGGAGAATATTTTCGAAGGGGGTGATTCTCAACTCCAAAGAGGACAAGACACTCAGTGATGCCTGAAGATATTTTTGATGGTCATTAGTGAGGGAGGGACATTATTGCCATCTAGAGAGGAGAGTCTGCTAACATCCCACACTGCACAACTTACTACGTGGCCCTCACAGGAGCTCAAGGTGTCTACGGTGTTGAGGCTGAGGAACCCCATTCCTGGTGTTTATCATTCAATAAATAGTACCTGCTTTAATAGGTGAGGCGGCCCGCATGCCAGGGACATAAATTCTCAAGGTTTATCTTGAGCGTTAGAGATTGTTATTCTCATTTTACAAGTGAGGGAACTGAAACTTAGAGTGAGTAAGTAATTTGCTCAAAGTCTTATGGCCCTGGGAAATCAGCAGGCTGTTTGATCCCCTCAAGGGGCAGCAGAAACAAAGGGGCCAGTGTCCTGCCCAGTCTCCCACATCCAGCTATTCCCTCCTGTTGGATTCACCCTCCAATCAGCATGGCTGCATGAGCCCTGAGATAGCATGAAATCCCAAATGTATCTTCTGATTTTCTACTGCCTCCAAGAAAGTTCAGTTGATACCTCCTAGACCTACATTTTTCATAAAATTATATTAATAAATTCTGCACCTTGATTATATTCTTACTGTAATTCACATTCCCTGTCCTTTCTTTACTCTGAGTTATATCTCCATGTTACCTTCAGCATGGCATATTTTGTGCTGATGAAATCAGATAAAACACAACATTAGCATTGGAGTTGGCCTAGACAAGTTCTGAGTGAACATCAGTTTCCTCCTTTCTTTCTCCAAAGAGGCACACACAAACTAACTCTCAAAGATTGAGTAGGAGTAATCCAGACAGTGGATGGGGGCTTGCATTCTCTACAGGGAGGAAAGCATGTGCCCACTGTGGAGGTGGGAGAGAATGTACTGTGTCTGAGGAACAGCCAAGAGTTACCTGAGGCCTTGGCCTGTGGAAGAGGCTGGAGACATGTGTGGCCCCTCTTTGCCAGAGACCAGAGGTGGATTCAGACCAAAGGTTGACTTATCTGAGGACAACAAAGAGCTGCTGAAGAGTTTAGGGCAGAGGGAGTGATATGCTCCATTTGTATTTTAGAAGGGACATTTCGGTGTCCTTTGGGAGATGGGCCAGCAAGGGGATCCTGGCACAAGGAGGCCAGTGACAGGGATGTTCCAGTCCTAAGTTTAGTAGCAGTGTGGACCTGGAGGACTGGAGAAAACACTGCAGTTGGTCTGGCTTAGAACTAGTAGGAGGACATTTTCTTGAACTTACGATGCCTTTTCTAGGGTCATAAAGCCAAGAAAATGTAAAAAGCTTAGGTGTCAAAAAAAAATCCTCCTATTGTAAAATTCCATATTCTTCTCCCAGTTCACCACCCCCTTCTTCCCTGACATGAACATCTTATTCCTTACAAGTTATTTTTGGAGTTATTTCAAGAAAAATGGAGAAACAAAACTGACAGCGAACCTCTGGGAGGTTTTTGTCTCTAGAGGGTCTACCTAGTGCTCTTTAGGGCCTCTTGACATCTTCTAGTACCTCCATCAGCAACTAATCCACTGATAATTGACCAAACAAGTCAAGTATTTCTCTCCACCTTGGCACCAACACTATGACTTTGGTCCCCATTCAAGCTCAGCATCATTATATAAGATGCAAAGTTACTTAGGTTCTATGCATCAACCTGGGGAAATATAGTTATCTCCAGGGAAATAACTATCAGTTATTACTGCCTAATAACAAACATTTATTATCTCTCAATCTCTGTGGGTCAGAAATGTGGGAACACTTATCTGGGGGTTCTGAATTTGCAGTGAGCTCTCACCAGGGCCATGGTCCTCTGGGACAGGAGACCCCTTTCAGGCTCACTCATTTGGTTTTGGCAGACCTTAGTTCCTCTTGGCTTTTGTCTGGACATTTCAGTTCCTCACCATTTGGGCCTTTCCATAGGCTGCCTTAGGAACCTTCATGATATGACATTTGACTTCCCCAAAAGTGAGTGATTCAAGAAAGAGAGTGACCACAGCCAAAACCACAGTCCTTTTATAGCCCAATCTCAGAAGTGCCATCTTGCATCCCTTCTATAGCATTCCATTTGTTAGAAGCAGACTCTAAGCCCAACCCACAGAGAGAGGGTGGGAAGTTAATCTCTGCTTCTTAAAAGGAGGAGATTGTCATAGAATTGGTAGATGTAATCTTAAAACCACCATAGGGACCCTATTTAATCTCTAAAAGCCAATATGATACAGTGGTTAAGAGTAAATTTGAAATGAATAAAAGACCTAGGTTTAATTTGGCTCCCACATTTGCTACTTATGCAAGTTTTAAGCAAGTCACTTAATGTTTGTGGATCTGAATTTCCCACTCTAAATGTGGGATAAAAATATATAGTACAGGGGCAGGGATTTAGCTCAGTGGTTCCACCGCCTGCCTCACAAGCACAAGGTCCCATGTTCGATCCCCAGTACCAAAAAAAAGTGTATATTATAGTAAGATATCTCATTGGGTTACTGTAAGAATGAAATAAGAATTATGCCATGTAAAGTGCCTGGTACAGAATAATTACTTCATAAATATTATTTTATCACTAACATAATGGAATAATGTTATTGTTTTCCTTCATAATGTATAGTGTAGTATGGAAATTAAGAATGCAGTTTGCCTGGGTTAGAACTCTGGCTCTGTCATTCATTAGCTGTGAGAATGGAGACAAGTCACTGACTCTCTTGGCCTTGGTTTTCTGCAAAATCAAGATAATAATAGCTAGTACCTGGGCACCTAGCAGGTATTATGAATGTGGATATAGTAGAATATAATGACAAAGGCGTGACTGTGTTTGTATGTGTATATATGCACACACATGGGTTAGGGATGCTATATAAAGCACATTTGATTTTAAACAGTTTGAGCTGAACTGGGCAGCTATCTATGCCTGCTCCAGCTCTATACAAGTGTGCCCTTCTACCTTTGAATGTGGCTATCCCCATGAGCTCTCTGGTTTTACCATCCCTTATGGGCTGTTCTTGTTCCCATTGTTTGCATTCTCTTCCACTGTAGCTTTGTTCCGGCATACTTCTTTCTTCATCCCTGCTTCCTCCTCCAAGGATATGTTTAATTGGCTTTGCACAGAGTCTGGGGATTTGGTGACAGGAGGGGGTGTGGGTGGTCCCATGTCACACCACCTCAGAGCTGCTACATTACCTTAAATTGATTTTGCAAATGAAAGCTAAAAGCTAAGCAAAGGCAACCCATCTATTTTGCCTAAAGATGATTATAATGCTCTTTTATGGCCTCCTAAATGACAAAGCAATTTGTTACCTGCCTGCATCAACATTTGCTTATATTAGCACCCGAGATGCTTGATTTTTATTAGCCCTACGCTATCATTTTATGAAGACACAGGGGCTCAGTAAAATTAGTGTGCAAATAGAATGCCCATTTTGCATTTCTCTGTGGTCAGCAGAAATGCTGAATGCAATTGAGTTGATACTGGGTCAGGGGAGACATCCATAAAGTTAGCCTTCACTGAGGCCCCTCGGTAATGCCATTTATCATTTCTGGACTGCTGGGATAGATGGGGTCAGTGTTAGGTACTGTTTTTTTTAAGGGACTTGATGATGTATTTTTATTTTTAAGTGGGAAAGCAATACAAATACTGGGGCAGTAACTCAGTTTCCATCAATAATAAGGAATGAAACCCAAGTCTCTTGTATACATTTTATATGGAAATGCAGCCGATATGTGATTTTATAATGTTGTTAGTACAATAAATACAGAAGGAGAAAGATGAGTGAAGGGAACACTGGCTGAGAGCCAGGGCTTGACTGCTAACTTCATGACCTTAGTCCTGTCCTTTCTGTCTGTGGGCCTCAGTTCCCTTGTGTTAACACTATCTACTTCAAAAGAGCGAGACAAAAATTAAATGAAATAAAAGCTATCTAAACTTCTTTATAAACCATGATCCATACAACCATTTTATTTGTTAATTCAGCAACCAGGTTGTGGGCATCTACTCTACATAGGGTCCTTGGAAGGATATTAGAGACACATCCATGGAAGTCACAGTTTGTCCTTTTAGTTGCTTATATTCCATGTGGGAAATGTTCAAGTTTGTAACTTCTCTTTTAAACCATGAAATTCTTCAGAGTGGGCAAGTCTTCTCTCTTTCCCTTTATTCCTAAAGCTTCCTAACACAGCACTGAGCATAGAATGTGTTTTCAGGTTCCATTATATTTTTTACTTTTAGGAGAAACAGTGACCCCCTAGCCCCTATTGGTGGCCCCAATAAACCAAATAAGTTACAAACCTTTACACAATGTGTAATAGAATTATTTTTTTTTTGTTTAGTCTGTAATACAGGTGTATCCTTTGGGACAATGAGCCAGATTCAAAATACTTTTCACCAGCATTTTAGAAAGAGAAAATCTGTTAATTATTGCTATACCTTCTCTCTTTAAATCATTCTCTAACATGGACAGGCTCCTTTAGTCCAACTTCTCTCAATATTTCTTCCTAACTTTTCTTCAGGTCATTGTTCAGGTCAGGCAGATCAGCATCCCTAGACCTATGACAGAGTCCCTGGCCCTGATTTCTAAGAATGTCACTCTTGACTGTTGCTTTTGTCCAACAATATCTCTGCACAATAGCTAAGCTTTATTACACAGATTAGGCTTCTTTAGAAGAAGAAAAAACATGGTTTCTGAGTTGGGGCCACATTCTCCTACTTTTCTACATGTCTAATAATTTTTATTAAATGCTGAGTATTGCAAATTATACATTGTTGAGTGTCTGGAATTCGTTGTCTTCCTTTAAAGATAGTTGAGTTTCCTTTAAAGAGAGTATAACAAGCAGTACTGTTTCTTTTGTTCTGTTTGATTCTTTTGACACTTATTTTAAAACTTTGTTAGAATGTATTTAAAGTCCTCCTCTAAGAAATGACCCTTCTGAGTTCTCACTCTCCCTGGATGATCCACAAGGACTTCTACTTTGTGTGCAGAATTCAAATGATTCCAAGACCGGTGTGACCCCTGAGAACTGTGCACTGCATAGCTCCCTGGCCATTTTTCTCTGAAAGGATGGAGTATGTTACTCAGTTTCCATCACTGTGACAAAATCCCTGAGATAAACTATTTATAAAGAAAAAAGATTTGTTTTGGCTCACGATATCAGAAGTTTTAGTTCATGGTTGCTTGAAAATGTTGCTTCTGGGCCTGTGACAGTGCAATACATCATGGTGGGAATATGTGGCAGAGGAAACCACTCACCTCATAGCTGCTAGGAGGCAAAGACAGAGAGAAAGGTAGGGGCTGGAGTCCCAGTGTCCCTTCAAGGGCATGCCTCCAGGGACCTAGCTTTCTTTTACTAGGTCATGCCCCTTAGAAGTTTCCACCAACTCCTAATAATGCCATGGGCTGGGGACCAAGTTTCTAACACATTGGCCTTTGGGCGAAATTCAAGATCCAAACTATAACATGAAGATTTACCCTATGCATGCACATTTTAGGATTTAACAAAGATTCAAGTAAACTCCTTTACAGATTTCCAAAACTCTTTTTCCACAAAGCTGCCTCCTCTCTGGAGTTCACAGAGTTTCCCCACAACTGCCACCTGCTGAACTTGGATCTCAGTGAGACTTCCAGGCTTTGCCCAGGATACTATTCCCTGCTATGTTGTCTGCAGTGGGTCATCAGACAAAAGGCCAGGGCAGCCATAGGGTGTCCCTCTATTGTTTCCCTTCTCTCATCCAAGATCTTAAAATCACTGTTTTGTATATGTGATTATTTTTCTAGTTGCTTAAAGTGAAAGGGAAAGCTGGTTCCTGCTACTTCATCACCAGAGAAGAATTTGAATCCAAATCTCAGTTCACATCCCCACCTATTAGCTCTGTGATGTTGAACAAACTATATAACCTCTTTGAGCCTCAGTAAAAGGAGAATTAACTACATATTTCTATAAGGAATGAGTGTATGTGTGCACGCACATGTATTTGTGCATGCACACAAAATGGGGGCTAATTAAATAGCAGCTGCTACTATTACTATAAATAGCTACCTTTTTTCACTCCATCATTTCCTAGTTGTTTGCTGAGTACTATGTAATGTGTCAGCTTGTTTAATCATCATAACAACTAACAAAGTAAATATTATTGTCCTTATTTGTCGATTAGAACACTGAAACACTGCACAGGGTCAAAGTCAGTGTCTCTATGTTCAATTTCACTCATATAGTTTCCTCATATTATTATAAGTGTTATATATTAACATAAAATGCAACATTTCACCAAGTAACGGGAATTTAGTCATTTAATACTGAGTAGCCAGAGACATAGTTGAATTAATGGCTGGGCCTTAATGATTCTAAACCCCAAAATTTAAGAGATAAATGTGTTCAGCCCATTCTTCATTTGTCTCGTGCCCACATGCCAATCTCTAGTCTTAGCTTTTCTTGCCCTCTTTACTGTTTGTCTTCCATTTTATCTTACAGAAAATCTCCAGGAAGGGGCAGAGCAGAAGGTGATATTCATCACTGGGCGAGTGCACCCAGGGGAGACACCCTCTTCATTTGTGTGCCAAGGTGAGCTCAGGATCTGTCCTGTCCTGCACTTGTTTCCCACACCCAGATAGGGTACTGTTGTTCTTTTCTTTTTCTTTTTTTCCCCAGGGCTGGAGGTTGAATCCAGAGCTTCACATATGCTAGGCAAGCAGCCCACCACTGAGCCGTGTCCCCAGCCCCTGTTATAATCTCCGAGACTCTAGTCACATGCAGAGTCATTATCTTGGATGGGAATTTATTTCTTTAAAGATGTTGCACCTAATGTCTGCTGAATGCTTGTTGACTATATGTATATGGATAAAAGAATAGTAAGAGGCATATGAAAGAAATCTATGTTGAAAATGAGCCATAGAGACACCTGCATTCCCTAGCTTTACTTTTCTCTAGTGGTTTACAAGAGCAAGTGATCTAGTCCCTGCTCAGTGTAGAAGGACTGTGAAATGGGAAGGTAAAGACTAAGAATTATGTATTCATTCAATCATTCACTTAACTTAGGTATATTATTTGTAATTGCATTTTAAATTGTTACTAAATATTTAATCCATATAAATGTATATTTAATTACATTAATAAATTACATTATGCTGACCTATAGTTAACAATATAAATATTTTCAATAATAATAAACTAATGAATACCCAGGCACTCCTCTATTTAAGTAGCAGAATACTATCTATTCCTTTTCAATTCTTTTTTCTCCTCTCATTTCTCCTTCCTACAGATGACCATCAGCTTGAATTTTGTTTTGTCATTCTTGACCTTAATAGTTGTACTATGTGACCATTCCTAAACAATGTACTTTTTAGTTTGGTGTGTTTTTGAACTTTATAAAAATGTTGTCACTGTGCACTGAAATGTGCTTCCCACTCAGTATCCAGTTTGATGAGTGTAGTTGAGGTTCACTTATTGCTCACCACTGTATCATATTCCATGTCTGTCTCTAGCTCAATTTTCTTTTTATAAACAATTTTATTTCAAATTGCTGACAGATAAAGTTTAATTTTTTATTAATGTACATTAATTATACAGAGCCCTGGAGTTCATTGTGGGATTTTCACACTTGCTCATAACCTACTGTGATGATATGCACCTGCAGTAATTCTCCCTCACCCGCTCTTCCTCCCTCCTCCTGGTCCTTTCCCTCTTCATTTCACCTGGACATGTAATTGCTGAGTCATGAGATATGCACATCTTCAACTGTACTAGATATTTCCAAATTTCTCTCAAAAGCATACAGCTCTTTACATGCAAGAGTCCTACATTCTTGCCAAAAGCATTTCATTGGTGTCTATCTGGTGTATATATTGCTTATAAAAAGTAAGATAGTAGTACTTGTACCAAGCACTATTCTAAGCACTTTACACATTTTAATTAATTTTAAGTTAATTCATTTCAGTTATACTAGTTTGCTATGTCACAGGAACTAATAGTAAGTATATTTTTACTTATGAGAAAACCGAAGTTTGGAGAAGTGAGTTTATCTCATTTCAATCTAAAAATGATCCTGAGGTCAAAAGAATATGTAAAAGCCTTTGAAGGCTCTATAACATGAGGGCAGCAGCATGCTGCAGTGGGAGTATCTAGAAATTTGGAATCAGGCAACCCTGAGGTTCAGTATTGGCAGAGTCACTTCCTAGCAGCGTGACTTTGGTTTCCTCAAGTGTAGAATTAGGATGCTATCTAGGAATGCTGCTTTGAAGCTGGCATGAGATGAATGGAAACACAACACCCAGGCCTGTGCCTGGCACACAGCAGGCGCTTGACAGATGCCACCTCCTTCCCCATGGGAACTTGAGATGAAGCAGGTAATCTGCTTTGAAAATTATCAAGCACTGTGCAAATACTGTAAATATGAGTTTTATTTTTCCTGTTCACATTCTAACTTCCTCCCTCTCTTTATCAGCTGAAGACATTGAGTTTCAGGGAGATGAAGTGACTGTCCAATGCTCAGCAGCTGGTGAGAGGCATGACTGGGCTCCAGTCACTACAGCTGATTCCTTGGCATTCTCACTTCCACCCTTTTTCTTTCCCAGCATTGTCCTTGCAATCACCTTTCCCAAGTCCCTCCTTCACTTGCAGCCATCTGTCAGAACTAAAGTTGGCAGAAGGTCTGGTCCTCCAGCTGATTGGATATAATGGCTTTGTTTGTTTATAAAAATACGTAGCCTTGCCATCCATACCATCAACTGTGGGAGCCCAAATCCCCGTGCTCATCTCTTCTGTGGGCGGTAGACAGAGGGCAGAGTCTCCATCTAATTTTACAGATGAAGACTGGGGTGTAGAGAAATTGAGTGGATTTCTGGTACTTTCTCTTACAACCTTTTTTCCTAAAAAGGAATCTTTGCATGGTGCCCAGTTAATACTCAGTGCTATTCTTTTTTTTTTTTTTTTTATTGGCACTGGGGATTGAACTTGGCACCTTGTGCTTGCAAGGCAGGTAGCGGAACTCCTGAGCTAAACCCCCGGCCCAATCAGTGCTATTCTTTAGGTTTTCAAATAAATGTTTATTCCTTGGCATAACCTTTCAATGACTGCTCACTGTCTTCTCCCTATAAACTGCAGACTCTTTAGTGTGGCATCCATAGCCCACCATGATTTGGCTCTTGCCAGGTCCTCTGGGTTCAGCTTCCTTGCATTTCAGCCAGTCTCATACAGCTTAATCCCTGGATGTGGAGTCTTCCTTTCCCCCATGAAGCCTTTGCACTGGCTGTAGCCTCTCCCTAGAAGAATGTCTGCCCACTCCTTATTGTTTGTCAGGCACCTCCCATCTCCTAAATGCTCTACCGTGGGCCTCCTTGACCCATTTCTGCTGGCACCTGGTTTCTGCCTGCCTTGTGGGTCTAAGGCTGACTTTAATAAAAAAAAAAAACCTCTGTATTTCCCTGATTTGGTACATGATTGATTTATATTTGTTTCACGTTCATTAAACCATGAGCTACTTAAAGTCTAGGGACTGGCTCTCTGTTGCTTTCCACATCTGGAAAACGGGGTTATTGTGTTCATTTTATGGGGCTATTTTGAGGAACAAAAGCTGTGTTGGCTCTGGTTTGCTAAAACTGAATTCAGAAAGAGGAGCCACAAGGTCACACAGTCAGTAAATAGCAAAGGGTGGCTTTGAGCCTGGATCTGGCCAACTCCCCAGCCTGTATATGTTCCTTTGTTCCACTCAAAGGTAGGAAGTGCTAGAAGGTTTTGTACCTGGAAAAATAGAGTTCTGACCACCCCACAATAATTAATGTGCATCTTACAGGTAGAATGTGGATATGATATTAGTACTTGCACCAGGTACTATTCTAAGCACAGTGAGATGGCTTACCCAAAGTCATGACAATGCCTCAAGTCCATCTCCCCAATGCAGTTTCCTCTCTTCCTGTGCTTCTGTACCTCACCCTTGAGACACACAATTCATCCTTTTTTGAGGCAGCATAAGACAGGCATTATTACCCCCACACTGTATCTCTCAGTCACCTGGGGACAACCTAGACCAAGCCCTACAGCTGGAGGTTTCTTCCCTGGTCAGTTCTCTGATCAGTCCCCTCCCTAACCCATCCTATTCTAGTCATGGCAGGCAGGTCTGAAGGCTGGAGGGATGATGGCTGAGATCATTCTGGTTCTCTTAGCTCTTCTCCATTAATGGGCTCAGTGACCTTGAGGAAGAAACAGGCATGTGAGGCCTGTTGGTCCCCATCTGGATGGGACCACACTTCTCACTGCTGAGCTATGGATACACCTGTTGCTGGGAGTAAAATGAAGTCATGTTGTTGCAGAGCTCTGAAAGGGGTGGCATTATGGGTGTCAGGGCTTAGATTTCCTTAAGACTCTGCCTGATGGTGGGATGGCTGACACTAGGTCATTCCTCTGATACCTCAAACTCATGTCCTTTGTGGGACCATAACATCCTTAATCTCCAGCTATGATGTAAGAGGTCAAGGCATTTTTTCATTTTGGCCTCTGGCAGGGTGTGTGAGCTCATGATCCCTGTGAGCTCATCCAATCCCTGTCTGGGAATGGGTGACAGAGCCTCCACTTCTTACTTCTGACCTTGGGAATGCGTGTTAGTTTTTTATTTCATTGCTGAGACAAAATGCCCAACACTCAAAGTTAAAGGGGAAAGGGTTTATTTAGCTCAAAGTTTGTAGAGGATCCAGCCCATAATCAACTGGCTCCAAGGCAAAGAGGCACATGGCAGAAGGACATCACAGAGGCGAAACAATTCATGGCACCCACACAGTAGCAAAAGCAACAAGGGACAACCATGGCTCTTTCTATCCCTTATATCTTACCCAGACAACTTAGGGCTGGTAGCACTCACACTGTTAATCCTAGCGTTCTTGAGCCTAGCACTGGACCATGAATCAGTCACACATACTAGATTCAGCTACCTCAGAAAAAACCCCACCTACAACTGCATGAGGCTTTGGGGGGACATCTAGACACACGCCATAACAGAATGTCACTAAACTTCTCTCTGCCTCAGTCCCTTTATCTCTAAAGGGAAATAATAGAAATCCTGCCTCACAGGATTGTTAGAATAAAGGGAGTTAATGTCCATAATCCATTTAGGACAGCGTCTGAAATATGGTAAGCACTAAATGTCAGTGGTAGAGGGAAGAGGTGGCACTAACAGAGCACCTTCCAGGTGTTAGACTCTCTGTGGGGCACTTTGTTGCATGCTTCTCTAATTCCCACGCAAGTGAACCCAAACTCAGATGTGTGACTCTGATGCTGTAACCCTGAGGAGTGAACTCCCTAAGAAAGGGTCAATTCCATCTCCACTTGTGTCTGGATCCTCCTCACCCAGAGGAGTGTCTTGTAGATTAGAAGTTTGGCCAGAAACAGTTCTAGACTGGGTCTCTGACTCCTGGCCAAGTGAATACCCCTCCTTGAAACTTCCTGAAGCTGTCAAGACAATTCTTCCTTAAAATCTCCTTCTGAAGAGCATTTCGATGTCTTCAAATCCATATCATTGAATTAATGGGACCATTTATGCATGCCACACTCTGGAGAGCCACAAGGCAGTGGGTATAGGTGAGAGTTTGGAGTTGAAGAAGCCTGAATTTGAGTCCTTGGGAGACCTTGAGCAAGTAAGTCTTTGACTCTCGGAGCCTCTGTTTCCTCACCTGCAACATGGAGCAGCAATATCTTGCTAAAAGAGGGATTCAGTAAGTCAAGTGTTGGGAGTGGCACTTAGGTAACATTTAGGTCCCAAGCAGTGCCCACACTCTTCTTTCCTCCTGTGCTCTTCCCCAGCTCCTAGCCCAGTGATGACCAAACTTTTAGAACTTTCAATGATGCAAACAGCCCACTCTGGCATGTGTGACATAGGTTTGCCACCACTGTCCTAGCCCCACTCTTCAGAAAAGTCATAGGAGTCACTGAATGTCACCTTGCACTTGGTGGTGGAGTGGGGACAATATCTAGGTCACCTGCCTCCCAGCATGAGCTCTGCTGCTTCCTGCCAACGCGCTCACTGGTGCCTAGACTGCATGATACAGCTAGCCCTCTCTCAGGAAGTTTACTCCTCAGAGTTACTCTGTGTAGATAAGAGGAGGAGGGGAGAGCATGTACATGTATGTGCACACCCCCACACCCCCGCATACTCAAGCACACACACAAGCACACACAGGCTCTCACAACCACTGATACCACCAGCTACCAGGACAAAGCACAAACTAACATTTCCCACTTTGCCTCTCCCCACCTTCTACTTTTTTCCCAACTTTTATCCTCATCTGTTCCTCTTCTCTCTGTGTAGCCTAAACAACCTCATGTTGTAAGCATGAGGCTAGGTCCTGGGCTTCTCTTCATTCGTGAGGTGGACAGAGCAGAGTGGAGAATGAGAACTTTTACTTCATGAACCTCAAACTCTGCACATCCTGTGATTCCATACTTTGAGGCCGTTGGGGTTGGTTGAGGGCAGTGGGGCCTTAGTGCCAGTCAGGGAGGGCCTGAAGTGGCTGGTGTCCTGCAGATCATACAAGGAGCCTAGCAGACCTCAGCTATCTTGCTTTAAGTCTGTGTCTACCCACTCTAGTATGCTGCCTCTATGCAAGGAACTGAGTCAATGAGCCTTACCTAGGTCTCTAGAGGAAAAATCATGTAGGCATATCCAAAGGATTTGGCAAAACACATGCAAATAGTCTCCTGGATCATCCCATCTTGCTTTAATGGAAGGAGAACTGCTTTGCAGCCACCTGAACTGTGTCTGAATCCCATTTAGGCCACTGTGAGAAATTCAGGTAGTGATGTCACACCCTTAACTTTGTTTCTTTGCCTGTAAAATGGATCTGATAGCATTGCAAGTCAATTCGAGCAACAAATGTACACTATTGTGGGTCCAAATTTATTCATTCATTTCACACGTATTTATTGAGCACGCCATGCCAGGCATAGAGCAAGGCACTGAGAATATGGTAGTAAACATAATAGACCTGCCCCTACTATCCTAGAGCTCATGACCTGGAGGAAAGATGGATATGGGCAGCAGATGCAAGGCTCAATCCTCAGAATTCTAAAGTGTAGGAAATGTAACTCATTTTTCTGAACTCACTTTCCATTTTGAGCCCCATTCTGCCAGGCACCAGAAACTTAATCTCAGTTATTTCCCCCAAGGTTGTAAGACTTTAGCAAAGAATTCAGATGCTCTTGGGCATAGTAACACTCTACTTCTCCTTCACCCAGTGCTTCTTCATGGATCTCTGGGCCTTGATCACTCCACAGCCCCTGCAAGTCACCAGCATGTTAGACCCTGGTTCCTGACTGCAGGACCTTACATTTACCAGCTCTCCCTTATTATGACTTGTGTGTAGATGTCCCCCTAAAGCCTCTTGCACTCATACGTGGAGATTTTTAGGGGTGTCTGGATCTAGAATATGTGATGCTGAGATTGATTCACTGTGCAATGCTGGGATCAACAGCACTACGATTAAAGCTATGAGTGCTACCTGACCTAGGTAGTTTGAACAAGATATAAAGGATAAAAAGACCTGTGGTTGTCCCTTGCTTGCTTTTGCTTTGTTACCTTCTGCCCACCATGAACTTTTTCTCCTCTGTGATGCCTGTCTGCCATGCCACCCTGCCATAGAGCCAGCCAATTATGGACTGAAACCTCTATAAACAATGTGTAGATTTTTGATCAAGGCTAGTTGGAGTCCTATATGCTTCACTTATCTGTATGTCAAGTTCTTTCCCCCTGCTTAGGAAGTTTTCTGCTATCACTTCCGTGAATAGTTTTTTTATGTCATCTGCACTCTCTCGTTTCTTCATTGACTCTGATCAGTCTTATGTTATTCTTCTTCCCATCATCTAGCAGCTGCTAGATTGATTTCTCAAGGTCCCTTACTATTTTAAAGGAATTTTTCTTTTCCTAGTCACTCATTGCAATCTTATCTTCTATATCTGAAATTCTGTCCTCACATTGGCTCATTCTGCTGCGCAGACTTTCAGTGGAGTTTTTAATCTTCTGGAAATCTGTTTGCATCTGTTTTATGGATTCAATTTGTTTCCTGTGTTGGGATTCCATCATGTTCCTC